>NC_059159.1:162008557-162311587 GCF_019923935.1 Bubalus bubalis | reverse complement strand
CAGTGACTCTGCTTCATTACTACATTTTGCTTGTCCTGTTTAAGTCTCTCAGGGCTGTGAACACAGTAGAAAGTGTTCTCACCAGAATAAGATGCTGCATTCATTTATAGAAAGATACGGATTTTGTAATAATTCAAAAACTATGGATGTGTCTAACGTAAATGGAGTAATATCCCTTTGCTCTTTCAAGCTTTCTCTTCTGATGAAACCAACCCCTCTGTCATCAGCTTGTTACACAGCCTTTCATACCTTTCTTTTGCTTATACAAACCTCCAAAAATGTTTGTGTTTATTTGTTGCATTGGGCCCAAAAAGTTCATTTGAATTTTTCCTAAGAGCATACGGAAAAACCCGAATGAACTTTTGGGCCAATCCAGTATATTGATGCATGTGGGGTGTGTGTCTGTGTGGGCACATGCTCCCTCCTGCCTCTGTTGGCTTCAGACAGGCTGTGGATGAGGCTGCCATCACAGGCCAGACATTTGAGGTCCCAGGAACCTGCATGGGTCTTCCTGAGTCAGAACAGTGTGCTATGACTCGATTAAGAATCCTTGTCCCCAACAGAAAACCTCAATAGAACATTTCTCCAAAGAAGACATACAAATGGCCAACAAAGACATGAAAAGATATTGAACATGACTGATTACTGGAGAAATGCAAATCAAAACTACAATGAGGTATCATCTCACACCTGTCAGAATGGCCATCATCAAAAAATCAACAAACAATAAATGCTGGAGAGATTGTGGAGAAAAGGGAACACTCCTGCACTGTTGGTGGGAATGTAAATTGATACAGCCACTATGGAGAATAGTATGGGGGTTCCTTAAAAAACTAAAAATTGAGATATTGTATGATCAAGCAATCCCACTTCTGGGCGTATACCCAGAGAAAACTGTAATTCAAAAAGATACATGCACCCCAGTGTTCATTGCCACACTGTTTACAATAGCCAGGACACGGAAGCAGCGTAAATGCCTATCAACAGAGGAATCGGTAAAGACGATGTACATATATACAATGGGATATTACTCAGCCATGAAAAGGAATGAAACTGTGTCATTCGCAGAGACATGGATGGACCCAGAGACTGGTCATACAGAGTGAAGTAAGTCAGAAAGAGAAAAGCAAATATCACATATAATGCATTTATGTAAAATCTTAGAAAAATGGTATAGGTGGTCTTATTTGCAAAGTAGAAATAGAGACATAGATGTAGAGAACAAACATGGATACCAAGGGGGAAAGCGGGGGTGGGGAGGATAAATTGGGATGAAAGTATATACACTATAGATGCTATGTATAAAATAGATAACTATTTATCTGAGAATCTACTGTATAGCACAGGGAACTTTACTCAGTGCTCTGTGGTGACATAAATGGGAAGGAAATTAAAAAAAGGGAATATATGTATATGTATGTCTGATTCACTTTGCTGTACCGCAGACACTGACAGAGCAGTGTAAAGCAACTGTACTCCAATTAGAAAAGAATAATTCTTGTCTCAGAAATAGGAAGGTTATGAATGTAACCAACAAAATGATTTTCAGCTGCATGACAACCACGGCAGCAGATATTGCCTGGACTTTTATTTCCACCAGGACTGTGTTTCATCAGGTCTCAGGCAGGGGAGGAGAGGCATTTAGGAGCACGTGTTTGGCATCCTTGAACCTTTTGTTAGGCCTTGCCCAGCTGCCGTGCTTTGCACTATCAACCGCTTCCGGAGCAGAGCAGATAGGGGGAGTTACTTATTATAGGCAGGTTTCATTGTGGGAGCATTAAACAAGGGCCCCCTGGAAGCCGGCAATCTGCAGATGATAAGGATGAAGAGTCCTACGGAGGGGGCAGCACAGTTGAAACAGGATTGCCTTTTGTTAAGGGACTGCTTTGCCATGTTGGACTGTGATTTGTTGAGAGAGGGATTATTGTCATGTGGAGAAAAGGAGAAATTCATTCTGTACTCAGTGTTTATTGTAATTCCACAGAGAACTGCTTGCTTTACTTTCTGAGTAGACATAGGGACTAGAAAGTTCAGAAGCTAGGGCAGGATGACTTGGGTTTCCAGATTCAGTGGGATCTGTGATCTCCTCCCTTTATCTGGGACCTTGTCAGTTCAGTTTCATGAGCTAAAAGACTTTGTGCGCTACTGTGAACAGTTGCTTTCTTGGCTGAGGACATTACGGTGTTAAAAACAAATTTAAAAAGGAAAAGCAAGCACTAAGAAAGTGTGGTTCCCTGCTCTCCTCAACATGGAGAGCCATGGATGAAGATGCCTGAGATCAGGCATACAGTGATAAATACTGTAAACCGAGGTTTAAATGAAATGCCATCTGAATATTTGAGGACAGAGAGAGTAACTGCCTTGGAGGAGAGGAAGGATTTGCAGCAGTATTCTGGCCTCATTGGCAAGTGGGTTGAGAATGTCATTCCACACAGAAGAGTCGTAAGGGAGGTCTGGGAGCAGCTACACGTGAGTGAGTGACAGGTTGCGATTTGTGGCCCAGTGGTGGTCCACTTTGGGTCCATGTTGAAGGACTAACAGAAGGGTTCAGGGAGCTGTTGGGGATCAAAAAAAGGCACATCAAAGCCCTTAGCAGAGAGTAGGGACATGAGAGTGTAAGGATTGTTCCAGTGAGGCAGTGAGATTTTCAGCTGGACATTTGAGTTTGAAGTTTAGCGGAGAAGCCAAAGCGTGGCAGTATTCAGGAGTAATTGTTACATATCAGAGGAAATACCAGTGAAATTTACGTGGTAAGCTGGAGAGAAGTTTTGGAGCCTGAAGAGTGATATATACTCTGTCTTTAAAAGGTGAGGATAAAAGAGGAGGCAGACATTGATTAAAGAAAACAATGGATTGGTCTGATGGGGGTAAAAATCAAGAAAATAGATGGAACTCTGGTTCTCACTTTTTTTAAAAAATTTTTAAAGACAATTAAAAATTAAAATTATTAAGCAAATTTTTTCTCCTAGCTTTTTTTGAGGTATAGTTGATAAAACAAATACATTTAAAGTGTACAATGAGAAGATTTGATATATGTACACGTTGTGAAAGGATTCTCCCCCTTTGATATACATACTAGGTGTCTTAACAAGGGCAATAAGGCCTATTTTGGTTCTTCAGGTAATTCTTCCTTCCAGAAAGTGCTTAAGATAGCTTTGTCAGTTGTCAGACATTTACTGAACATCCACTAGAGTTTCTCTTGATGAGGCGGTTCTGGGATGATACAAAGGAGATAGAATTTCAGTTTGATGTTCCTTTGAGAGGAATAAAAGCCTCTGAAACAATCCATTCCAGCAAGGGAAAATAAATCCTGAAAAGAGTCAGAAGGTAGGTGGTGATTTGGGGCCTGAGAGGAGCTGCAAATACAGTTGCAGGTTCTTGCTGAAATTACAGAAGTGTTGTGCATATTACTGTCATCGCTGCAATAAAAGACAAGCCAAAAACCTCTCAGCCTAAAGACCAGACTTTGAGAAACCCCAACAGGTTTGTCATGGTGATTTATAAACTTTGGTCAAGTAAATGTAAGCTTTAATTGCTTGATGAAGGTTAAAAATAGGATACAGTACAACTTTGCTCTTTACTTGGTTAAAAAAAAAAAAAAGCCTATTTTAAATTAAGAATTCGTTGAATATTTCCATTTCAAGAAATTATATTGGCATGCCTTCCCTGGTGGCTCAGTGGTAAAGAATCAGACTGCCAATGCAGGAGACGTGGGTTCGATCCCCTGGGTCAGGAAAATGACCTGGAGAAGGAAATGGCAATCCACTCCAGTATTCTTGCCTGGAAAATCCCATAGACAGAGGAGCCTGGCAGGCTGCAGTCCATGGGGTCGCAAAGGGACTCGACTTACGACTGAACAACAAAATGTCAGGGAATTATATTGGCCTGCCTTTTTGTAGTAAGATAGAGCAAGGGGAATCTGTTATCAGCATTTTGCTCTCTAGGCCATTATGATTCTTTAAAATTATACTCATTTCCGTTTGAAAGTTGTAAAAGCAGTGCATGCTTATTTTGGTATTTGAAAAGTCCAGGAGACTCATCCATAGTTTCACTGCTCAGCGATAACTTCCTTATTCCATTTCAGGGTAACTCTTGCAGTTTTTAAAATATTTGATCATGCTGAATATTAAGTACATATACTATTAAAATCTTTCATTTTAAATTTCCATCGACCACATGATAGTCACAATACTGAATATGTATCATAGTTAATTATTTCCTGTCTCTTTTGGCTTCTTTACTTGTTTAAGGCCTTGTCCTGATGTTCCCAGAGTTCTGTCCTTACTTTAAACAGGCTCCAAGTATGAACTTACCTATAGAGCTGCTGCTGCTGCTGAGTCGCTTCAGTTGTGTCCGACTCTGTGTGATCCCATGGATGGCAGCCCACCAGGCTTCCCCGTCCCTGGGATTCTCCAGGCAAGAACACTGGAGCGGGTTGCCATTTCCTTCTCCAATGCATGAAAGTGAAAAGTGAAAATGAAGTCGTTCAGTTGTGTCCGATTCTAGTGACCCCACGGACTGCAGCCCACCAGGCTCCTCCGTCCATGGGATTTTCCAGGCAAGAGTACTAGGTACCTATAGAGCAGACTGTGTATTCTAGCCCTTTGCCACTGACTGTCACCTCTTCCTGGTATTCTCTGTCTCCAGGTATCCCTATGGTTGCTTTATCATCATTTTCGTGTCTTAATTCACGTCACCTTCGTAGTGCAGCCTTTTCTAATTATCACTACTTTTAAAATTGTATGTATGCCTCTTCCCATTTATACAGCTTGCCTGATATTTTCTTCTCCATTGCATGCATTTTCTTTGGACTTCTTAGATAAGGGAAAAGATTAACTGAAAAAAAAAAATCCCATTTTATTTACTGCTGTCTTCCCTGTTCTTAGTATAATACCTTGCATGTAGAACTCAAATTTTTTGAATTAAAATTTTGTTTGAACTGAAATTTTTTGAATACAAAAATCAGTATGTTTGCCACCTCCTGAGCATATTGCAGTAAATAAGACACGGTCTTGACTGCAGGAGATTTACAATCCAGTGAGAACAACTACCAGCAACTGTGACTGGAATTAGGGAGGAAAGCAGAGTGTCCTGGAAGAATCTAACATGGAGACTGACCTTGCCTGCAAGGGTAAGGAAGATTTCTCTGAGAAACTGCCATTTATATGGAAGCTTGAAAGATGAGTTGAGTTAGGTTAGTGAGTTAGGTTAGTGAAACTGGGAAGTGAAGATAAAAGAGAAGGGAGACATTGTTTAAAAAAAAACAATGGACTGATCTGATGCTGGGGGTGGGGGAGTCAAGAAAATAGACGGAATTCTGGTTCTCACTTTTTTTTTCATTTTTAAAAACAATTAAAAAAATTTTTTTTTTGGCCGTGCTGTGTGCTGCGTGGTTTGTGGAATCTTAGTTCCCCCACCAGGGATGGAACCTGAGCCCCCTGCATTGGAACTGTGGAGTTTTAACCACTGGGCTGCCAGGGAAGTCCCTGCTTCTCACTTCTTGAGTTGAAATTAGGTCATTTGTTTTAAATGAAAAGTTAGGCATTGATTGACTTTGTTGTCATTTTTGATGTATACAACTTTATTTTCAATGATTTTGAAATAATCAGCAGTATTTTAAAAGTTTGAATCTGTAGTTACTGGGGGAGGAGGAATAGGAATATTCATATAAAAATCTGAAAGTGGCAATTAAAATAATAAAACTAGCTTTATTTCTATGTTTTGTGCTGATGTACTCACTAAAAATTTAAGAGTGTAGGGAAAGTAAACATTCTCACTTTACTGGGATTGCTACTAGTGACTCATTCAGCCAAGTGTTACTTGGCTGAATATTGCTTTATTATTTTGTTTACAAGTAAACTTTTGCATCAACTATTAGTTTTAGTTTTCATGGTAATTGAGGTCTGTACAGTTTTTACTTATTGTCTATTAAGGATTTCTTTGTTCTGAGGATGGAAAAGAACATGGTTTCTATAGGTGACAAGTGCAGATATGCTTATTAATTCAGTAATACCATTCACATCTTCTGTGTCCTGGTTTTATACTTGAGCTGTCATAGACTAATAATGGTTCTTTAGCCTCTCTCTATGAATGGGCTTTTGTCAGTTTCTTTATAGGAATTTCTGTGTGTTAACATAGTATTAAATACATAAAGATTACTGTTAGGCCTTTATTATGTTTATCAGTATAAAATAACCCTCTGCATTTGAAAGTACATTCTACTGTTTTCCTGATATTAATATTGCCAGTGTTTTCTTTTTTTCTTTGTCTAAAATGACTTCACTCATCCTAATTTTAAACTTTTGGTGTCTGTCTTTTTTTTTCATATCATTTTGCTTGTAAGCATCATTTAATTGAATTTTAACATACCTCTTAAAGGGAAACTTACTTCTTTAATATTTATTGTTAAGACCAAAAAGTTTGATCTTAATTCTTTTAAGTTTTTTGTTTTGAGAGGTACTTTAAAATGCACTGGTTTGCTTTTTCCCACCAGTATTTAGCTGTGTTGTCTCAGATAAATTACATAGAATCTCTAGGACTGCGGTTTTTTATTTGTAAAGAAGCAACGTGCACACACAAATCTTCAGTTACTGCTTTAAAAGGGCCTGGCATGCTGAACAGATTACCTGACATTATCATTGATATATTGAGCCATATGAAATTATTTTACCGCTTTGACCTATAAAAATGGCAGCTTCCTACGGTTCAATCTAACATGCTTTCTGTCTTTTTCTATGTATCATTTGTTTCATATATCCAGAGTATTTTTAAATGGCCAAATCTGGTTTTTAGCTTACTAGTGATTATCTTTGTTTTTCAAATACATTCATAAAATCTGTTTCTCTGATTCCTGGAGAACTAAAAAACTTCTGATCCCACTCCTCTGTACAGTTTACTGTGCCTTTATTTCTTTTTCCTTCTTGCCATGTTTCAGTTTGCATTTTATATAAATATATATATGTATATACATGCATATATACACACACACACATATATATATACAGTATATATATTTCAGTGTATAACTTAAATTTCAAGTATAGACTTTAGATTTTTGCATTCTGTTTTGTAATAAAGTCTACAGCAATATTTTGTATGTGTCTCTAGTTAGTTTTGACCCTCATTTGCACTTGGGGTCCCCTTGCTTACGCTAGCTTGAAAGGTACCTCCCATGTAGTTGAGATAATGCCCTCATCTTTATCTGGCCAGTTGTATCTTCTGAATTCCTAGGTTATACTCAGGATTTTTCTGCGTTCATCAGAGTGTCTGACTTGTTGAATTTCCAAAAGTGCCGTGTGAGTCTTCAGATTCATGTTCTTTTTACCTATCCTTCACAGAATGTGGTTAGTGGAAATAATGCCTTGATTTTGCCAATTTTGCCATTTTGTGTACCTTAGCATTTTGGTGGGAGGTTGGGAGGAGTCATGTTGGGACATCCAGTTCAATGGCTTTCAAACTTTTTGGACCGTGCCCCCATAGTTAGAAAAGGTCATACATACATGAAGAAAATGACAGTTTCATGCAGATTACTACATATGCTACTGATTTTCCCCTCTATTTGTATTGTAGTCTGTTCATTTTCATTTAAAAGAAGTGTTAGTCATAACTAAGGTTTGAACACACTAATCTGTTTGTGAACAGTGGTTTGAAAAACACTGATTGAGTTTGTTGCTATTCTGTGTGTAATTAGGGTTATTCATTGTTCTATAAGTCTTTATTATATACATGGTACCAATTCTTATGCTAATAGTTGGACTGGAGTGGGGAATAAAGTGGCTATTATCATAGGAGGCTTGAAACAGTCCAGTGGGAAGGAAGACATTAACCAAATGAGCACCCATCATGGACAAAATGCAATGAATGTTACAAGGGAAAAGGCACAGGGAGTTTCAAAAGAAATTATTAAATGGGGAACCTCATCTGATGTTAGGGTAATTCAGAATTTTCCTAAGAAAGTGACATTTGATTAAATCTGCAGAATGAGAAGGGATTAACTCAGTGAAGGGTCGAAGTGGGGTGTGTGAGGGATCGTAGAGTCATGGAAGAATTGGGTAATGTAAGCAAAATAGAGTACTGGAAGTGAAGGACAGACAGATGAAAGGCAGGCCTTTTAGTGTGATGAGTTGGCATTTTTGTGATACTTAGTGGGCCTTCTTGTTTATGGCTTTTTTCCCCCCAATAAAAGCCAAAGAAGAATAGAAAAGATATTTGAGGGGAGATGGGTGCAAGTGTGTTGAAGCAGTTTGTGTTACAGCTATTTTGTGTATTGCTGTTATAAAGCTTCTTGATGAAAGTGAAAGAGGAGAGTGAAAAAGTTGGCTTCAAGCTCAACATTCAGAAAACAAAGATCATGGCATCTGGTCCCATCACTTCACGGGAAATAGATGGGGAAACAGTGGAAACAGTGTCAGACTTTATTTTTGGGGGCTCCAAAATCACTGCAGATGGTGACTGCAGCCATGAAATTAAAAGATGCTTACTCCTTGGAAGAAAAGTTATGACCAACCTAGATAGCATATTGAAAAGCAGAGACATTATTTTGCCAACAAAGGTCCGTCTAGTCAAGGCTATGGTTTTTCCAGTGGTCATGTATGGATGTGAGAGTTGGATTGTGAAGAAAGCTGAGCACCGAAGAATTGATGCTTTTGAACTGTGGTGTTGGAGAAGACTCTTGAGAGTCCCTTGGACTGCAAGGAGATCCAACCAGTCCATTCTAAAGGAGATCAGCCCTGGGTGTTCTTTGGAAGGAATGATGCTAAAGCTGAAACTCCAGTACTTTGGCCACCTCATGCGAAGAGTTGACTCATTGGAAAAGACTCTGATGCTGGGAGGGATTGGGGGCAGGAGGAAAAGGGGACGACAGAGGATGAGATGGCTGGATGGCATCAGCTACTCAATGGACGTGAGTTTGAGTGAACTTTGGGAGTTGGTGATGGACAGGGAGGCCTGGCGTGCTGCGATTCATGGGGTCGCAAAGAGTCTGACACAACTGAGCGACTGAAAGGTAATAGCATTTGTTGAAGCTATGCTCTGCACTAGAAACTGTACAAAGCTCTGTGTTGCTATGGAGAAGTAGTTTTGGTTGGATTAAAAAAAAAAACAAACTCCTATAGTGTAGTTACCAATCTAGTAACTATGCATGATTTGTAGGAAAGTAGACTACTGGTTAAGTTTCAGTAAGTGTCAATCTGATGATTGAATGAGCATTTCATAGCTTGGTGATTTTTAAATAATGGTTTGAAATTATTGCTGCATTAGGATTTTTATTTCTTATTATTTTTCCATGATTGGGTTTTAGGATTCTTTCCCCTACCCCCTCCTTTTAAAGTTGGGTGATGAGTTTTAAAATATTTTAAATGGCATGCATGTGTACTCAGTCATTCAGTCGTGTCCACCTCTTTGCAACCCCATGGACTGTAGCCCACCAGGCCTCTTTGTCCATGGGCTTCTCCAGGCAAGAATACTGGAGTGGGTTGCCATTTCCTTCTCTGGGGGGATCTTCCTAGCCCAGGGATTAAATCTGTGTCTTTTGCATCTTTTGCACTGGCAGGCAGATTCTTTACCACAGCACCACCTAGGAAGCTGTTTTATATTGCAAATCCATAAATAAAATGGACTGACTGAGAACCGAGCATGGCAGGTGACCATGATTCAAGTATCAGTCTTCCCACCGCTATCCATCGGGCTTTTGTCTGGACCCACCCTTTCCAGGTCTCCAGGTCCTTGTCCTGGAATAAGATATCTTGTCCACTCATGCTCAGTCGTGTCCGACTCCTTGCGACCCCATGGACTATACAGTCCATGGAATTTTCCAAGCTAGAATACTGGAATGGGTAGCCTTTCCCTTCTCCAGGGGATCTTCGCAACTCAGGGATCAGACCCACATCTCCTGCCTTGCAGGTGGATTCTTTACCAACTGAGCTGTCAGGGAAGCCCTATCTTGAAATAGAAGACTTGAAATCAGTGCACACAAATCATTCTCCTTATCGTATTATGCAGTGACTTCATGCTTTTTATTTTCAACTTTGCTCTGTTTCATCTTCAGAGAATTGATGTTTTTGTGCCATTGAGCTAGTATAGTCTGACAAGCTCAAGCGAAATCTGGAAGAACTCCAGGTATTTACATCCTATGGGTATTGTGAAGGGAGGCTCAGGTGCTATACTTTGACACTGGCCACCAGCACTGATACTTCTGGAAACATGGAAGGCCAAGAAGAGGACTTTCCTGAATAAAGTCTTCGGACTTTAACACCATAGTTAAATTAGCTGAAATTACATTGATTATTAACCTTTCAGATTCAGTGAAGGTGAAAAAAATCACTATCTTAGGCTTCATGATGGATGCTTGCTTTGGGGGAAATGAGCAATATCTAAGTTGTTCTATATAATCTATATTTTATAAAAACATGGAACAGTAATGATCTTATTTCAGAAAGACTTAGAGGCCTAAGGAATCCCACGGAATATTAATTCAGTTTTAATGACTACTCCATGTTTAAGGACTGTTGGGTAAAGAATGGGTTTTCTGGGGAAGGGAATGAAAGGTCCTTGGCCTTTCTTACCAGTATACTAAATCAGTTGATTAAAATACGTTAGTAAAATACATTAGTTTTGGTAATTTCAAAATAATTTTCAGTCTTCCAGTCCTACTTACAAGTACTTTATTTCACTTGTTCTTATTTCTGAGGAAAATACATTTGAGGAAACAAAAGTGCATGCTTTTTCTTTTTGTGAAAGTCAAAAGAAAAGTGAAAGTCGCTCAGTAGTGTCTGACTCTTTGTGACCCCATGGAATTCTCCAGGCCAGAATAATGCAGTGGGTAGCCTTTCCCTTCTCCAGGGGATCTTCCCAACCCAGGGATCAAACCCAGGTCTCCCACATTGCTGGCGGATTCTTTACCAGCTGAACCAGAAGAGAAGCCCACACCACCTAATTCTTTATTGGACTTCTCTAGTGGCTCAGATGGAAAAGCCTCTGCCTACAATGTGGGAGACCTGGGTTCAATCCCTGGGTCGGGAAGATCCCCTGGAGAAGGCAGTGGCAACCCACTCCAGTACTCTTGCCTGGAAAATCCCATGGACGGAGGAGCCTGGTAAGCTATAGTCCGTGGGGTCACAGAGAGTCAGACATGACTGAGCGACTTCACTTTCACTTTAATTCCTTATTCGTAATAAATATTTATTCAGGAAGTCCAGGTAACTGGGTATTTTACTTAGTATGTTTTGGTGTTGATTCATCAGCTTATCTGCCTGTATTTGCTGTTGAATATCTTCTCCTTAAGCTCACACTGTGTGGAAACCTGGCCGGTACCTCAGGTTCCTGACTGGGGACAAGGCAGGGGCAGGTCTCACAGACCGTGGTTGGGATCAGATTGGGCATAGATCCAGGCAGGTAATAGATATGGCTGTTGCTCAAGGCTGGTACTAAGAAATAGTTTGAATCGGAAGGGGTTGGAGTCATGAGGTTAAATTATGTTCAAGGCCAACAGAGGCAGGAAGCGGCATAGAGTGTTCTCCTGTACCACCGAGTACTAACATTTTAAGGCAGGGCATCCTGGATAGCCCTAAGAGAGAAGTTGTGTAGACAGAAGTTGACTCATGGGAAAAGACTCTGATGCTGGGAGGGATTGGGGGCAGGAGGAAAAGGGGACGACGGAGGATGAGATGGCTGGATGGCATCACTGACTTGATGGACGTGAATCTGAGTGAATTCCAGGAGTTGGTGATGGACAGGGAGGCCTGGCGTGCTGCGATTCATGGGGTTGCAAAGAGTCGGACACAACTGAGCAACTGAACTGAACTGAACTGAACTGAACTGGAGGAGTTTTATTTTCAAAGATCCGAGCATCTGTTGACCATCTCTGCTTGTTCAGGGGAACCTGGATGCTCTAACAGGGCTTTATCATGATGACCTTGGGAAGCACAATCCCCACAGTCCTCCAAGCGTTTGGCCACCTCACAGTGGAGAGACACAGATGACAAATTCTTGTTTGATTCAGGGATTAGAGACCTTATTGAATACCTTCTCCAGGAGCAGAAAGCAGCCCAGGTTTCGTGTCTTTCTGCAAGAGATTTCCTGTAAAGCAAATTTAACATTCCATTAATTTGAGGGAAAATAAGTATTAACCCTGGCCAGTATCTGTTACAACAGAGGTTAGTGGACTGTTTGGGCTTACTTAATACAGGGAGGATGCACAGAATTTTTTAACTACCTGAACACCTTCCTTTTTTTCATTTTCATCCCATTTTGATGGTGGAATAACTCAGCTGGTAGAAAACATTTCAGTAAATACATATTAAAGTTTTTTTTTTCATATTTAAAGTATTTAAAACTGTCCAACTCATTTAAAAATATTTATTTCTATGTAAAAAAGTGGCTTAGAATATTCTTAAAAATGTTTTAAAATTTATTCTTGAAACCACATCATGACAATATTTAAACAGACCTACTCATATTCGCAGTTCCCTAATATAATATATTTTTCACTTAATCATGTTAGCTTTATAGTCTATTCCCATTATGGTCTATTTTGTGATATAATTCTACCTAGAGGTAACAACGGAGAAGGCAATTGGCACCCCACTCCAGTACTCTTGCCTGGAAAATCTCATGGGTGGAGGAGCTTGGTAGGCTGCAGTCCATGGGGTTGCGAAGAGTTGTACACAACTGCGTGACTTCACTTCCACTTTTCACTTTCATGCATTGGAGAAGGAAATGGCAACCCACTCCAGTGTTCTTGCTTGGAGAATCCCAGGGACGGGGGAGCCTGGTGGGCTGCCGTCTATGGGGTCGCATAGAGTCGGACACAACTGAAGCAACTTAGCAGCAGCAGCAACAGAGGTAACAAATATGTTTTTGTTTCTACTGGCCATTTTCTAACTACTGTTATATGTGGCAATGTGGTCTGAATCATTATAGTTTTAACAGCTTAATATTAATCCATTCTGTTGTTAAACTATTCATTCAACCATTGTCCTTTTTTTGGACATTTAATTTTATTTCTCATTTCTTTGCTATTTTAGAAAACACTACACTTAACGACTTTCTGTGTAATTGTCTGAGACTAAGAAGGAGATCACTAATTTGAGAATAAATATCATTTGGTTTCTAAGTATGTTTAGAAAGGTTATTACGAAAAACTCTTTAAATTACACAACTAGTATGTGTTCATTGTACAAGACAAATAAAAATATAAAAGAAGGAAAAAAAGTAGTTGTAGCCCCCTCTGAGGCAGCCATTGTCAACTTTATGTGACATTTCCTTCTAATATTTTCTCTGCACATTTTGCTAACTGGTTGAAATCCTACGAAGTAGCATTGAGTATCCTGATTTTTCTCAACAGTATATCATAATTAGAGGTGACCTTACTTCCGTTTAGTAGCTTTACTTCACTGCAGTGAACTGTGTGTGAGGCTTTGTCTGAGTTTCAGAGGATTTGTTTGGGATGGATTCCCATTTCTAGAATTTGCTGCTTCAAAAGATAGGGATGATTTTTTGACTAGTGGTGAGAAATGATGAATTTCCAGAAACTAATGGTAATACTTCATGCTCTTTTCAGCAGAATTTGAGAAAATTTGAAAAATAGAAATCTTCCTGAACGTAATGTAGGTTTGTGAAACTTGGAAAATGATCAGAGCAACAGGAAGCTTTGGTAGTGAAATTGATCAGACTTATTGATGGATGTGCTTCTCTCCGCTGCAGTGATACTCTTCACTCCTCCACAGTTTTGTATTAACCAGCTTTCCTTAGTCCTGTACCCTTCCAGTGCACAGATTTTAATGTGCAGTAAAACATTTTGGTTTTAACTGCATTTACTCTCTCAAATGATTGTGGAATATTCCAGGTTAATATGCTTCTGCAAAAGAAATGGTTAACTACTAGGAAATGAAACAAAATGGATAGCAGAGAATTAAAAATTGAATAGTATTTATATCCGTGCTTGTTCAGTATGTACTCTTTGTATTAGTCTCCATAAACTTTATTTTTCTCCAGATGTCATTGGTCTTGAGTCCAGGGACGACTTTTGCTCTTTGGGGGAAATTAAGTGAACTTCCTTAAGAGATAGTTAATTTACCGTTTCCTCCATAACTAGAAGTAATCACATGAAATTCAGTTCAATTTTCCATTCAATTGATGATCATTTATTAGACTCCAGAGATACAAAGGTGAGTAAGATGGAGGCCTTGTCTTTAAAAAACTCACAAGCAGTAGAGCTGCAAACTGAATGAAAAATACTGTGTGATGAATACATTGCTGGAAAGTAGTTACTTGTACATTTCCCTACTGAAAATAAATTTAGTAAGCACAGGAAAGAAATGCAGAAAGAGAAAGTGAGAGTGTGCGTTTCAGCAGAGACCAAGTCAGAGTGGCCCCCTCAGGGTCCTATTCACACATTTGGAAAAGACCACACAGTTCACTGTCCTTGCTAGAAGGGGACACAAAGAGGAAACACAGCCAGCTGTATGATCCAGAGAGCCTGTGAGGATAAGGGCTAAAAGGGGCACAGCCCTTCATGGTGCTGGGAGGAGAGAGGATTTTAATGGTTCTTTAAACATTTAGTATGTTAATATAATGAGCAATGTCTCCAAACACAATCTTTACAATGAATATAACTGTTGGAGTAAGGGAAAAAAACACAACAGCGTTGCTCAACAGAGGTCAATGGCATCATGCCAAAGCTTGTCTCAGAAAAGCAGTTCTATGGGAGCCAAAGCTAGACAAGTAGCTCTTGGCTGATGTGGCTCTATCCAAGGATTATTCACATTCCTTGTGGAATGATGGGCTAGATACCTTTCAGGATAAGCCTGTGAATGTTATTCCTTGCAAGGAATATTTTTGCTAATATTGAGTAACAGTGAGTTCAAGATTATACAGCTCAACTCTGCATCCTTTCCTTGTAGTCAGATAAGTGGGGACTGAGTGTTTTACGAGTCAGCCCCACTGGATAGCACAAACAAGGATCAGTCTATGACCTCAGGCTATGGGAATAACTACAAGCATGTTCGGTAATCTCACTTCAAGGAGTAGAAGGAAGAGAGATGAAGGCCCTGACATTTTGTGCCTTTGGCTGGAGTTTGCAAAACTGGCAGTCTGTGTGCTACATGGATTTGGCTCCATATGTATTTTCTTTGTTCAGTATAAGGTTTTGAAAGGTGACGTAGCCAAGAAGGGATTATGATTGGTTCTTATTATGCAAAGTTAAGATATGTTTTTACTAGATACTTCTTTTATTTATGATGCCTGGGTGGTCCCTAGAGATATTTGTGTTTGTGACACCTGCCAAATTGCAGTTACAGTATAAAGGGAAATTCGTATAACTTTCAGAGACAGCGTAAAACAGGTAGTGATTACTCTGGGGGGGGAGGAGGATCATAAAAGGTTTTCTGAAAAGGTGGTTCTGAGGCTGGCACTGGAAGGATGAAGGGGGCATGGAATTCAGACAAGGGAAGGTGTTCCAGGAAGAGCCAGGTACATGTGTAAAGACACTTGTGTGGTCAGCATTGTGTGTTAGGTGAGCTTTCAGTAGAAACTGATGCTCATGAACAGAGTATGGTATTGCTGAAGTGGGAAATAGCTGGAGGACTCAGTATTCTGTGCTCAAGGAGTTGAACTGGAAACAATAGGAAACTACGGAAGTGTTTAAAACCGAGCATTGGCATGCTAGATTTCTGTTCTGGGAAGATTATTCCCACGCAACCAAGGGAAGTGGTGGTCGGTGGAAGGGACTTAGAATATGGTGCTGCTGCGCAGCTGCTGCTAAGGGGAGATAATTAGGGCCTCAATTAAGGCAGTGATCGTGGGTTTAGAGGGAGGGAAGCAGATATGAAAGATGTTTAGGAGGAAGAGTTGACATCATTGAGTGAATGAGTAAATATGTAGGTGGAGTGGGGGAGGTGGGAAGTAATGGTGAATGAATGGTGATTCCATTGACTAAGATGGAGAAGGAGGAGAGTAGGGAGGGTATGGGAAGTGTATGAATTTGCTAGGGCTGCCAGGACAAAGTACCACAGATTCAGTTTAGTTCAATTCAGTTGTTCAGTCGTGTCCGACTCTTTGCGACCCCATGAATCGCAGCACGCCAGGCCTCCCTGTCCATCACCAACTCCCAAAGTTCACTCAAACTCACGTCCACCGAGTGGGTGATGCCATCCAGCCATCTCATCCTCTGCCGTCCCCTTTTCCTCCTGCCCCCAATCCCTCCCAGCATCAGTCTTTTCCAATGAGTCAACTCTTCTCATGAGGTGGCCAAAGTACTGGAGTTTCAGCTTTAGCATCATTCCTTCCAAAGAACACCCAGGGCTGATCTCCTTTAGAATGGACTGGTTGGATCTCCTTGCAGTCCAAGGGACTCTCAAGAGTCTTCTCCAACACCACAGTTCAAAAGCATCAATTCTTCGGCGCTCAGCTTTCTTCACAGTCCAACTCTCACATCCATACATAACCACTGGAAAAACCATAGCCTTGACTAGCCGGACCTTTGTTGGCAAAGTAATGTCTCTGCTTTTCAATATACCACAGATTAGTGTAACTTAAATAATGGAACATTTTCTTACAGTTATGGAGGCTAGAAGCCCAAGGTCAAAGTGTTGGCAGGATTGGTTTCTTTTGAGGCATCTCTTGGCTTGAGAATGGGTCCCTTCCCTGTATCTTCATATGATCTTTTCCCTGTGTGTGCTTGTCTGTGTCCAGATTTGTGAGTGCTCACAGCTGTACGAGTGTATACTTCCAGTTAGAAAGGGGATTTTGAAGTGTCAGGGGCCAGTTCTGGGTAATGAGGGGCTAAGCAGAGAGGTCAGTTTTGGGGGAATGTTGAAACTACCCTTTTCTTGTAAGGACACCAGCTGTATTGGATTAGAGCTCATTTTAACTTGATTACCTCATTAAACACCCTGTATCCAAATTTGAGGTACTCAGTGTTAGGCCTTCACCATATGAATCTCTGGGGACAGTTCAGCCCATGACAGGAAGGATGAGGGTCATAGTTAGCACATGTTGGATTTGAGATCCCTGTGGATATGCCGTGGTGGTTCTGGAATGTGTTTAGAGATGTGAGAGCCCAGCTCAGAAAATGCTCCAGATTTGGTAGTTAAAACCTGGGAGTGGATAAAGTTATCTTGGATCGAGGTACCCAACTTTGTCTTATTTTAAGAATCGCCCAAGAGGGGGTCTTTTAGAATAAACCCCACGTAGGGTCCCACTTGAGATGCGTTGACCCCGTCTTAGGGACGGAAGCTGAAGCAGCCACCTGGTGATTCTAACGTGCGTCCCAAGTTTGAGAGGAGTGTCTGGGGAGTGTGATGTGTGAGCCAGAGATGTGTCAGAGATGGCCAGGATCACTCTAGTAATGGGTGGGAAAGGAGAAGAGCAGAATTTAAGAGCCTTCTTGCCCAATGTCCACTAATTTGTCCATGAAGAATATGAAAGTTATGGGGTTTGAGAGGATAAGGGCTTAGAAGAGATACTGGGGGAAATGGAAGAGAGCAAAGAACAGTGACACCATAGCGGTGATTATTGTGGGCTCTGCTGAGATCAAAGTGTCTGATGAGCAGTGCCCTCTTCATCTTGTCCATACGTTTTCTCTGTGGGGGGCTTCTGGAAGCTGTGAATGGGGGCAGAACAGGAAGTTTGGAGTTTAATCCAGATTGAGGTGTTAAAAGGCAGAAGGGAATGTGGTAGGTAGCAGGCTGGTGGTGGGGTGGCCTGTGACATTTAGGCTGAATGTTCTGGGAACTGAGGCTGGATGGGCTGATGAACAGGGGAAAATGGAGGGGCAGGAAGCTGGATATTTTGACATCCAAGGGCAGACAGAGTGTATGTGAGCGCTCACAGCTGTACGGATGTATAGTTCCAGTTAGGGGATTTTGGAGTGTCAGGGGCCAGTTTTGGGTAATGAGGGACTAAGCAGAGAGGTCAGATTTGGGGACATGTTGAAACTACCCTTGATATTGACTTGCGTGCTAAGTTGTTTGAAGGAGGGAATGGAGGGTAGGAGGGATTTACTGGATAGCCTTTAAGGCCTCTTTCAGCTTTTATGATTCAACAAAATGTCTTTTTTTTTCTTTGAGTCACTGCTATGGTTTTTTTCTCCCTCCCTTTAGTTGTTTTGGGATCAGACTGCAGCAATCTGGAAAGTAGCCATTTAACACATATTTTTATTGATCCCCTTGTAATTGTAAATATTTGATGATGGCCTCTTTACATGCCTTTGGAATCTGTTCATGCGTGTGTCTGAGGGTTCACGCAGGGTGAACGTGGTGCATTGGTCAGAAAGTCCCCACCAAACAGCTGGCTTCTGGGGCCTGTAATGAGGAATTACGACAGGAAGGAGAGGAGTTACTGAAGTTATTTTAAGGTAACGTTAGTTGGATTCACTGCTTACCGCATGGGAAAGGTCATCGTTATTACATTTACCATTTGGGGTTTGGAGTTTAACCTCTTTATTGTGGATTTGTTGGTCCTGGGCACTTTACTTTTGTGGTAGGATGTTTTGTCTGCAGTTTGCATCTGTATTTGGAATGAGAATGAAGTATCGTTTTTAAAACCAGGACCCAAAACAATGGAAACAATTGTGAGGGCACATCTTATGTGCAGTGGTAGAATTTCTCATGGATACTGGAGAAGATAAATTTGATTCTCATCCTGGCATATAAAAATGACTCATAGTTGTTGTTGCAGCAAAGGCAGATGTCAACAGCTTTGATTTTGAGTTTGCTCATTTGGGAAAAAACATTTTCTAAATCACATCAAACTTAGTATCAATACAGAAACCCGAGTGAAACTCCAGAACTTTCACAAGGCTATGGGCTGAATCCAACTGGAGTGTCCTGTACAGTCAAAGAAATCCCCTTCATCTGTTGCCTGGGGTTTAATTCTTTCTCTCTTCTCATTCCTAACCTTCCTTTTCTTCCTTCTTCTAGCAAGGTCCTCCACATTGAACAGTTTCTCAGCTTTTTACCACCCACCTTTAATGATCAAGTGCTAGGGAATAATTGCCTTCGGATATTTATTTCCCTTAAGTCAGCCCTGTCTCACACTCTGCCCTTCTCTCATCCTCCTACTACATCGCATATACTGTTCTCCCTTCAGGGACAAGTTTGGACTGGAACTAAAAGAAGGGATTATCAGGATTTGGTTCTAATCCCACTTTAACCATCAATTGAAGCCAGCCCACATCGTACTAGTCATTTTGATCCTGCCTTTGTGGACCTACAGGAGAAGGAGAGGATGAGAGAGAACGGACGGATTTGCGTATGGTGAAGTGGTAACCATTTTGGCAACCACGAAGGTAGGGTGTTGGTTCTCACCTTTTACTTTGCATCAGAATCACCAGGGAGCATGTTTGCCATGCTAAGTCCTGGGCCCTCTCACAGAGATTCGGATTCAGGCAATCTGGGAAGAACTCAGGATTCTGTGTTTTTAATGAACTCAACTGAGAGACTTGTAGTGCCGCGGTCCAGCCCCGGCTGATCCAGGGTATTCGAAGCGGGGACGGCGTCGGCGACTTATTTATTTATAAATATTTATCAAAGATATAAAGAGTAATAGAATAAGGATAGCTCAGTAGGAAAATTCAGTGGAGAAAAGAAGCTGAAATAAGGATAGCTCAGTGAGGAAATTCAGTGGAGAAAAGCAGCTGAAATAAGGATAGCTCAGTAGGAAAATTCAGTGGAGAAAAGAAGCTGAGTGGCTTGGTTTACGCGGAAAATCAATATAACCCGTGACACCAGGTTAGCTCTGACCACGGAGGCCGCAGGCGCCCTCTCGAATAGCGGAAGGTGCCCCACCTTAGACACCTTCTCGAGTGGGTCTTAGAAGCCCAGGCAAATAAATGGTCGCAGAGGACATCCACGCTCCAGATGGACACTCAGCTGGAATTTGGGAGAGAGAGTGACATGGGGAGACCAAGTTTCAGTGAACAAGGCCCGCACTTTATTTTCCAAAGTAGTTTTTATACCTTAAGTTATGCATAGAGGATAATGGGGGAAGGGGTAGAGTCATGCAGCAAGCCAGGCTTTTTTCCTGTAAACTTATCATATGCAAAAGTTCAGGTGATAGACATCATCTTCTGGCCCGGAGGCCTGTTAACATTTTAAGAAACTTATCTTTCTCTAAAGGTGATTATTCCAAAGTCAGGCGCCAGCCTTCCAAAAAGCATTGAACAAAGCTGCATTTTACATTTCTATACACCCATTATATCAATCAATACACTGCCAAGGACACAGTAGGTAAGGAGTATGGAGACTTAGCAGCAAACATTGGCCCAACAAGTGAAAAACCCTTCACCAATACAATTTCTAATCAATCTTTTAACTACTCAAAGCAATCTGTGTTTAGACAGTTTAGAACATCTCCTGCCTCTCACAGTTGGGAGGCTCTGAACAATCACATGTGGCCGGAAAAACCTATTCAGGCAGGCTAGAGGATTTCCAAAGGAGTTTGTAGGTTAAACACTGTCACACCCAGGAATTATTAACTGGAGCTGTAAGCTAACTCTTTTTTCAGAGAGAGGTAGTGGGGGACAGCCCCCCGTAAAGTCAGAGGTGTAGGTGAAAGCACAAAGCAGAAAGTAGGCAGACTCTGGTTTTGGGGCTAGATGCTCGAGAATTTCCAGGGGGACTCCTGAGGCTCGATCCCGCCTTTGCGTATGCCGAGCCTCCTTCCTCATGACCTTTGTCATGGGCGGAGTGTCTCACGCTGGCTCCCGGCAGTGATAGAATTCCAGTTGAGCTATTACAGATCCTCACTCAATATGTAATATGCACTCAATATGCAATATGCCGGCTCCCGGCACTTGTAGGATTTTAAATTTTAGAATTCTCAGCTTCACAGTAATAGCATTTTTCAGGGCTGGACCCATTTAAGATGGCTGTTAACTCCAACTGTAGACTTTATTTCATGATAGTGTGTTCTCTAAGCATGTCATATGTGAAAATTAAAGTGAAAGCAAGTGAGATGTTGGTTTCACCATGTCTGGGTTGGCCAGAAGCACACAGCAAGAGTACTCTATTGTGGTTTAGACGTTGTCCTTTAAAGAATATGTGTATCTCAGTGGAGAGTGGAAGGAGCTGGTCAAGGATCTGAGAGAGAAGAATTATGAGAAAGGAAAGGAATAAGTGGGTGACTCGATCTCTGCCTTCATCTGCCTGATCCACCTTCCGGTGTTGGAAAGGTGAAATTCAGTTTGATTACAGAAGAGCAGCTGGGTCCCCTTGATGGGCTTTTCAGCCAGGTGACTTGAACCACACTTAAGAGAATTTCTAGTGAGCAATCTGCCCAAGGACTTCATGGCTGGCCTTGGAAGGGAGTGAGCTTCCTGTCCTGGAAGTGTTCCAGCTGATACTGGAGAATGTAGATAAGATGAGAGCGCTGGGGAAGGGGTGAAGCTATGAAGCTCAGCGGTTTCCTTCCAGTTGTGAGATGCTACTTATTTTATGAACAACACACTTAAAAAATTTTAGGACACTGTTCAGGAATCCAAAGCTAAAATAAATCTAAGTAAACTCTAGCTGGTCGATGGATTATACACACACACCCCACACCATCTTAGACTCACAAATGATAAATGCCAGGCTAGTTTTGGGTTGTCTTTGAAGTTTATTATTTGCAGGTGTAGAAGCTCTTAGTTTTAGCTTGTAACGTTTCGAGACATGAAGTGCTGTCTTGAACTGTCTTTGATGATTTGATGTTTATACATAAGGTCTGCTGTGAATTTGGAAGGCACTGCAGAGTCACTCTTTTAAAGATCAGAGGAAGGCTGGATGAAATAAATTAAGAGTTTTTTCTTGATATTTTGTAGATTCTTATTCTTTGCCTAGAGATCTGCCTTCAGAGAGCTGCTTATGGAAAGAGGGAGAGTCGTGGCATTTCGTGTGAACTCATGAGCCAATGTGAGGTTTTCCTATCATTAGCTAATAACATATATTTAAAATCACATAAAAGTATGTTGCCTATGGTTTGAATTTTTATTTCTGAATAAATTAGAGATTAAAATCTGTGGTTTCTAGTTCAAGGATATTGTACATAAACACACAAATCATGTATCCGATGTGGATTTTGATGTCATTAAAGAGAAGTGGCAGCAGCCAGGCATTATTAGCTTTCCTCCCTTTTTCTTAGTTGCATCAGTCTTTTGCCTTTATGTTGAAAGGCCACAGTAGATGTTGACTTTCCCCCTCTAACTGCCAATAATTGTAAAATTTGAAATGTTTTTAGATAGGTAGTTTCAGCCCCTGTCTTTTTTCCTGGTTCTCTTGCTTTCACTGCCCTTGTTCCCAAGACTCAAAATTGAGGCCAGATGTGTGTCAACATTGAGAAACCCTGACTGGCTCTCTTGTTCTCTCCCTCCTTGATATTAATGCACGAAGGGAACTGCGACACCAGGCCACTGTTAGTGTTCTAGTATTTCTGCCTGTTGTTCTCTTGCAGGTTCTAAATGAGATTGGCATGTATTCTTGTTGTGCGCTTTAAAATTTGAATATTTAAAGCAGCACTTTCTGATAACACTGTAAGTCTCTGAAAACATTATATATAAATATATGGATATGCTGCAGATTTTCAATTTGATTATTTTATTTTGGGAGGAGGGTTGTATGTTTCTATTTTTATTTCTTTATCGGCGTATGAAAGTGTTAGTCACTCAGTTGTGCCCGACTCTTTGCAACCCCATGGACTGCAACCCACCAGTCTCCTCTGTCTGTGGGATTTTTCAGGCAGGGATACTGGAGTTGCTTTTTCCTTCTCCAGAGGATCTTCCCGACCCAGGGATCGAACCTGAGTCTCCTGCACTGCAGGCAGTTTCTTTACCGACTGAGCTATGAGGGAAACCCTGTTGGAGTACAGATGATTTATAAAATTTTATTTTTTAAATGAGATTTTCTTGTATAACATTTTACCCAGAATCTAAGGCTAAATGACTCATCTATGTATCTACATGCATATGTTAAAAATTGTTTTAACAGTGAAACAATAAATGAAAAGGTATAAAATGTAAGCAACAGAAACAACAGAAATCAAATTTTGTGAAATATAAAAATTATAAAGCATGCTAAGCATCCATAATAAAACCACTTTTAATGTTTTTAAATATCAGTTCTTTCCCCCTCTGTATTTGTACATATGATTTGGTCGTTGATTGCAAACTGTAGGGGAAAATCCAAATTCTTAGAAACTAGGAATACTAACTCTTAATATTTTTGGTATATGTCTCTTCATATATTTAAATACATTGATATGTTTCATATTGTTAAAATTTTAATTTTTAGTAATTTTTTTATTTTAAAAGTGATACATATGCAATTCAGAACTTTTGAAAAGATAAAAAACATAAATAAAAAATTGACAGAAGTCTTTCCACTTAAAAATAAACATTAACCATTTTTAAACTTTTTTTTCAAGTGTGAAAATTGAAATACGTATAATATCATATATGGAACGAGTCGCCAGTCCAGGTTCGATGCAGGATACTGGATGCTTGGGGCTGGTGCACTGGGACGACCCAGAGGGATGGTATGGGGAGGGAGGAGGGAGGAGGGTTCAGGATGGGGAACACATGTATACCTGTGGCGGATTCATTTTGATATTTGGCAAAACCAATACAATATTGTAAAGTTTAAAAATAAAATAAAATTAAAAAAAAAAAGAAATCAATGTGCAAGGTTGAAACAAATTGAAAAAAAAAAAAAAGAAAGTGAAAGTCACTCAGTTGTGTCAGACTCTTTGCAACCCTATGGACTCTACATGTATATACATGTATATGTAATTCCATGGAATTCTCTAGGCCAGAATACTGGAGTGGGTAGCCTATCCCTTCTCCAGGGGATCTTCCTGACCCAAGAATCGAACCGGGGTCTCCTGCATTGCAGGCGGATTCTTTACTAACTGAGCTATCAGGGAAGCCCTTTTTGCAAGTATGTACATCTATAAATGCATACTTTTTACAAAATTATAAATACTAGAGTATATAGTTGCTTTGTAGGTTTTTTATGGTTAAAAAACCTTAGAAATGTATAAAACTTTTTTTTTTGGTAATAATTACACTATTAAGTTTGTTTTGGTTTGAATTTCTTTTTTATTGATCTTGCTGTTTCTTATATCTGAGGATTCATATCTACCACTAGTTCTGGGACATTTTTGTTCATTAGTTCTTAGAGTAATACTTCTGATAGTTTTGTGGTTCTGACTCTCCATTTAGATGATTCTGAGACCTTTTCAGTATCATTCCTGCCTCTGAACCTCACTTTCAAATTCTCATCTCTGAGGCTCTGTCTGTTCTGTGTGATTTTTTTGGGTAGTAACAGTCTCATTTACTAATTTTCTCACCAGTTGCACTTAATCAGATATTTATCTCATGCACTCATTTGAAATACTATGGTTTTCATTGCTACAAACTCTATTTGAATCTTTTTCAAATTTGCATGGTCTTAAAAAAATTGCTATTCTTTTACTACATCCTCTTGTTAAACATATTAAACATTTTTATTTTATAGTCTGTATCTGATAATTCCATTTTCTGTAGACTTTATAGGTCTGATTCTGCTACTTGTTGTTTGTTGTGTCTCTGGTATGTTCTGGCTTGCTTCTTCATGTGTTCTGTGAATTTTTTTTTTTTTTCCTTTTTGTACATGAGCTCATGTTTCTAGGAAGTTTTCCTCTAGTAATTCTTTGAGAACTTAAGGTGAAATATAAAAAACTTGTATTTGCTTCTGCTGCTGCTGCTAAGTCGCTTAAGTCGTGTGCAACCCCATAGACGGCAGCCCACCAGGCTCCCCCGTCCCTGGGATTCTCCAGGCAAGAACACTGGAGTGGGTTGCCATTTCCTTCTCCAATGCATGAAAGTGAAAAGTGAAAGGGAAGTCGCTCAGTCGTGTCCGACTCTTCGCGACCCAATGGACTGCAGCCCACCAGGCTCCTCTGCCCATGGGGTTTTCCAGGCAAGAGGACTGGAGTGGGGTGCCGTCGCCTTCTCCGGTATTTGCTTCTACTGATGCCCTAAGGGCACTATCAGTTCATGTCCACATCAGTTTAATATCAGTTGAGTTTTTTGGGTGGCCGTAGCAATTGTATGAATTCACGCCTCCAGTGTAATATTAGGGGCAAGTGTCTGGGTATAAATCTTCAGAGAAGGCGCCTTCCTGCCTAGATCTAAATCTGAGACAGTCCTGTTTCTTTATCCTCTCCCTATGTGACATGCGTTAGTACTTTTCCCCCTTTACACTTATTGAGGGTGAAATGTCCCAGCTTTTTGATCTGACTTTAACTTCCCACTTGATTTCTGCTTGTAAAAGTCAAAACTAGGGTCAAGTGGGATTGGGATACACCTGGTTGCTAGGTTATGTGTTCTTCTACCTTGACTGATGTCTTGACATATTTTGGCTTCTCTGGAGGTTTGTTACTTTTTGGCCAACTTGGCTAAGCATTTGAAAAGGTAGGTAGGGATGTATGTGTTGTGTATGTGTGTGTGTACACATTTTCATATGTTCACACACCCAGCAGTTTTAGCTGTTTTTGTATTGGGAGAGTGTTCAGGGTATTTTGTCTTCAGTATTCCTGGAAAGGAAGTCTACAATATGACTTTTTAATAGTAGGGCATAATTCATCCCTCAATTATATTTTTATTTACTTAAATAATCTTCTTCCTCGGAACCTTAGGTTGCTTTCAATTTCCGTTACAAAGGATGCCCTCATTTAGATATCTCAGCATAGGTTGCTGATGTTTCCTCAGGATAAATACCTTGAAGCGAAATTGCTGGGTCAAAGGGTATACTTGTCTGGTTTTTGATAGATATTACCAGAGTCAACCTGAAGGATGAGGGTAATTGTTCTACACTGAAACTTCCTAACACAGCACTTGCAAATGCCACACTTCTTTAACCATTGAGTATTACACACTTAAGTCATCAACATTCTAGGGGAGATGGCATTTTGTTTTTAAAATTCAGATTTCTTTCGTCATTGGAGAGGTTAAGCATAACTTTTTCTTAGCATTGAACATTTGTATTTCTTATAAAGTTTGGGTTCATGTTTATAATCATTTTTCTTCTAGGATGCTTATGTGCAGATTTTTTGTTTAAATTATATACTTAATACATAGAATTCTTTAAAAATTTTAAGATATTAATGGCTTTTCATAAGACTTTTTTTCAGTGTGCATTTATTTTTCTTAAATATAAAGAAGCTTTAAATGTTAGTCCACTTTATCAATCTTTTAGGCTTCTTATTTTGGCATTATGCTAAAATAGCCTCCCCCTACTCTAGGATTATATAAATGTTCTATTATGATTTCCCTTAGGTATGTTAAGGCTTTGTTTTTCATTGAAAATTTATTTAGTTGTTTATGTAATGGGAAGGTCTGTCTCTCACTTTATACCATTATGGATTTCTCATTCAGGTTGATTTGCCTGTTCCTGTTTGGTGGTATGATTTAGATAAAGCCAGATCATTTGGGAATTTCTTCATGTTGAGGCCGTAACTTCTGAAAATGGAAATGACATAGTATAGAATTGGCATGATATGAAATTGGGAATGTAGATGTTGATGTAGGCAGTGGTGACTTCTAAATCTGTGATGAGAAAAGCAGGAAAGTGTGTTAATAAAGAGGGAATGAGTTAAGGGATGTGGTAAAGAAGACAGCTTCCCAGTGGTTCGGTGGTAAAGAATCTACCTGCCAATGCAGGAGATGTGGGTTTGATCTCTGGGCTGGGTAGATCCCCTGGAGGAGGAAATAGCAACCCACTCCAGTATTCTTGCCTGGAAAATCCCATTGACAGAGAGAGGAGCCTGGCAGACTACGGTTCATGAGGTCACTAAGAGTTGGACACGACTGAGCACACAACAGAAAGAAGGCTAACTCTCAGGCTTAACCGTCATGGGGTCATCTTCCCACCCGTTTCTGTTTTCTGTTGTCCTAATTGCCATTGGAAATAGAATGTGTGGGATGGACCAAAAGGCTCTTGAATTGTCGGGGTTTGCAATGATTTGAAAAAGCTGGGAAGACTTTATATTACTTACACTTTGTTTTTTGTGTGATATGGCTTTTCTGCATGCAGTGGGTGCTCAATCAGTATTTGTTGCATGAATGAATGAATGGAGATTCCCTGGTTAGGAAATAGAACCATGTTTAAATACTGTGTATTTTGGAGTAAACCAATTGTTTGGTTCATTTTTTATTTCTAGTGGCTCTCTGCATTCTTCTTTTGTCCACCATGCCTTTTATAAGGACTGTCTGCCAGACACACTGAACATTAGGATAAAAAAAAATAATTATGGTGCTGACTTTGTCCTCAGGGAGCTCAGATCCAGTAATTGCTTCACAAATGGATAGAGTTTAGTGCAATGAAGCTGTCTCTTATGTGCATGGTACAGAGATGATGTTATATAAGAGGGCATGACTGACATGATATAAGAGGGCTGCTGATGTGAATGGCAGGGGGTGACTAAGAAGGAGACTTTTGAGACTTGATAATGAAAGATTGAAAAATAAAGGAGAGTTTACCTTGTGGATAGGCAGTGGAAGAAGGCATTCCAATCCGTGAAAATAGACCATGAAAAGATAGGAAATAACATGATGTTTTCTAGGAACCTCAGGTGGTTTGGTTGGTGAATAATGGACTATGAGGCAGAGGCCAGATCATGGGAGGTCTTGTGGTGTGTCTGAAGGAATCTGAAGTTTGCTTCTTCCCTCCCTCCCAATTGTTAACAATTGAAAGGATTTCCACAGTTTCTTTCTTTCTTTTTTTTTTTCCCTAGTTAGATCATTAAGGGAGGTTAAACTGGAGAGAGACAGAGAAGTGAACTAAGATTAGAGATAGAGACCCTTACAATTGTCCTAGGGAGATGACCTGAACTAAATAAAGTGACGGTGAGGGCTGGAGGAGAAAGAATGGATTTGAATTCATTGAAAAGTGTAGTCAACAGGATTTAGCAACATGCTCAGTGTAGGAAAATAAGTTGTGTTTGGGCTATTTTTGAATTGGAGGTTTTAAAATTATAGACGGGTCAGTTGGAGTGTGGGAGATTATGTTCTGGACTCACGATGCACATTTAAGCACCATCAGCCTGCAAGTGTTTGTGGGATCCGTTGCTATGAATAAGATGGCCTAGGGAGAGTTAGCACCAGTAGGAAAGGGCTAAGCAAAGGACTTGGGGGTGCACCAACATTTCCGGACTCTCACAGGAAGAGCATCCTGCAAAGAGGCCTGAGAAAAAGCTAGCAAAAAGTTGGATAGGAATCAAAGGAGCATACAGTCATTAAGTAGGGCAAGTTTTTAAGACAGTGATTAACAATGTAAAAATGTCGTTAAAGACACAAGATAAGGACGCAGAAATGTCCTTATTTAGAGGAAAAGGATTTTCGCTCAAAATTTTGAGCAGTGAGGGCAGAAGCCGTGGTCCATCATAAAAGGATGCAGAAGAAGTGAGCGCAAACTGTTCCTTCAGTGTTCTTGGCCTTGAAAAGGAAGAGGGTGGGGGAGGGGGCAAGGAGCTGGGGAAGGGGAAGTAGTGGTAGTTGGGGTCAATAAGTATTTCTTTCTGTATTCTTTTTAAGTGGGAATTATAGCATGTTTTTATTCTGAGTGCTAGGAACTGAAGAGAGAACAAAGCTGAAGGTCCAGAAGACCGAATAATCGAATGAAGTCAACTTTGGTTCTAAACTCCACATGGCCAACTGGGGACAGGGATGGGTGGGAGAAATGTCTTACAAAGTCAGTGTTGGCCAAAACTGGTGACGGTTCTTATCATTGGAAGATACAGGTTTTCAAGGCAAGCATTTCACCAGTGCATATGGGCATAAACATTGATAACTGTCTGGTAGCTATCTATTGGTATGTGCTGCATGCTGCCTTGATTATGTCCTCGTGGAAAAATTAGTTGGATGTTTTCCCCTAAGTCTGAATAGTTGGAATAACCTTTATTGGATCACTGATATGTCTTTAACACTACAAACAGTATAAGAATGTTAAATTTTCTTTGGAATAATATTCAGAGGTGTTTGTAAGTAAATTTGGTTACATTTGGGTTATTGCTCAACAGCCCAATTCTGATTTCCATTACATTCTTGTTTCTTTGAACTACAAGAACCTAAAGTACAGTCAAAGTTTTGGGGGATGATTACTAAGATATGTGGCTCCAGTATCCTGTCTTCACCTCCACAAAGACTGTCTAGTTTTCATGCTCCAGCTCTATGGGATCGTGCTTCTGGGAAGGAAGGAAACTCCTGACCCCATCAAGTTGCAGGGCACCCGGACGACGCTGTCCATTCTGTGATTGCTGCCACCACGTTTTAGGTACTGCCCCTTGAGTAATAGTTCGCCTTTCTCTATTGAAACACCTCGAAACAGAGAGTTTTCTTTTAAAGTAGGAAAACTCTTTAAGCTATTTTCAGAGATGTCTGCATGTTTATATCTCTGTTTAGGGCCAAAGATAGCCTTTCTCTTTCAATTAGTGGTACCTTCCATTAAGCAAATCACATGAGGTTACCCCAGAGGATGGGCTCTAGGGTGTCTTGTATGGCACCATGCTGGTGTCACTCTTGCCAGCCTTTAGCTGAACAAGCACTTGTGTGCCCCTGTGAACTGTCTCCGACCGTGGAGTGTTCTGGATTGTCTACTAAAATCCAGGGATTGGGGCAGCCATAGTCTCTCCTTCTCTGTTTGAGAATGGGTATCTGTGGTTTAAATACTTTCCTGTAGAACCATAGGACTTAGGGATTTCCATTCTAAATGACCTGGATTCTCAGAGTTCCTGATTTAGGTGTGCAGATTAGCTTCTTATAACCAGTACTTGTTTATTTGCACAACCCTAGAACTTTGAAGTTTGGAAAAACCACATATTTCTAGAGCCTGTCTTTTGGGTTCCTCTTTTACTGATAGTTCTTTGTTCTTTTGGCCTTGGCGGGAAACATCCTCTCTCTATTTGTGGCTTTAGATCCTCTGGCTTATCTGACTTTGATTAGGGATAAAAGAATGCCTTCCTATCTAGCTTTCACAAGACAATGGATATTGCTTTACACTCACCCTCACTATTCCCCATCCTTTTTTTTTGTAATAGTTTAATTTTTAAAATTGAGATTTAATTGATGTATAACATTATGTTAGTTTCAGATTACAACATAACAGATCAGTATGTGATATAGTTTACATTTTTTACTTTAGTTTTTTGCTTTTCAGCCAACTTAATTTAAAAAACTTGTAATAGCAATATCCACTTATTTATTTATTTTTTCTTTATGTTATGCTGCAGTAAAGTTGATTTACGATATTGTGTTAGTTTCAGGTATACAGGAAAGTGGTTCGGCTATGGATATACGTATATCCATTCTTTTTCAGATTCTTTTCCAATATAGGTTATTCCAGAATATTGAGTAGAGTTTCTTATGTCCTTGTTGATTATCTATTTTATATATAGCAGTGTGTATGTGTTCAGAGAAGGCAATGGCACCCCGCTCCAGTACTCTTGCCTGGAAAATCCCATGGACGGAGGAGCCTGGTAGGCTGCAGTCCATGGGGTCACTAAGAGTCAGGCACGACTAAGCGACTTCACTTTCACTTTTCACTTTCATGCATTGGAGAAGGAAATGGCAACCCACTCCAGTATTCTTGACTGGAGAATCCCAGGGACAGAGGAGCCTAGAGGGCTGCCGTTTATGGGGTCATACAGAGTCGGACACTACTGAAGCAACTTAGCAGCAGCAGCAGCAGCAGCAGTGTGTATGTGTTAATCCCAAACTCCTAATTTATCCCTCCCCTCAACCTTTCCCTTTTGGTAACCATAAATTTGTTTTTGAAGCCTGTGAGTCTGTCTTTTGCAAATAAGTTCATTTGAATCTTTTTTTTTTCTTTAGATTCCATCCCCACCCATTGTTAGTTTACATCATATGACACTTTCCCCTATTTTAAAAGACAAATTCCTTCTGAAATATGTTCTTACTTGCTTTTGGTTTTGTGTGATTAACTTTGACATACAGTGAGTGTTGACTGGTAAAATCAATTGTTTATTTTGCCTTATAACTACAGTACATACTGATTTACTGATTAGGGTACAGATTGAGATGGATTAGAAATAAGGTTGAAAATTGACTTCTCAAGGGAATTTTCTGAGGAAAGGATAATAGGTGAATATAGATGAATATGTAATTAGAACTCTCTTCCTCTTTAAGGAAGATAGGACATCTCAGTGCTTCCATGTGTTTGGTTTTAATGTATTAAAAGTTAGAAAACATGGTGAGAAAGAAGGGTTAGCTGTGAGCTTGTTATAATCACTTGTCTTAATGTTTACATTTTTCTTGATGCATCTAGTTAGGTCTCATGCTGACTCCAAAATGACAGAACTCTCTGGAGAGCCCATTTGGTAGAATAAAGCTTCTTCCATTTTAATTGAAAAGTGACAACATTTCTTTCTACATCATGGCTTTTGTGCACAGTATGCCTGCACAGCCCAATAGAAGTTTTTGCAGAGATGGAAATGTTCTGTTTCTATATGGTCCGCGTCTGGCAGGTGACGATCATATTGAACAGTGCAGGCTTTGACTTTGGAGTTAAAACCGCTCTTCATTTGTTAGCTGTGTGTCTCCTGACTAGTCTCAGAAAGGTTCTTCTTTGGGACAGACATAGCTGCACAGCAGGGCACACAGCTGGGCAAGTGGACCATCACTGGCTGCATTCCAGACCTAACTCTCCCACTTAGCCATGTGCCCTTGTGAAGTGACGAGGACCACCCTTCTGACTACCGCAGAGGTTCTGCACCTTGACAGCTAAAACAGGAGAAAACCCTGATCCCGTATCCCCAAGAAGTCTTTCCGAGGAAGGGGGTTCTCATTCATTCCTGAGTTATAAATCAGTGCTGAGGGGCCTGGCTAAGGACAGGAAAATTTTCGTGTTACCATTCTCCCTCTACCCACATCGGTTAGAACTAGACTTCTGCTCTCCTATGTTCGGGAGGCCATGGACCAGACAGTGGATTATTTATTGTACTTACTGACTTATGAGGGCTTCCCTGGTGACTTAACAGTAGAGAATCTGCCTGCCAGTGGAGGAATTGTGGGTTTGATCCCTGGTTCGGGAAGATCCCCTGGAGTAGGAAATGGCAACCCATTCTAGTATTCTTGCCTGGAGAATCCCATGAACAGAAGAGCCTGGGGGGCTACAGTCCATGAGTCACAGAGTTGGACACAACTTAGTAACTAAACAACACCACCACTACCAACTGATTTATGAACAAATGTCTTAGCATAGAACTTATTAAAGTGATGGGAGAAAAGGAGAATAGTGGATTACTGTCTGGTCATTGCTGCATTTCAGAAAGCAGAGCTGCATGGTAAGGGGCTGGTCCCTGCTGCTCTCTTTGGTCCCCAACCCTTTTTTCTGGAAAATGAGGTGGAGTGGGGAAGATCTGCTCCTTCTAACTTACTTCTTCCTGTTTGTTTTCATCACGCAAAGCATTCGTTGGACACTGATTGCTTTCAGTTCCATCTTCACTGCACTTCATAGATATTACACTGTACTTAATGTATATTATTCCCAGGTTCTTATAAATGGCTGGATACTCTTCTTGATTTCTTAGCCATTTTGAGTTGTTGTCTTTTTGTCTTTATTTACATGCATTTCAACAGGAAATTGGGTGGGAACACATCAGGAAATTTGGGCTTATAGCATTTTTATTCAGAAGTCGGTTTATGACCATTTACACTATGAGTTGTTTAATCATAGCTTTTGATCATGAGGAAATGCCTCTGGGTTGAGTTGGCAGATCTCAAAGATTTTGGACGTTAATGTTGCTTAAGAGGATTAACAGAAAGGCACTGAGGGTCACATGGTATACAGGAATTACCTTTTAACAGATCAGATTCCACTTCTAAATGATATAAAACATGTGTCCACACCCCTCTGCCTTTTTTCACATTTATAATTTAATAGCTTAAAAGAACCCTCTATATGAGCTAGATATTGCCTTTCCAGTAGAGCTATAATATCTTATGCTCATGAACAGGAAATGAATTCAAGAAATCTCAGATGTGTTGTCCAGTCCTTTGCTAAAGGAGAGCTTGGTGTGAACACTGTCGAAACTTAAAACAGTTGCTTTTGGCAGACATGGTTCACCATTCAGATGGACAGCATTAAACAGCTTCACTCCGCAGGTCACTTCATGTGATAATGTGATGGGTACATTGCAGCTCTTTTATTCCTATGGACACACACTGGGATCAAGTCCTGCTCAAACACATGTTCTTAGCATCTTCACTAAGTGTGTTTTAAAAGAAAAGTGTCCAAGGATTATATATCTGCCCTGCATTTTTCTGTGGCGTTTCAGTTAAAAGTCTTTACTAAATAATCCAAAAACTCCTTCCTGAGAAAATTCCTAGCTATCCCCTGACCCTCAATTTGGATTGTAATCCAGTTGATTTTGTTAAAGTTCCAAATACCTGGTGTCAAAAGTACGTGGAAGTGGTTTTTGATTAACAGACCGGCCTCTTAAACTTGACACTTATCCGAGACTTCAGTCTTGAGTCATCAACCTTTCTAGTTCTAAGGCCATTTGAAGCAACTGATAATATTATCGCGTAGTATTAAATGGACAGTCCAGTGAGTAGTTCTCAAAGTGTGGTCCCAAGACTAGCAGTACCTGTTAGTAAATACAAATTCTCAGGCCCATCTCAGACCTACTGCCTCAAAACTTAGAGGGTGGGGCCCAAATACTGACTGTTGGAAGGAGATCTCCAGCGAATTCTGGAGGCTGCATGCTACAGTTTGAGAATCGCTAGTCTTAATATAGGAGTTAACACATCTGGCTTTCAGCCTAGGCTCATTTTGGATAATTGTTAAAATGAAAGTTCTGGGTTCCCACCTGTGCAGAGTCTGATTCAGTAGGCCTCAGTTAGGGCCCAGGGATCAGTGCTTCTGTGTTTGGTGGCAAAGCCTGCTTGGGGAACCTCTGCTTTCCCTTTGTGTCAGATTAGTCACTCTACATAGAGAATACAATGCTCTGGTTCCTCTGTAAAAGTCTTTCTAGAACTCTTGATTTAAGACAATGGCATATAATCAGAGGTTACTTTTGAATTACTTAAGGAGACTTAAAAAATACAGGAGACTGAGTTCTACTATATCAAGAGGTCAGGTTAGGAGTGAGAAGTTCTTGTTTTTGTGTGTATTTCTAAGTTCATGGGTGAAATGCCCCCTGAGAACCATGAACTTTTGTTTTCAGATTTCATTGAAATTGACAGAAGTTATCATATCATTTTATTTCTGTTAATTTTTTACCATAAAACTATTACTAGTATTTAGTAGAAGAGAATAGTGTCTCTCTCCTGATAGTTAATGTGCAATTCTTCTTTTTTCTTTTGCTTTAATTAACAGAGAGCTTAGAGTAAAATTTTGTACAACATTCTGAAATAATCTATTTCTTTTGCCCACTTCAGTCCATGACTCTTATTTTTTCCCATTTCTTTGCAATATTATCGATACATTGTGTAAGCTTGAGGTGTATAGCATGATGAACAGATACATGAATAGGTTGCAAAATCATTATTCAATAAGGTTAGTTAACACATCCATTATCTCAAAAAATCAGCTTTTGGGGGGTGGTGATAACATTTAAGATCTACTCTCATCAACTTTCAAGTATATAATGTAGGATGTTAATTACTGTCTGTACATTAGATGCTGTACATTAGATCCCCAGAACTTAACTCATTTTATAGCTGGAAAATTGTATCCTTTGACCAATGTCTCCCCATATCCCCCACCCACTTGCCACTGATAACCACTAATTCTGCTATTTCTGAGTTTGCTTTTTTAGATTTCACAGATTAAATAAGATCTCATAGTATTTTATCTTTCTGTTTCTGACTTACTTCACTTTGCATAGTGCATTCTGGGTTCATCTGTGGTGTGGCAGATGGCAGGAATGCTTTCTCTTTTATGACAATAATATTCCATTGTATGTATATTATATACACCATATTCTCTTTATCCAGTCATCCAGTGATACACACTTAGCTTGTTTGCATGTCTCAGCTATTATAAATAATGGTACAGGAGACATGGGAGTATGGTTATCTCTTTGAGATAGTGAGCTATCTCTTTGGGATATCTTTGAGATAGTTTATTTCCTTTGGCTGTATACCCAGAAGTGAGATTGGTGGATCATATGGTAGGTCTATTTTTAATTTTTTGAGGAAATTCATATTGTTTCCTGTAGTGGCTGAACCAACTTACATTGCTGTCACAGGGTACAAGGGTTCTTTTTTTGTCCATCATGTTGCCAAAACTTGTCTCTTTTTATGTTGGAGAAGACTCTTGAGAGTCCCTTGGACTGCAAGGAGATCCAACCAGTCCATTCTAAAGGAGATCAGTCCTGTGTGTTCTTTGGAAGGAATGATGATAAAGCTGAAGCTCCGATATTTTGGCCACCTCATGCGAAGAGTTGACTCATTAGAAAAGACTGATGCTGGGAGAGATTGGAGGCAGGAGGAGAAGAGGACGACAGAGGATGAGATGGCTGGATGGCATCACCGACTCAATGGACATGAGTTTGGGTGAACTCCGGGAGTTGGTGATGGACAAGGAGGCCTGGCGTGCTGCAATTCATGGGGTTGCAAAGACTCTGACAGGACTGAGCAACTGAACTGAACTGATTCTAAGAGGTGTGAGATGATACATTGTTGTTGTTCAGATTTGCATTTCTCTGAGGACTAGCGATGAACATGTTGATGAACATGTTTTCATGTATCTGTTCTGCATGTCTTCTGTAGAGGAATGTCTATTCAAGGCTTTTTCCCATTATTAGTTGTTTGTTGTTTTGACATGGTTGTGTGAGTTCCTTTTAACCCCTGATCACATAGATGGTTTGCAGTTTTTTACTCCGATTCCATAGATTGACTTTTCATTTTGTTGATAGTTTCATTCAGTGTGCAGATGTTTTTAGTTTAATGTAGTTCCATTTGTTTTTGCTTTCATTGTTTGTGTTTTTGGTGCTATATCTGAAATACCATTGCCAAGACCAGTGTGTCTAGGAATTTCTTCCCTATGTTTTTTTCTAGTAGTTTTATAGTTTGGGGTCTTTTATAGTTTGTATGTATGTACAGTGTCATATCATTTGCAAATCTCTTTCTTTATCCATTCATTCATCTGTTGATGGCTACTTGGGTTGCTTCCATGTCTTGGCTATTATAAATGGTGCTGCTGTGAACAGTGGGGTGCCTGTATCTTTTCAAATTAGTGTTTTCATTTTATCTACACAAATGTCCAGAAGTGGAATTGCTAGATCATATGGTAGTCGTGTTGTTAGTTTTTTGGGAAACCTCTATACTGTTTTTCACAGAGGCTGCACCTGTTTACATTCCCACTAACAGTTGCTGTAGAAGAGTTCTCTTTCCTCCACATCCTCCCAACTTTTGTTGTTTACATTTTAATGATAGCCATTCTGACAGGTGTGGGGTGATATCTCACTGTGTTTTGATTTGCATTTCTCTAATAATGATGTTGTGCATCTTTTTATGTGCCTTTCACCATCTGTGTGTCTTCTTTGGAAAAATATCTATTTAGGTCTTCTGTCTATATTTTGATTTTTTTTTTTATATTGAGTTGTAGGAGCTGTTTATGTATTTTGAACATTAACCCCTTATTGGTAGTATCATTTGCAAATATTTTCGCTTATAGGTTGTCTTTTTTGTTTTGCTAATGGTTTCCTTTGCTGTACAAAAGTGTTTAAGTTTAATTAGGTTCCATAGAGAATAGACTGGTGCTTGCCAAGGGGGTGGAGGATGGGAAAGAGTTGAATTGGGAATTTGGGATTATCAGATATGCACTAGTATATATAGAATGGATGAACATTAAGGTCCAACTGTATAACACAAGGAACTCTATTCAATATCTTGTGATAAACCGTAATGGAAAAGAATATGAAAATGAATGTGTATGTATAACTGAGTCACTTTGCTGTACAGCAGAAGTTATTACATTGTAATTCACCTATACTTGAATAAATAAATTAAAAAAGAAAAGTTTAATTAGGTATCATTTGTTTATTTTTGCTTTTATTTCTTTTGCCTTAGGAAATGGATCCAAAAAATATTGCTATGATTTATGTCAAACAGTGTTTCTATGTTCTCTTATAGTCATTTTCAGGTCTTAATTTAGGTCTTTAATCCATTTTGAGTTTATTTTTGTATATGGTGTGAGGAACTATTCTAATTTCATTGTTTTATTATATATATATTATATATTATAATAAATATACAATGCATATTGATATATATAGTTGTCCACTTTTCCCAGCACCTCTTATTGATGAGACTGTCTTTTCTCCATTGTATACTCTTGCCTCCTTTGTTTTAGGTTAATTGACATAAGTGAAAGCGTTAATCATTCTGTCGTGTCCGACTCTTTGCAACCCCATGGACTGTAGCCTGCCAGGCTCCCCTATATATGGGATTTCCCAGGCAAGAATAGTGGGAAATTCCTTCTCCAGGGGATCTTTCCGACCCAAGAATTGAACCCTGGTGGGTTTATTTGTGGACTCTTGCTTTCTCCTTAGTTCCATTGATCTATGTGTCTGTTTTACTTATTGTAGGTCTGAGGTCTGGGAGCCTGATACCTTCAGCTTTGCTCTTTTATCACAAGATTACTTTGGCAATTTGGGGTCTTTCGTAATTCTCTATGAATTTTCAGATTATGCTCAGATCAGATCAGATCAGTCACTCAGTCATGTCCGACTCTTTGCGACCCCATGAATCGCAGCACGCCGGGCCTCCCTGTCCATCACCAACTCCCGGAGTTCACTCAGACTCAGGTCCATCGAGTCAGTGATGCCATCCAGCCATCTCATCCTCTGTCATCCCCTTCTCCTCCTGCCCCCAATCCCTCCCAGCATCAAAGTCTTTTCCAATGAGTCAACTCTTCGCATGAGGTGGCCAAAGTACTGGAGTTTCAGCTTTAGCATCATTCCTTCCAAAGAAATCCCAGGGCTGATCTCCTTCAGAATGGACTGGTTGGATCTCCTTGCTAGTTCTATGAAAAATGGCTGGGGCATTTTGATAGGGATTGCATTAAATCTGTAGATTGCTTTGGGTAGCATAGCCATTTTAGCAACATTAACAATCTTCCAGTCCTAGAGCGTGAGATCTCTTTCTGTTTCTTTGTGTCATCTTCAGTTGCCTTTATCAGTATTTTATAGTTTTCAGAGTATAGGTCTTTAACTTTCTTGGTTAAATTTATTCTTAGGCATTTTATTCTTTTTGATGTGATTTTAAACAGGATTATTTATTTTTTTTAACTTTCTCTTTGTGAGGGTTAATTGCTAGTGTATAGAAAGTCAACAGATCTGTGCACGTTAATCTTGTATCGTGCAACTTTGCTGTATTCATTTATTCTAATCGTTTTTCAGTGGAGACTTTAAGATTCTCTGTATAAGGTATCATGTCATCTGCAAATATGACAGTTCTATTTCTTCTCAGTTTGGATACCATTTATTTCTTTTTCTTGTCTGATTGCTGTGGCTAGAACTTACAGTACTATGTTAAATAGGAGCGGTAAGAGTGGGCATCCTGTCTTGTTCCTGAATTTAGAGGAAAGACTTTCAACTATGAATATGATGTTAGCTGTGGGTTTATCATAAATGGCCTTCATTAAGATTAGAGATGTTTCTTCTGTACTCACTTTGATGAAAGTTTGTATCATGAATGGATGTTGTGTTTTGTCATATGCTTTCCTGGCATCTGTTGAAATGATCATATGATTTTTATCATTACTTTTGTTAATGTGATGTACCACACTGATTGACTTGAAAATGTTGAACCATCCTTGTGTCCTTTTAATAAATTTAGCTTGATCATTATGTATAATCCTTTTAAAATATTGTTCAATTGGTTTGTTAATATTTTGTTGAAGATTTTTGTGTCTATATTCATCAAAGATATTGGCTTCTAATATTCTTTTTTTGTAGTGCCTTTGTCTGATTTTGATATAAGAATAATGATGGCCTGGTAGAATGAATGAGAGTGTTCTATTCTCTTCAGTTTTTTGGAATAATTGGAGAAGGATAGGTCCTAGTTTTTCTTGATATGTTTGATAGAATTTCCTTGTGAAGCCATCTGGTCCTGGACTTTTGTTTGTTGGGAGATTTTTAGTTGTTTTTTTTTTTTTTTAATTTCAAATTCAATTTCACTTTTAGTGATAGGTGTGTTCAGGTTGTCTGTTCCTTCTTGATTCACTCTTGGTAGGTTGTATGTTTCTAGAAATTTGTCCATTTCTTCTAGGTTGTCCAGTTTGTTGGTTTATCATTGTTGTAATATTCTCTTATGATTTTTGTATCTCTGTGGTATTGGTTGTTAGTTCTCCTCTTTCATTTCTTAATTTGCTTATTCAAGTCCTCCTTTTTTCTTCTTGGTGAGCCTGGCTAGAGATTTGTTGATTTTGTTTATCCTTTCAAAAAAACAACTCTTCGTTTTATTGACCTTTTATATTGCATTTTGATACGTGTTTTACTTATTTCTTCTCTGATCTTTATTATTTTCTTCTGCTGAATTTGTACTTTATTTGTTCTTCTTTTCTTAATGCTGTATGTGGTTATGTTAGGTTGTGTATTTGAGATTTTTATTGTTTCTTGAGGCAAATCTGTATTACTGTAAACTTCCCTCAGAGCTGCTTTTGTCCCATCCCATAGATTTTGCAGTGTTGTGTTTTCTATTTTCTGATTTCCACATTGACCCATTGGTTTTTTAGTAGCATGTTGCTTAGGCTCCTGGGGCTTTCCTGATAGCTCAGTTAGTAAAGCATATACCTGCAATGCAGGAGATCCCAGTTCAATTCTTGGGTCAGGAAGATCCCCTGGAGAAAGGGTAGGCTATCACTCTAGTATTCTTGGTCTTCCCTTGTGACTCAGCTGGTAAAGAATCTGCCTACAGTGTGAGAGACCTGAGTTCAATTCCTGGGTTGGGAAGATCCCCTTGAGAAGGGAAAAGCTACCCACTCCAGTATTCTGGCCTGGAGAATTCCATGGACAACATGTTTGTACTTCCTCTGAGGGTATGCTGGTAGCTTTCAACTTGGTAGGGGGTGGGGCTGGAAATGGAGGGTCTAGAGCCGAGCTAGGTGTGACATAGGACTTCCTCTCTGCTCAGTGGCTGTCACTGACCTGTTGGGGATGAGGTCTTATCCCAAGTTGCTGGGGCAGAAACCCTGAGGGGTGAGCTCATATTAGCTCTGACCTGCTTACTCCCCAGGGCAGGTGTCCACTTTTATAATCTCCCTTTTTCTCTGGATCCACTCCCAGGGGCACAGGTCCCAACCTGATTTTTCTTCCCTTCCTGATTACTTTTGTGTCTTTCTTATAACTTTGGATGTGCAGGAGTCCTTCTGCCAGTTTCCAGGCTTCAGTGAGGATTGTTCTACATGTAAGTATTTTTTAAGTGTTTGTGGGGGACAGTGAACTCCATATCCTCTTACTCGGCCATCTGGATCACCGTACTATTTTGATTACCATAGCTTTGTAATGAAGCTTGAAATCAGGAATTGTGATGCTTCCGCTTCATTCTTTTTTCTCAGGATTGCTTTGGTTGTGTGAGGTCTTTTGTGATTCCATATCTGTTTAGGACTGTTTGTTCTATTTCTGTGAAAAATGCCATTGGAATTTTGATTTGGATTGCGTTGAATCTGTAGGTGGCTTTGAGTAGTATGGATAGTGTGTGTTAGCTGCTCAGTTGTGTCCCTCTTTGAGATTCCCACGGACTGTAGCATTTCAGGCTCTTCTGTCCATGGAATTTTCCAAGCAAGAATACTGCAACGGGTTGTCATTTCTTCCTCCAGGGGATCTTCCCAACCCAGGGATCGAACATGAGTCTCCTGCATTGCAGGCAGATTCTTCAGCACTGCGCCACCTGGGAAGCCCATGTCACAACCGTATTAATTCTTCTGATCCATGAGCACAGGATATCCTTCCATTTATTTGTGTCTTCTGTTTTTCTCATCCGTGTCTTGTAATTTTCAGTGTATAGATCTTTCACTTCCTTTGTTAAATTTACTCCTAAGAATTTTACTGTTTTAAATGCTATTTAAATGGACTTTTCTTTATTTTTCATATATTCGTTTTTAGAGTATAGAAACAACAGCTGATTTTTGTATGTTGATTTTTATATACTGCAATTTTACTAAATTAGTTTATTACACCTAGAAGTTTTTGATGGAGTCTTTAGGATTTTCTTTATATAAGAGCATATCATCTGCAAACAGAGACATCTTTACTGCTTTCTTTTGATTTGAATGTCTTTTATTTTTATTGTGTAATTGCTCTGGTTAGGACTTACATGTCTGTGTTGAAAAGAGGTGGTAAGAGTGGGCATTCTTGTCTTGTTCCTGATCTTGGTGGGAAAATTTTTATCTTTTTTTTACCAGTGAGTATGATGTTAGCTGTCAGTTTATCATGCATACCTTTTATTATGTTGAGATCTGTTCCTGCTCTACTCAGATTTGAGTTTTTGTTTTTAATCATGAGTGTATGTTAAATTTTGTCAAATGCTTTTTTTGCATGTATTGAGAGGGTCATATGATTTTTAGCCATTATTTTGTTAATAAAGGTATATTGTCCTAATAGATTTTGCATTACGTTGACCCACTCTTCTATCTTAGAAATAAATCCCATTTGATCATGGCATCTGATTCTTCTGCATTGCAGGCAGATTCTTTACCCACTGAGCTATCGGGAAAGCCAGAAACTAAGTAAACGATGGAATATTTGCCTTTGCTTTGAAATGAGCTTCCTGTTTGGAGAACCTTTCCCGTATCTTGGTCAGTGTTTCTATGTTTCCTCCAGTTGATGGATGTATTACAATCATCAGTTGCCTGGCCGTGAAAGAGTTAATGTTTCCTAGTACCAGGCACTGACATAGGCAGTAGGGGAAGTCTGGCTCATTTTGTTTCAAAATACACCGTACCTCAAATAAGTACAAACAGCTGCAATTATGGGACTGAGGCCAAAAGAAATCCATGTGGTGTTCTGAACTCCAACTGAGAGGAGTTCATGTAACATGGATCTGAGATTAGGCTCCAAAACAAAACCATCAGGCCCCAGCAGGAGAAGTGTCCGTACTTGTCATCCTGGTCACCTCTGTAGCCATCACCCAAAGAAACTGGTGTGGTTTGAGGTGACCTTTTGTTTCCCTCTGGACCCACTTCTCTGCAGCAGGGTGAATTCTACATGCAGTTTCTTGGAACCCACAACTACGGTAGTGTAAAATGGCGACACCTTGGAACACGAAGGATTTATAGATGTGTTGTCTGCTTATTTTATTTCTGTGACTTGGCTTAAAACAGCAGTCACACTAAGTCTGGTCGTGTAGCACACTCCTTTTCAAGCCTCAGGAAATTCTTGGTCAGGTAGAGATTCTGCCACTGAGTCTGTTTGGTTGTTTCTTCATCTCCCAAGATTTTTTAGGTAATAACAGTTTAGCAAAGCCTTTTTTTTTTCTTTTTTCTGATCCCTTTCATAATCGGAATTTCACGTTCTAATGCCTTATCTTTTCTTTGGAGTGGCCATATGATCCCTTTCACACTAGTTAGGAGCTTTCTGTGTGACACTCTTCATCCTCCATATATTTGGATTTCCCCATGATTTTTTTCTGGACATTCAGGACAGCATCGTTCAGGCTGATGGTTAGATGGTTAGAAGTCTAATTTAAAGTGTGCCTCACAGCTGTTTTTAGGTCTCCAGTTGGCTTTTAGGCCATATCTCAAGCAGAGGGACTTGTGGCTACTTGTGGTTTTATTATCTTCTCACAGCTTATAAAAAGACTTCTTTTCCTTTTCATATTCTGCTGCATTTGAGATAAACAGCTTCAGTGATAATTTAGAAAGATACCCTGTGTTACATTTGAAAACTTGTTCATAGAAGGAAAACAAGAGTTCGAATACCATTCACGTGAAAGTTAGGGAGGAACCCCCTATTTTTGTTGTTTATTTGTTATCATGGTTACTGAATTATTGTGAACAGAGAAGAGTCATTTGATTCCTCTTGCTTCACATTCCTGATTTCATCCACAGGGTAATAGTGTTTGAAGTGTTACTCACAGCATTGTTATATTAATGAACGAGGCCGAGAATTCTCAGGAAAACTTAGTCTTCCCATTTTCTTAGCCCAGCGGGGAATAACTCATCGTGCAGCACAATACTAGTTTCCTTTAGATTTCCCTGTATTGCCTACTGTTTTAAAAGTTATTGCCAAGAGGGACTTCACTGAAGAAAAGTGATGTTTTATTATAGCAAGAAAGGAAATGAGATGAAGTACCTCAATTTGCCCCCATCATGAAGTAGATACTAAGGTTGTATTCAACAGGTTTGATTTTTTTCACCCTTAAAACTTTGAGTAGGATGTATAAGTCTAGACTTAGGATGTATGCTGATTAAAAAAACACAAAAACCTGTTAATCTCTGATTTAGTTAGAAGTTAGTGAAGGAAAGGAGATTTCTTATTTGGCTCTTGAACTCTGAAAATAAACAAAACTTTCATATTTTGAATAACACATTGTGGGCCAAACAACATCTGGAAGAGATTATTCTCACTAGCTGGCAGAAGGAATTTCATAATCCATCGTCTTCAAAGAGCATGGTACCTTGTCACATTTTCCCTGTATCCTGGAAACAGAAGACATTCTTAGGGCCACTTTTGTGGGGTATCTGCCCCTTTCTTTGTTTTGCATTGAGTGTAAATGTGTCTTTCTAATTCTGTATAATATTTCTTTAGCTTTTGGAAATACAGCAAAACTTGGTGGGATGACTTTGCCTGCACTGTTTACTGTGGTCCAGACTTCTCCTTTTTCAAAAGACCTATTTGACTTTTGGCAGCATGCCTCTGATACTCTGCCGTTTGTCTGAGACGTCTCTTCCTGTCTTCTCTAAAATCAGGCACATGTGTGTCTGGAATAGTCATGTAATTTGTAACAGTAACTTCTAACCAGATTTTAAAAAATGTTTTTTAATTCAGTTTCTTCTTGCGCATGCCTAGTCTTATGGTTAGTAGTGACACATGAATACTCTCTTTCAATTAAACACATTTTATTTTAGATCATGGGGCTTTTCCGCCTCCTCCCCCTGCTCCTCCCTTCCTCCTTCCTTTTCTCTCAAACTTAGAGAAAAGTGGCAACTGCAGTACAAAAATGAAAGAACCTTTTATCTTGACAAGTCCATTAGGGATGAATTACTGACATGATGTCCTAACATCCTCCAGTACTTTATAATGTATTTCCTAAAAACAAGGACATTCTTTCACATAGTCACAAAACAAGCATTTCATTTTGGAAATTAACATCATTACTGTTCAGTTCAGTTCAGTCGCTCAGTCGTGTCCGACTCTTTGCGACCCCATGAATCGCAGCACGCCAGGCCTCCCTGTCCATCACCAACTCCCGGAGTTCACTCAGACTCACGTCCATCGAGTCGGTGATGCCATCCAACCATCTCATCCTCTGTCGTCCCCTTCTCCTCCTGCCCCCAATTCCTCCCAGCATCAGAGTCTTTTCCAATGAGTCAACTCTTCGCATGAGGTGGCCAAACTACTGGAGTTTCAGCTTTAGCATCATTCCTTCCAAGGAACACCCAGGACTGATCTCCTTTAGAATGGATTGGTTGGATCTCCTTGCAGTCTCAGGGACTCTCAGGAGTCTTCTCCAACACCACAGTTCAAAAGCATCAATTCTTCGGCGCTCAGCCTTCTTCACAGTCCAACTCTCACATCCATACATGACCACTGGAAAAACCATAGCCTTGACTAGACGAACCTTTGTTGGCAAAGTAATGTCTCTGCTTTTCAATATGCTATCTAGGTTGGTCATAACTTTTCTTCCAAGGAGTAAGCATTTTTTAATTTCATGGCTGTGGTCACCATGTACTATCAGCTAATTTTCAAATCCATTGAAGTTTCCCCCAGTTGTATAAGTTGTCTCCCCTTACCAGTGAAGGATCCAGTTCAGAATCTTGCATTGTATTACCTGGTCATGTCTCTTGTTAGTCTTCTTTTAGCATGGGACAGTTTCTTAGTTTCTTTTCTTTTATGACCTTGATCTTTTAAAAAGATTATAGGATGGTTATTTTGTAGAATGTTCCTCAATTTGGATTTGACCATCCACCCCCTTTTTAAAAAAAAATTAAACTCAGAGTTTGAAACTTTGTCAGGAATATCACAAGAGTGATGCTGTGTTCTTCTCATTGCATCCTATCAGCTGGCACACACTGTGTTGTTCAGTCACTAAGCTGTGTCGGATTCTTTGTGACCTCATGGACGAGCACACCAGGCTTCCCTGTCCTTCACTGTCTCCCAGAGTTTGTTCAAACTTATATCCATTGAGTTGGTGATGCCATCTAGCCGTCTCTTCCTCTGCTGCCCCCTTCTCCTTTTGTCTTCAATCTTTCCCACCGTCAGGGTCTTTTCTAATGAGTTGGCTCTTTGCATCAGGTGACCAAAGTATTAGAGCTTCAGCATCAGTCCTTCCAATGAATATTCAGGATTGATTTCCTTTAGGATTGACTGGTTTGATCTCCTTGCAGTCCAAGGGACTCTCAAGAGTCTTCTTCAGCACCACAGTTTGAAAGATCAATTCTTTGGCACTCAGCTTTCTTTATGGTCCAACTCTCACATCCATACATGGCTACTGGAAAAGCCATAGCTTTGACTGTATGGACCTTCATCAGCAAAGTGATGTCTGTGCTTTTTAATACACTGTCTAGGTTTATCATAGCTTTTCTTCCAAGGAGCCAGCATCTTCTAATTCCATGGCTGCAGTCACTGTCTGTAGTGATGTTGGTATTTGTCCCAGTTTCTGGTGATGTTTACTTTGATCATTTGATAAAGGTAGTGTCTTCTCGATTTCTTCACTGTAAAGTTACTGTTTTTCCTTTGTAAGTATTAAGAATTTTGTGGGAAAGCATTTGGGTCTATGTAAATATCCTAGTTCTAGTCAAACTTTTATTAGTTAATTTGTATTATAATGAACTCATAAATTCCTATTTTATTCAAAGGGTTATAAATATGTTCTGACATTCATTCTGAAGCTCAAAAATGTCCACTTTAGGCCAAGAAGGAACCCTTCAATCTAATTTTCTTTTTTTTAACATATCTTCATAATTCTTTGAGTGCTGTCTGTCTTTCTGGCGCAAGAACATGTTCCAAGTCATCATGTACTTCCCTGACCTCCAGCCCTGGACTCAAGCATTTCTCCCAAGAGCCTGGCTCCTTTCAGTAAAGAATGGTATTTAGAGACCAAGATCTAAGTCCTGGCACACTCATTGTTTTTGGGGTGTCGCGGCTCCAAATCCCCTGACTTGCATGCACACACATGTTACACCTCACTACACATACTCTTAAACTTCTGTTTTTATTTCTATAGCTCTTGAAAACCATGAGTCTGTACCTCTGTCCCCTCCTCTCCTGGATGCTCTCTTACCTTTTAGGCTCTGACAGGTGCTCTCAGCTGCCTTCCCAGGACCTCCTCCTCACCTCCTTTAGTCTCTGACACTGCACTGGGTTGCTCTTGCATTGTTACTGATATATGTATACATTATAGTTGGTGCTCAGATTTTCTTCTAATCCAGTGTTTTCCCTCCAAGGAAAATATTCTTTAAAAATTGTATTTTGGAAATCTATAACATGGCATTTTCCTTATTATTATAAGACATAGACTTTCTATTAATAATTTTATTGAGGACATACATGAATTGCACATATTTAAAATGTATAGTTTGATTTGTTTTGATGTGTGTAATACCCTTGAAATAATCATCACAATCAAAAGAATGAACAAACCTATCACCCCTCAAATTTTCTCCTTCCCTTTGAAGTCCTTCCTTCTGTTGTCTTACCCTCCCCTCCTATTCTCCCAACTATTACTGGTCTGCTTTTGGTCACTACAGACTAGTTTTCTTTTTCTATAGTTTTATATAACTGGAATCATATAGTAAATGCTGAATTTTGTTTGGCTTCTCTGACTCAGTGTAGTTATTTTGAGTTGATATATATGCTATTATGTCTATGACTAACTAGTTCATTTGTTTTCATTGCTGAGTAGTAATTCCATTGTATGGACATTATAGCAATTTGTTTATCTATTTGTGAATTGATATTTGAGCTGTTTCCAGTTTTTGTCTATTAAAGATAAAGCTACTATAAACATTTGTGCTCAAGTCTTTGTGTTGATATGCTTTCTTTACTCTTGAGTATGTACCTAGGAGTGAAATGTCTAGATTGGATAGTAAGTGCATATTTAATTTTAAAAAATGGTCTAATCATTTTCCAGATTGATCCTATCTTCTGTTCCCACAGCAGTGTGTGAGAGTTACAGTTGATTCATGTTCTCACCAACACTTGGTATGGTCAGTCTTTTTAATTTTGGTTATTCTGTTAATATCTAGTGGTATTTTATTGTGGTTTTAATTTGGGTTTTCACAGTTGCTCTTCTGTGCTTATTTGCTGTCTGTATATTATTTTCCATGAAGTGTCTAGATCTTTTGCCTAGTTTAAAAAGTGAGTGGTTTCTTCCTGAACTTTGAAATTTTAAAAATACGTTTTGGATACAAGTCTTAGATATGATTTTAAAGTTTGTTTTTTTTTTTTTTTACCACGTTTGTGGCTTTTTAAATTTACGTAGTATCCTTTGAAGAGCAGAAGAGCTTCTGATGAAGACTTGTGTTTCAGTTTGTTCTTTTATGGATCATACTTTTGATATCTTACCTAGGAAAACTTGGCCTGATCCAACTCCACAGAGGTTTTCTCTTTTGTTTTCCTCTAGCAGTTTTATAGTTCTAAGTTTTACATTTAGGTCTTTGCCATTTAAGTTGATTTTCATACGTGGTTTGAAATGTGAATCAGAAGTTGTTTTTTGTGTTATTTTGCATTCAGATATCCAGTAGTTTAGCACAATTTATTGGAAAGGCTCTTCTTTGTCCACTGTGTCACCTATTTACCTTTGTGAAACTTTCTTATATAAGTATAGATCTACTTTCTGTTATATTTCATTAATCTATATATCTTTCTTTAGGCCCATACCACACTGTCTTTATTCTTTAAAAAATATATTTGTTGCATTAAGTCTTACTTGCAGCATGCAGGATCTTCATTTTTCCATGTGGGATCTTTTCTTGCAGCGCTTGGACTCTCTAGTTGTGACAGGCAGGCTCCAGAGTGTGCAGGCTTCAGTAGCTGTGAACTGTGGGCTGTCTACTGTGTCACGTGGGCTCCAGAACTCCCAGGCTCAGTAGTTGCCGCGCGTAGGCTTAGCTGCACAGCACATGGGATCTTAGTTCCTTTCCCAGGGATGGAACCCCATCCCCTGCATTGCAAGATGGATTCTTAACCACTGGACTACCAAGGAAGTCCCCATTCTATCTTTTTTCTTTATATCCTTTAATGTGTATGGGGTTAGTAGTGACCACCCCTCTTTTTGTTTCTGCCATTAGAAATTTGTGTTATCTTTTTTCCCTAACAACTGTATTGATTTTCTCAAAGAAATAGCTTTTGGGTTTATTGCTTTTACTAATGGGCTTCTCAGGTGGCCCAGTGTTAAAGAATCTGCCTGCTGATGCAGGAGACACAGGAGACGTGAGTTCGATCCCTGGGTCGGGAAGATCCTCTGGATTAGGAAATGGCAACCCACTCCAGTACTCTTGCCTGGAAAATTCCATGGACAGAGGAGCCTGGAAGGCTACAGTCCATGGGGTCACAAAGAGTCAGACACAGTTGAGCACACACACACACACTATTATATTATTATCTGATTTATTCATTGTTTCCTCTTTTTCTGCTTACTTTGGGTTTAATTAGATCATCTTTTTCTGGCTTCTGATGGTCGTTTATGTCAGATGTTTTTTCTACTAAGAGTGTTTAATGCTGTAAGTTTCCTCTTAGGTACTGCTTTAGTGGCACCCTGCAAGAACTGATGCTTTGTTTTTGTCTTCATTCAATTCAAAACATTCAAAATATTAATTCAGTTCAAAGCACTTTCAAATTTCCCCCTTCAGTTTCTTTATTGCATAAGGTATTTAAAGAGATGATAGTTGTTCAGCATTTGGTAGTCTTCCAAAGATCTTTCTGTTACTGATTTTTAACTTAATTCAGTTATGGTCAGAGACCATACTTTGTATGACTTGAATCCTTTTAAATTTATTGAGACTTGTTTCATGGCCCAGGATAGGGTCTGTCTTGGTACCAGTTCATTTTGCACTTGAGGAAAATGTATATTCTGCTGGTAATCAAATAAAGTGTTCTAAAAATGTCAATCAGAATCAAGTTGATAATTATGTTGTTTAAGTTCTTGTTATCCTTATTGGTTTTCTGTTTTATCAATTAATTATAGAGGGGTATTGAGATTTTGGCTATGATTTCAGATTTGTTTGTTGCTCTTATCATCAGTTTTTACTTCATATCACTGGAAGTTCCCTTATTGTATGGACGTGTGTGTATGTTAGTTGCTCAGTCATGTCTGACTCTGTGACCATATGGACTGTAGCCTGCCAAGTTCCTCTGTCCATGGGATTCTCCAGGCAAGAATACTGGAGTGGGTTGCCAGTTCCTTCTCCACTTCATTAGATGTATAAACTTTAATTATTATTGTGTCATCTTGATGAATTGACCACTTATCAGTAGTAAATGCCTCTCTTTGTTCTTGGTAATATATTTTGCTCTAAAATCTGCCAGATATTAGTATAGGGACTCCAATTTCATTTTTAGTGTCATCTTGACACATCTTTTTCCTTTTCCTATTAAACTACTTGTGTCTTCATATTTAAAGTATGGTTCATGTAGGAAATGTATAGGAGTTGACTCTTGCTTTTTTATCCAGCCTGACAACTTCTGCCATTTCATTGATGGTGTTTGGACCACTTCCTCTGTGTGTGTGTGTGTGTGTGTGTGTGTGTGTGTGTGTGTATGCGTGCGTGGGTGCTTGCATGTGTGTGTATTTTGTTATGGTTATATTTAAGTACATCATCTTGCTCATCTGATGATGTTTGCTTATTTGTCCTGTCTATTCTTTGTTTCTCTTTCTCTCTTTTTGCATTTGGTGGTTTTTATAACTTTATTTCTTCTTTGACATATTAGCTATAATTCCTTGTTTTATTTTTAGTGGTTGATTTCAGCATTTGTAATAGGCTTTCAGTTATATTTATTTAATTAAGTTGGTTATATTAAATGATACTTTTAAGTGATATTATTCCTCTTTATAGTATAAAAATCTTAAAATATGTTTTCTTTTCTGCCTCCTGACTTTTCTAAAATTTTATTTCTATAATAAATCCCATCATTATTACTTTTGTCAGGTATCTTTTTAGTAGCTTTGTGGATATAATTCACATATAATTCAGCTATTTAAGAAATACAGTTCAATTTTTTTTTAATATATTCAGTGTTGTGGAACTGTTACCACAATGTTAGAAAATTTTCTCCATCCGTAAAGGAAACCCCGCAGCTATTACCAGTCATTCCCTATTTGTTGTTCAGCTGCTAAGTCATGTCCGAGTCTTTGCAACCCCATGGGCTGCAGCATGCCAAACTCCCAGAGTTTGCTCAAATTCATGTCCTTTGAGTTAGTGATGCTATCCAGTCATCTCATCCTCTGCCACCCTCTTCTCCTTTTGCCTTTAATCTTTCCCAGCATCAGAGTTGGTTCTTCGCACCCGGTGAGTTGGCTCTTCACACCAGGGGCCAAAGTATTGGAGCTTCAGCTTTAACATCAGTCCTTCCAGTGAATATTCAGGGCTGATTTCCTTTAGGTTGACTGGTTTGATCTCCTTGCAGTCCAAGGGACTTTCAAGAGTTTTCTCCAGCACCACAATTCAAAAGCATCATTCTGTATTTATCCTTTTCCAAACCCCTGGCAAACACCAGTCTACTCTTATGTCTCAGATTTGCCTATCCTGAACATTTCATATAAATGGAGTCTTAGTATTAGGCCTTGTATGGCTGGCTTCTTTCACATAGGATAATGTTTTTTAAGGTTGATGCATGCTATGATAGCATTTATTATCATTTTTTCCCTTGCGCATTAAGATTCTATTGCTTGGACGTACAGTAAGTCCCCTACATATGAACAATTTCCATTTTGAGAGCATGTTCATAAGTCCAATTTGTAAGTCCAACAAAATTAGTCTAGTAACCCAACTAACACAATTGACTATATAATACTGTACTGTAATAAGTTTATAACACTTTTCACACAAATAAAACATAAAAAAACAAACAAAATATTTTAAATCTTACAGTGCAGTAGTACCTTGGAAAGTACAGAAGTACTGTAGTTCATGACAAACATATGAGCTAACTTACATAATTGTACATGCAAATGAATGCATGTTCTCATCTTTGACAGTTCACAGCTTGAAGATTCATGTGTAGGGGACTTACTGTAGGATTTTTATTTTTTAGTCTGTTTATCAGTCAGTAGGCATTTGGGTTGTTTTCATTTTTTTACTGTTATGGATAATGTTTCTAGGAACATTCTTCCATAAGCTTTTGTATTGATACATATTTTCACTTGCCTTGGGTATACACCTAGGACTGTACCGGCATGGTAACACTGTTTAATGTTCTGAAGAACTACCAGGCCGTTTTCCACAGTGGCTCTACCGTTTTACATTGCCACCAGCAATGTTTGAGGGTTCTAGTTTCTCCATATCCTCACCAATTCTTATTATTTATCTGTTATTTTGATGATAGCTTTCCTAGTGAGTTTAAAGTGGTATCTCATTGTGAATTTGCTTTTTCCCCCCCCAGTGGCTAATGCTGTTGAGTATCTTTTTATGTACTTACCGGCCATTTATCTAGTTCCTTTGGGAAATGTCTATTCCGATTTTTTTCTCCTTTTAAAATTGGCTTGTGTCTTTATTATTGAGTTGTAAAAGTTCTTTATATACTCTGTATACATGTCCTTTATCAGATATGTTTTGTAGCTATTTCTCTCATTTTGTGAGTTATTTTCAATTATAATTTAAAGAGACATATAAGAAAACTGTCTTTTATATTTATCCATTTAATTACTAGTTTCGGTGTTCTCTATTTCTTTGTGAAAATTCATCTGTCCTTGTGATAAAAGTTTCCTCTGCCTGATAGAATTTCTTTCTAACATTTCTTATAGTCCATGGTCTGCTTACCGTGAATCCTTTCATCTGTTTTGTTTTAAAATGTTTTTGCTTAATTCTCCTTTTTGAAAAACATTTTCCATGGACAGAGACTTTTATATTGATAGGGTTATTTTTTTCAGGACTTTAAAGATGTTGGTCACTATCGTCTTGCTTGCCATATTTCTGATGAAAAATCTGCTGTCCTCCTTATCCTAATTCCTCTCTGTGCCACACGTCTTTTTTTATCTGGTGGCTTTAAAGATTTTCTTGTTATCATTATGTTTGATAAATTTGATTAAGTGTGCCTTTATGTGTTTTCTTTGTTTTTTATGTTCATAGTTTATTAAACTTGTTGAATATGTAAGTTTGTAGTTTTCATTCAAGTTTGGAACTTTTTGGCCTTTGTTTTTCAGATATCCTTCTCTTTCCTTTAAAAGTGTTAGTCACTCAGTCATGTTCCACTCTTTGTGACCCCGTGCACTGCAGCCCAGCAGGCTCCTCTATCCATGGGATTTCCCAGGCAAGAGTACTGGAGGGGATTGCCATTCGACCCAGGGATCGAACCCAGGTCTGCCTCATTGCAGGCAGACTCTATCATCTGAACCACAGGGAAGCCCTCTCTCTTTCCTTTGGGAGCTCCAGCTACATGTATAGTGGTCTGTTTGAAATTTTCCCACAACTCACTGACGTTCTTTTAGTTTTTCTTACTCTCTTGTTTTTCTCTCAGTGTTTCATTTTGGATCATGTCTATTTCTCTCACTTTGCTAATCCTTTCTTCTGCAATGCCAGATTTTTGTTAATCCCATCCAGTATATTTCTCATTTTATGCATTGTATTTTTCATCTCTAAAAACTTGATTTTGGTCTCTTTAATAATCCTTTATGTCTCTACTTTTTTTAATATTTGGAATATAGTTGTAATAACTGTTTTAATCTACTTATCTGTTAATTCTCACATCTATTTCAGTTTTGTTTCTGTTTCAGTTGTGAAACTATTTTCTCCTTATGTTGGTCATATTTTCCTACTTCGCTGCATGACTAGTAATTACTGATTGGATGCCAGACTATGTGAATTTTACCTTGTTGGGTGCTAGATATTTGTGTTCCCATAAATATTCTCAGGCTTTGTTCTGGGTCATAGTTAATTACTTGGAAAGAATTTGATCTTTTTAGGTCTCGCTTTTAAAATTTGTTAGGTGGGATCAACTCAGTGTTGAGTTCTAGGACTGATTATTCTTCATTACTGGGGCAAAATGTTTCTGAGTGCTCTAGCCAAGGTTCTGTGAATTATGAGGTTGTCCAGTCTTGCTAGTGGAAACAGAGACTGTTCTAATAGATACCACTCCAGTCTCTTCACAGATTCCTGTGTGCTCCTCTGATCTGTTCTCTGGTGAGTACTCAAGGCAGGGGATGGAGGGGCTGCAGATCTCTGGGGTTTTCTTTCTGGTTCTCTTCTCTATGGTATTCTGTTCTGGTAACTAGCTGCTCTGAGCTTCTTGTGTTCCCAGATATGCTTCTTTAACTCAGTAAGTTCTCTGGGTTCCACCTGGATTCCCCCTGTATGGTGGCTGGCCACTCTTGAGGCAGGAAGCCAGGTCAATCGTGAAGTGAAAGTGAAAGTCGCGCAGTGTGTCAGACTCTTTGCGACCCCATGGACTACACAGTTGATGGAATTCTCCAGGCCATAATCCTGAAGTGGGTAGCCTTTACCTTTTCCAAGGGATCTTCCCAACCCAGGGATTGAGCCCAGGCCTCCCACAATGCAGGCGGATTCTTTACCAGCTGAGCCACAAGGGAAGCCCAAGAATACTGGAGTGGGTCGCTTGTTGTTTATCCAGCGGATCTTCCCGACCCAGGAATCGAACTGGGGTCTCCTGCATTGCAGGTGTATTCTTTACCAACTGAGCTATCAGGGAAGTCTGGGTCAATCATAGTGCTTACCTGTTCTTTTCCTACTTCTGACATGTTCAGTATTTTGTATATTTTATTGTTTTTCTTTTTTAAGACAGGCAGTCATCTGGTCTGTTCCTCTTATCTTAGCCCTGTATATTATTTTTCTGTAGAAAATTAAAGTATCCACAGTACTGCAGGATGTATATATATATAATATAAAACCTTACTGTGTAGATAATGTTTCCTAAATGGGATAAATATATAGCTACCTAATTTAAATACAATTTAATTTGTATTGGGTATATAAATTGAATTTCATGGGAACATAATTTTAATAATTCAGTTGGCAAGCACTGTATTATTCATTGCTAAAGTTTTCTAGTCTTATATGCTATTGTATTAAGCCCTCTTGTAGTAAAATCTTCATCCTTAATGAACTCTTTCCACGGTATAAATTTGTAGTTGTAGAGTTACATAGTCTCTGATCCAGTGTACTTTTTAGAATCTTGATGCAAGCCACACAAACACATGCACTCATCCATATTGTATTCCAGAAAGATTATATAGTTTGTCTACACCAGAAATAAATGTGTCTGTTCTCTTACACTGTGGGAAACACATCAGAAAACTATCTTCCAGGCATAACTTTTTTATGTTGAGGTGCAGTTGTAGTTTTAAAGATTTAAATTTATTTTATTGAAGTAGAGTTGATTTATAATGTTAGTTTCCGCTGTACAGCAAAGTGATTCAGATATATAGAGAGAGGTGTATTCTTTTTCATATTCTTTTCTATTATGGTTTATTACAGGATAGTGAATATAGTTCCCTGTGCTATACACTAGGATCGTGTTGTTTATCCATTCTATATATAATAGTTTGCATCTGCTAACCCCAAGCTCGCAATCCATCTTTTCCCGCTGCCCCTGTTCCCCCCTGAGCAACCACAAATATGAGCGACCATAAATATGAGGTACATAGAGTGAGTTTTAAATCACTCTTCAGGCACTCAGAATTTATTTTGACTTATTTTCTGAAAAGTACTTGAAGTTTAAGCTACTGGAAACCTTAAATAGTGGAAGATGCCTCTGTCCACAGAATCCTTTGCTGTTATTCTGGGCTGAATGCTTTTCTTATCACAGCTGCAGACTTCTATATTTTGGCCAGCTATTTTGACTGTATGCCTCCACCCCCATTTGCTTTCCCTTTTTCCTTCTTTCCCCTTCCCTCACACCCTTCTATTCTCAGTAATTTGGGAATTACTTCTGATTTTAGAAACATGCATTTGCTCTCAGAAGAAAATATCCCTCAAGACTCCTCCATTGGCTCTGGTTGGAAGAATCTAGCTCATCCTGAGGGTTGATTATAAAGTTGTAATCTCTTTGTCCTGAAACCTGTGGACTGCAGACATTCCAACATAGCTCAGAGGCTCTCTCCATAAACATCCCTCAATAGAAATGTACCCACCCTATCTATGCTTTGGGATATTTACTTTCTTGGGTGGAACTCTTGATTGCCTAAAGTCTTTGCAGGCTCTGGGTCCCTATGCAAAAGGCTGGGTCAAGGCATGCAGATAACAAGGAGTTTGGGAATTTGGACATTGTGGCCTTGGGTAATGGAAAGAAAAAGGGTGGTTGTAAGTCTTTTTCTTATTCAAAGAGTAATTCTTTTCATTGCCCTTTCAAGAGGATTTTTTAGATCTTTTAGTTGACTTCTCTTCCTTTGCTCTCATCCCTTTCTTTTTGCTCTCTTCCTTTATGATTTAGCATACTCGTGAGTTTCTTTCTCTTTTTTTTTTTTTTTTTTTTTTAACTTACAGGATACGTTTCTCTTTTGGCCAGTTTCTGACCCATTATTCCTAAACTTCAGGTTACCCCTGTTTTCTAAATAATATCGCACAAACTAGCTTGGCATGTAAACAGAGTTTGACTAATTCATCCTTGGCCCTAGTAGTGAAGACCATTGTAAGATTTTTTTCAAAAATTGTGTTTTTACAGTTCCTGGTTATTTGGACAAGTTTCAGGATAGCATCTCTCCCCAGCAGGAGCACTTTCCAAAAGGGAAAACTATACACCTGTCAGTACAGTCTTTGAAATCAGAACTGTGAGTTTATTTAAATACTTTTTGGCCAGTTCTTTAATCTGTAGAGTCTTGAGCTCTGTCAGAGTGCACATAAAACAGTGCAGTTTTGGTGCTTGGGTTTCTTTTGTGCAGGTCGTGCGAGCACGATGGGCTAGCTGTATTCCTGCGTTTGAACACATTAGCCAATTGCCATGTGGAAAGAATGGTAGACTTTTAGGCCAAATGTAAGTTTGATTGAAAAGCTGGACAAGCAAATGGAAAAACTGATCCTATCAGTTTTGTGAAAAAGGAAAGATTTAAGAACATGAAATATATATGAAATATATTGTCTTCAGTGTATAAACTGAGGGCTTCCCTTGGTGGCTCAGTGGTAAAGAACCTGCCTGCCAATGCAGGAGATGCAGGTTCGAGTCTTGGATCGGGAAAATCCCCTGGAGAAGGAAATGGCACCCCACTCCAGTATTCTTGCCTGGGAAATCCCATGGATGGGGTCACAGAGAGAGTCAGACACAACTTAATGACTAAACAACAAAGTGTAAGTATTGTATGTATGAATCTCAAAATGTGAAGAATGTTTTCCTTTTTCTTGTGATTTCCTGGAGTTTTTAATATTAGTTCATCACATTTATATGCATTTCAGTTGGACAGTTTCTTTTAATAGTTATAATAGCTACATTTTTTGCTCAGCATTATTATCACAGACATTCCTTGTTTACATGGATTGATAAGAAACTCATGCCGAAGCTCTCCTGAGCACATTATTTTGATTTATCACCTGTATTATGTCATCTGTGGAAATTTCAGGGTGTAATATATCCTAATTACATTTAATACAAGTGCCTGGTGTTTGCTATTGCAGATAAATGATGCCATGGCTGAATGTAGAGTTTGAGTCATTCTGCATTTTTGACGAAATGAAATGTTGCTTCTATGTCTTGTCAGCTGTTGTGGCCAAGTTGATGACTGTGTCCAGCCTAAGTTTTTCCCTTTGTGATTTTGATTTTCTCCCCATTTTGTTTTTTCATGGGAATTCTTTGAACTCTTGAAGTTTATTTATTTAACAAACCTGCATTTCAGTTATAGATCATGCACTTCATATTTTTCCTGAAATGAGCTCTTTCTTTTAATTGTCGTAACATATAAATGGCATATAATTTACATTTTCAAGTTCAGTAGAGCTAAGTATATTTACATTGTTGTGGAACAGATCTTCAGAACTCTCTTTGTCTTATAAAACTGAAACTCTCTGCCAATTAAAAAACAACTCCTCATCCTCTCCCTCCCCAGCCCCTGGCAACCACCATTCTACACACAGTCTCTATGAATTTGACTCCTCTAGGTACCTCATATAAGTGGAATCACAAAATATTTGTCTTTTTGTTACAAGCTTTTTTCACTTAGCTTAATGTCTGCAGGGTTCACCCATGTTGTAATATATGCCAGAATTTCCTTCTTTAAGGCTGACTGATATTCCATGATATGCATTTAAAGTACTGCATTTTGTTTATCCATGTATTTGTCCATGGACACTTGAGTTGCTTTCACCTTTTTCTCTATTATTGTGAATAACACTGCCATGGACATGGGTGTTCAGATATCTCTTTGAGACCCTGCTTTCAATTATTTTGGGTGTATATACCCCGCAGTGGAATTGTGGGCTTAAAAAAATTCTATGTTTAATGTTTTAAGAAACTGCCATTCTGATTTCTACTGCAGCTGAAGTATTTTGCATTCCCATGAGCAATACATAAAGGTTCCAATTTCCCCACAACCTTGCTTATTTTGTTAGCAACAATTCTAATTGATGCGAGGTGTTCTTATCGCATTGTGGTTTTGATTTGCATTTCCTTAACAATTAGTGCTGTTGACTATCTTGTCAGGTGTTTTTTTGACCATTTGAATGTCTCTGGAGAAATGTTTATTCAAGTATTATTTTTTAGTTCAGTTGTTTGATTTTCTTCTTGTTGAGTTTCTTTATATATTCTGGATATCAATTCCTTTTTAGGTATATGATTTACAGATATTTTGTCCCATTCCATGGATTATCTTTTCATTCTCAATTGTGTTTTTTTGCACAGGAGTTTTAAATTTTGATTTAGTGCATTTTATCTTTTTTCTTTGTGTTCTTTAAGCTTAAGAACGTCTTTTAGGAAAAGCTTACTTTTCTTGTTAAATAACTTATGTTCTATTTGTTCTTTCTGGATGTATCAATTCTTCTTCTATTGAATCTGTATTTTCTATGCTCCACAGCCATAATTTCTAATCATTCTAGTAACTATTATATTAAAGCATGTGTGATTTTTCTCAAACTTGTCTTCCATGGCATCAACTTGGTCTTCTATAGTAACACTTCTGCCTGTTGTAGTTTTAATACATTTTTAGTTTCAACAGTTTTATTTTCTTTTTTTGTTTTTATTTATTTTTTTTAATCAATGTTATAAAGAGTCAAATAGCTATATGAGGATTTCTAAGAAAAAGGAGTTTTTTCTCCCTTCCTGCCTTGTCTCTTCCCCATAACTACCATTTTCAGTTGATTTAGTTGCTTCATTGGGTATTTGCATTATATCACTAAGATTTATCCTTGTACTATTGGATATGTCAGTTTCAAGTATTGATAGACATTCCTGTGGAAGACGTGTTGCACGCATACTCCCCTCCTGAACCTCTCCATCCTGATACATTAGGTTGTAGATCATGTCAGTTTTCAGTGTTAATGTTATTATGACCTTGACAATATCATTCACAGCTGAGCCATCTAGAACTCTGTGAATCCTTTTCTTCTTCTGTAAATTCTCTTTTAAATTTTCATTTTTCTTCTTATATGTGCTTACTTTTCCGTGTGCTGGTTATTCTGTTCTATATGCTTAGGAGTCTTTGTGTTCTTTCAGTCCCAAGCTATCAGTTCTAGAAATCTGTCAACATACTCAGACAGACAGTTAGTCTGTCCAGTCTACTTTGTCATCTCGCAATGTCCTTTCACAAGCAGGCCAGGAATTCCCTTTAGTTTTCTCCTGAAGTGAACTTTTGTTCCTGTATCTCACGCCTTCATTTTGACTAGTTTCCTCCCTACTTTGCGAAGGACATCCTGCAATGAGACTGTAGATTGTAAATCACTTTCTTCATTGTCCATTGTCTTCCAGCTTCTAGGTTGCTGTTGAGAAATGCAGACTTTCTGATTCCTAATCCTTTGTCCATGAGCTCCCCCTATCACTTTCTGATCAGTTACAAGAATTTTTAAAAAATCTTTTGTGTTTAAAAAAAAAATCATGATGATGTGCTTAAAGGGGGCATATTAAAATGGATAGAAGTGGGCATGTTGGTTATCAGTGGACCTTACAAGTCAACAAACTTAGGACTTGTCACTTTAGGAAATGTTTTGATTTTGTTACTTGATCTCCCCGACCCACCCTTACACCGCCCACTCCACTCCATTTCCTTTTTTTTTTTCTTTAATTCTGGAATTGCTTTTGTTTGGCTGTTAGATCTCCTGGACTAGTCCTCCAGCTTTCTCATTCTTAACTGTTCTGTTTTCCTTCAGTTTGTCTTTTGGCTCTGCATTTTGGGGAAGTTTCTTAACTTTATGTTCCAGTCCTTCTCCTGCATTTCCAGTTACCGGTTTTTAAGTCTCCTGTTTTTGTTTGAATGGGCACAGCATCTTCTTCCTGATGTTACTGTTGTTAAGATCTTTTCATCTACTCAGATTCCAGAGAAGACTCTTCCAGACTTAGCCTTTAGATATAAGGCTGGTTTCAGATGCTTAAGGTAAATAAATAGATAAATAGAAATAGATAAATACTGAGCAAGACAAGCTATAGCCCTGACCTTCCTCTTGTTCATCTTGCTCATCCAGGTTTGAGGTTAAGAGTTTCTTGTCTAGTTTCTGCTGGACTAGAGAGTATAGAACTCTCTGAAGAAGGATACATGAAATCTGAAATATTTTCCTCCCTGATCTAACTGGCTCTATTTATGTGTAATTTGGAGGATAAATGTATCCATTCCTGGTTTCAGCATTGATGACTTCTTTCCTCTTTTGGTACTTTATGTTCATCTACTTATTTGGGGAATGGAAGCTTTGAAATCTTTAGTCATGTAAAGTGAAATTGAAGTTGCTTAGTCGTGTCCGACTCTTTGTGACCCCATGGACTGTAGCCTACCAGACTCCTCTGTCCATGGGATTTTCCAGGCAATAGTACTGGAGTGGATTGCCATTTCCTTCTCCAGGGGATCTTCCCGACCCAGGGATTGAACCCAGGTCTCCCTCATTGTAGACAGACGCTTTACCCTCTGAGCCACCAGGGAAGTCCTGTAGGCCCCACCCAAAGCTGTGGTTTATCTTCTCCTTCACTAATACCATTTTCTGCTTTTTTATTCTGTTTTCTACTTTATTGACTGCCTTCATTCAGGTCTGTAATTCATAATTTTTTGGTTAATGTTGACTCATGTCTGATCTCATATTTCCTAAAGTTACCTTTTATGTTGTATACCTATTTCTTAAGTAAATGTTTGCTCTGACTCTAGAGTCTTCCTTCTCTTGAGCTGAACAATATTTTTCATTTGCCTGGTGGATATGAATTTTTCTGTGTCTTATCCTTAGAGAGGGAAGTCTGTGTATATTCAGTGTCAGGTATTGCCCTGTATTCTTTTAAGGGGCTGAGATGAGTCATTATTTGACTTAAGTCCAGATGAAGGAAAAAGGTTAGATTTATAATAGATAAATTTGCCAAGTTAGAAATTCATCTTCCTATGAGGCCTAGGAAAAGAGCCAGCATCAGCTCCAGAAGTAATCAAAGGAAACAGTTGCCTCAGAACCAGAGACTTTGTTTTAAGGTATTTGGTGTTGCACTCAGTAATTAGAAGATCATTGTCACTTGGCATGGCTGCCCATATCAGAAGCCAGCTGGTAGTGCTTTTTTCCCACATATTTTCTGGGCCAGTCATTATGGCTACATGTAAATTAGAAGTAAATACAGCCAGAGATTACTTGCTCAGTCAGAGCCAGGAACCCCCTTTAAGGAGCTGAATGTATTTTAAATGTACTCCAATGCTCCATGGCTTAGTTCACTCCAGCCCTCATCCCTCTTAACAGGGAGCATCATTGTGAGTCTGTTGGGGTCTCATTTACTTATTTTCTGTCCATGTAATTATAGTTTCACATGAAAGCAATGTTGAGCTTTAAATGTTCTCCAGCCTTCCATGTTGATTCTTGCTAGTATATAGTTCTGAAAGTTTGAGCAATAGGTAGGATCCATCTGTGGCTTCTAGGATTGAGTCAGGATATTTCCTTTTCTTATATTCAGTTGGTTATTTCCTGTTAATCTCGCACAGAACCATGAGCCAATGTGGCTTTCATACTTGTAGATTGTATTTTATCTAAACATTTTTTATAAAATATTTTTTTAATTGAAATATGGTTGATTTACAATATTTCAGTTTCAGGTGTACAACAAAGTGATTCCGTTAGACATACATACATATCTTTTTTTTTTTTTTTTTCAGATTCATTTACCTTGTGAGGTATTACAAAATATTGAGTATAGTTCCCTGTGCCATATAGTAGGTCTTTGTTGACTATATAATGTGTGTGTGTGTGTGTGTGTGTGTATGTCAATTTTGAGCTATGGGGAGGGATTTTGAGGTAATTCATAGCCAGTGACTGTAAAATGAATGAATAGGCATGTCAATCGGTGACAAAGCTCGTGTTCTGCTAGCAGCATTAGGTGTGGGTTTGTGGTTTTGAGAAGGATAATAGAGATTAGAAATCATGCCTAGAATGGAACATGGGGACAACTAGGGAGGAAGAGAAGGGAAAAGAGTGATGGCCGAGGGTACCTGGGGTTAATGGAGCCAACTCACACTGCTTTGTGGTTTCCTGTTATCAAGAGCCCAAAGGAAATAGAGAGTTAGGCTGGTTATAAGAACGTCAGGACAGATATCTAAATACTTGGAAGAGTTCAAAGAGGGATGAGTTTTTTTTTTTTTTTTTTAATTCTGTGCAGCTCTGTAGTTGGCAGTCTGGGGCTCTGAGAAAGCAGGAGACGATATGTCAAAGTAATCTGGCTTACTTGGCCAGAGACTGAATGGCATCATTACTTAGGAGACTGTCTTTGGTGTCATCACATCTCTTCCCCCATGATTTGTACGGTTTTGTAATTAAGTTGAGCAGTACATAGGTTTCATGAATGTAATTTTAAGACGTTGCTTCCCAAGAGAGCTGTTTTATACTCTTTGAGGTAGTATTGCTTAGCTCTTACATTTTCAGAGTTAAGTAACCATACCCCATCTTATAAAGGGCTTCTCATAGTGTAAGAACAGGTTCAACATACACTTTTATGAATCTTCTAGTGTTACACACTATTAGCCCAAAAAAGTAAAGTCTCTTCGTCTGAAAAAAGGAAAGGTTCAAACACAAAAGCATCTAAACTCGATATGTCTTCGATGCTTTAGGGGAAGACAGTTAATGTTTTGTCTTGATCTTCTTCTTCAGAAAGGAAACTAACAATCTGTACTGTCTACAGAGATGTGTCACATAAATCAAAACTAGGGGGACATCATTAACATTTTATGTGGATGAGAGCAGGGTTTGGGGAAATAGGTACTCTGTAGGACATCTGACTTGCATCTTGCTTCCTTCAGAACTTTCTGGAATTTTGGGTTAGAAAATCTCCAAGTTCTTTCTCTTGGTTAACTGTTGTTCACTTGGAAGGTTCATCAGTGGAAAGGCCCTGTGGGGGGTCCCGGTTCACATCTCAGCTCTGTCGTTTCCTGACTCATGACTGGGGTGACACGTAAACCCTTCAAAGCCTCAAGTTTCTTATCTGTGAAATGAGTTGACAATATCTACCTCAAACTGTGTGTGAAATGACTGCACCTTTCTCAGCATCTTGTTCACTAAATCCCAGTCTCCCACCCTTTCCCCTTTTGCTATCAGCAGTGATGCCATATGGCATTTGTTACACCCATTTCTTTATCCTTTTTCTGACTGTAGGCTGGGTACCCAGCATTCACATTTTGGGCAACTCTTTGTACTCTGAATGTGGGAAACATTTTAGGGTCATATTGCTTAATGATGTGACTCAGCAGAAATGATATTGGACCCACATGAATATTTAAGAATAGAATCTCACTCGCCTTCCATATTTCTTTTTGGTTATCATGCTGTTCATATATTCATAGAACAAGATGGTGTGAACTGTAAATATGTGAGAAGGAAAAAAGGGGAAAAAAGTAGGCGTGGCACCAAATGATGCCAGGAATAAGTTCAGTACAAAACAGTGCACCGTGGGGCGCTATAACTTTCCTAGGGTAGGGTCGGCTTTCCGACAGCCCTCACAGAAGAGAGGCCCTCTGTGGATGTGTGCCTTCCTCCTGGGCTATTTATTTAACTTCACAGTGTGATGAACAGCAGGTCTTTCCTCCCTAAAACTGGGACTGAAGAGAACATCACTGTCGTCTCAGGGTAGCTATGGAATTTTGTGTGGATCATTAGACCAAAACGTCTTGGCAGCTTGACTTTTATTTGTTAATAAAAAATAGTCACTGACAGAATGTTAGAGGAGGAAGGTAGAAAGGTGCCACACTTGTGAACAATGAAAACCTAAAGTGATGAAAACTGTAGTCTGAAGGATAATAGACGAAGACAGGATAAAAATCAGAATAGCAAGTTCAAAGAAGCTGCTGCCAAGCCTAGATTGTTTCTTAGGAAACAGTTCTTCTGAGGTTATGTGACTTGCCCAGCATCATTCAGCTAATAGAGAATAGTGCCAGAGGATTTGCAGAGACTTGGCTTAGATATCCATCTCCACCATTACTAACTGCTCAAGATTACTGACTTGGATTTTGTGAACCTGGTTCGTGACTTTTACTGTATGAAGAGTATCGTTTCCCAATAGTATGATAGCGTTCTGGCGTCATTTTGCATGCTGGGGAAACCAGAAAGTGTATTTACGGACAAATGCTGCCTTTTTGAGGCAAGGTTCAGCTCAGTTTTATTCATTATGCCCTTAGTTCACTATGGATGTTCCATAAATACGTTTTGAGTAAAAGAAAGGATATTGTTAGGTGGTATGAAAGCAACCTAAAAGTGAAAAATTGTCTTAAAATGAAAGTATTTTCTTAAAGTCTTTTTTTAATTAATTTTTTTAATTGAAGGATAATTTACAGAATTTTGTTGTTTTCTGTCACACCTCAACATGAATCAGCCATAAGTACACATACATTCCCTCCCTTTTGAGCCTCCCTCCCATCTTAAGGTCTTAAAATGAAAAATCGTCCCCATCTGTACTAGATTGAGATGTGGAAATAAGTCACATCCATCTAGCATCCTCTAAGAATGTTGAGAGGAATTGAGAAATGGACTCTTCCTCACACCTGTGGAAGTTTGATTTACAAAGCCCCCTCCCCCACTGCCCATCCAAGTACTTATTCTTGTGACCCACTCCTTTAACTTTGGGGTATCTTGCCTTTCTTTAATTCTGAAAATGGTAACAAGTTTCCTAAGGAAATGTAAACATGGAACGCATTCGCTTAAATCTCCTCTGGGACTGGGACTTGGTGCTCTAGGACTGATTCTCTATGAACAAAAAGTATGATTCCACTCATCTCTCTTCATCAGCCCTCAGGCTTTCAACTGCTAATGGGCAGGGTTGAACTGGGTGTGTCTCTAAGACACTTGATGAAAGAAAGTGAAGTCGCTCAGTCGTGTCCGACTCTTTGCAACCCCGTGGACTATAGCCCGTCCACCAGGCTCCTCCATTCATGGGATTCTCCAGGCAAGAATACTGGAGTGGGTTGCCATTTCCTTCTCCAGGGGATCTTCCCGACCCAGGGATCGAACCCAGGTCTCCTGCATTGCAGGCAGATGCTTTAACCTCTGAGCCACCAGGGAAGCCACTTGATACTTGATACTGTTATTCTATTTGTTCTTTGCCTATATAGTGAAGGCTCTTAATTGTGAGTTACTCAGTTTCTTATTTAAGGACAAGATGGCCCTTCCCCCTTGCTACTCTCCTCCTCTTCACAACTTGAAATCACCTGCTGCAAACATCTGGCTCACATGCCAAGTTGGCTTTAGGTTTATGAAAACGTATCAGCTTAACATGGTACAGAGATCCTGGCACTGAGATGTTAGCTGCTTTGTAAGCTGCTCCTTCCTGGGTTCCTCTTTGCATTACGCTTGTGGTTGGCTTTTGAGATAGGGTTTTGTTTGTTTGTTTGTTTTCGCTGCCCATGGCCAAAGGAGCTTCACTCCCATGTGCTAGTCCTCTGAGGCTCAAGTGGGTTTTCCGATCCTTTTCCAGGTCCACAGTTGCTCCTAGCATGACCACGATCTGATCAGCAGCCAGGAGAATCTGACTCCCTTGCTGTGGACCTTAGTGCTGGGGCCTGGTCACCGCCCACGACTCCGGAGCTGCCATGGCTGCTGCCTTTACGTCCTCCCCTGTCGTTTCACAGCCCCAGGTATGTGATTCAGACACACATAGGTCTGGGCTAATCATCGTTTTGTTGAATGTTTCAATTGAGTTTCAGAACCTGTGTTTGACTCTGGAGATCACACGTGTCTCCTCTGAGTTCTCGTTTGGTGGGGATTTGGATGAGTGTTTTGTGAGGGAGGTGCTTGTTTTTGGCACCTAGGATGGCTGGCTGCTACTGGAGGCATCCAACTCCAAATCAAGACAGTCAGTAGCAGATCCCCCTGTTGGCTTTTTTAGGGTTTATCTCAGAACTGATCTAATCTTATAACACGTTTTCTGAATGTTGTCTTGGTGTCCTCCTCCTATAATGATGATTATTTTACCTTGACCTGTTCTGATAACTTTGAGAAGGAAATGCAATTCCAGAAACTTCTGAACCACAGTAATGTGAGTTACTGCCCAGAGAACAACAGTCATACAGCAGGAACACTGTTTTCACTGTTTTACAATCTGATCTACTGAAATGCTAACTGAACCCTTTCAGTCTCAGGAGGCAGCATGGTACAGCGGGGAAACAGACTTTGGAGTCATTAGACATGTGTTCACATCTCAATTATTGGATAAAGGGCCTTAGTCATGCTGACCTCACTCAACTTCCATGTCTTCTCATGTAGTCATCCCTCACAGCACGGTTATAGGGATTCAAGGAGAGGATCTATGCAAAGCACAAATCAGCAAGTGTGATTTCCCAAATGCTCTTCTTTCACTGTCTTCTCCTCCTTTTATTTTTTGGCTGCACCGCACACATGTGGGATCTTAGTTCCCTGACCAAGGATTGAATCTGTTTCCCCTGCATTAGAAGCATGAAATTTTAATCACTGGACCACCGGGGAAGTCTCTTCTCTTCCTTTTAGACTGTGACCTCCGATCACATTCATGAGAATCACTTTTAGGGCCAAGGTGGAAGAAAAAAGCATGATTTTGAGAAAAAGTCATATTGATTGAAATTTGAATGTTTATGATACAAAATACTTTTCTACACCTTTTTTTCTTTGAATCATTTTTCAGGCTACTAAATTTTGTATATATTTCTTTATTTAATGGAATATAAATTTTATATGATATGGGAGCCTTCATAAGGAAATGAAGATCTGAAGAAAGAAAACTACATATTTTTATACTGGAGTATTTTTTTTGTTTTTTGGCCTGATTTCTAAAAAAAGTTGTTTTTTTTTTAAATTGAAATATAGTAGATTTACATTTTGTATTAGTTTCAATTGTACAGCCAAATGATTCAGAGAGAGATATATATATAAAATCTTTTTTCATATTCCTTTCCCTTATGTGTTATTACAAAATATTGAATGTAGTTCCTTGTGCTATAGAGTAGGCCCCTGCTGCATATATTTTAGGTCGGGGTGTGTGTGTCTGTGTGTGTGCAAAGAAAGGGAGGGAGGGAGAAAGAAGAAAAAGGAGCTTTTCTACTGTATTTACTGTAAATATTTTTCTTCTTCTCTAAAAGACTTGGGATTTTATCACATGGGTGTAGTCATTGCTGTTCCTGAGCATTATAAAGTTCGTGGTGTCATTTTCCAGAATGCTTAGTGTTATCACCATCATGTGTATTTCTCTTTCTGGTAAATGGATCATTGCCTTTTCAACACTTCATTTACTTTGGGTGTTTGATTTCCATTCCCCTCAATAGTGTTCTTGGTACCCGAGAGACGTGGTAAATGGGTGAACAGATTTAGTGCCTGTTACCTAAGGTCACCATTTCAAAGTCCACTGGAGTTGTTCCCTTGCAATGACTGTTCTTAGCCTTTTGTGGAGTAAGTTAGGCCCTGATACAGGTTTTCCGGACAGGACATTTCAGCACCCTAGCCTTGCTGCTCTCATTTGTCAGCATTTCCAACAGCATCATCTTATCTACACATCTTTGCTCTTACACAAGCTACTATCAGCCGGTGAGTGATATAAATATTTTTAAATGATTCATTTAATGAAAATGTTTAGCACCACCCTATGTAGAAAGACGTCATATTTAACATAAACACTTGAGGAAATGTGTATTCTTGTAAAGTCTCTGTGGGGAAGTAAATTGGTCCAATCACTCTGGAAGGTAATTTGACAGTATCTGTTAAAATTATAGACCTTTGCACATCCCCTGTTCCCATCTAGATACTTATGTTAGAAAAACATGATTCTAAGGATATGTGCAGGGAGATATTCCCTGAAACATTAGTTGAAGACCAAGCAGTAGAAAACTTTCTAATATTCAGTAGTAGAAGGACTTAATAAAGTCAGTCATATTGATATGATTTAAATACAGCAATTATCTCAACACAACTCTGTCTCCTCAAGATATCTAATGGAGGGAAAAGAAAGCAAGATGCAGAATAATACTTATAGGAAAATATAATTAAAACTGTAAAACAAGACCATATGTTCTTAGGGATAAACATATGGTACATTAATATAAACGCATATAGTGAAAAGTCTGTAATACACATTGTCCACAGGAACGAAATTGCCCCCAAGAGGGCAAAAAATGGACCTTGGGAGATGAAAAATCCCTGCAGAGCTTAACCCTGCCTGATGAAAACCTATTCCTAAGTACTTAGTTTCTCCTTAGGGAGAACTTGAATTTAATTAAAATTTCTTCCTTGAGAGTCACCAATAGAAAAAAAAAAAAAGGAAACGCTGGTCTAGAAGGATGCACAAGACCCTGCAGTCACACTGCCTCAATTCCAATCCTGGTTCCAGCATTTACTAACTGAGTCCATGGTGGGAGGGGAGAAAAAAATATTCACTCTGTCAGTGCCTCCATTTTGTCATCTGGAAAATGAGCATCATCATGAAAAAGCCAAATCCGTAGGGTGGTTTTAAGGTGGAAATGAGATCATGTGTGTAAAATTTAGAAGAGTATTTAATATATTTCTCGGTACATCTCAGTATTGTTCAGCAAGCACTGTGGCAGGCCTGGGGATGCAAGATAAAGACAGCCTTTGCCCTGTCAGAGTTTAGAAATGTAAGGGGAAATACCCAGATAAGGAAACAAAAAAATTAGAGTGCTGTGTCACAAACGCTGTCATACGGGAAGTATGGGTGCTCTTTGGGGTAAAGTGGAATGATGTGTAGGATTAGGGAAGATGTCTCAAAGGAAGACTAGCAGGCTAGGAGCTTATGCACGAGTATAAGTTATTCTGTAAGGGAGAGGACACAGCCCGTGTGAATATAAGTGTCCCAGGGTGGGAGAGCTCACAGCTTTCGGTCATAGTAAAGTGGGTGTGAGGGTGTGAGCAGTGATGTCTGGAGCCAGCTGTACCAGCTCACAAGATCTGATGTTTCAGCTTTCAAAGGAATTTCATAAGCTGACTGACTTTATGTTTGTGGCTTGAAATCAGCCAGGGTGGAGTATTTACACCATGGAAGTTGGCAAGCACAGGCCCTGGTACCTAACAGCCCATTGTTAAGTACTGATCAGCATACTTCAGGTTGTAGAAAAGGTAGGGGTGGGTTACAGAGTTGGAGAAGATTTTGCAGGGCCTTGGAAGCCACATGAAGATTTTTAACGTTAATCTCAAGGAAACTTACATAGCTCATGAGTCTTAGAGCTTGGGTTCAAACCTTACTTTTGACAACTGTGCTGAACCAATTTATTAATGAATCACAACCAGGGAAGTGAGTCCCATGATTTTCACAGAGACTCTGATAGTTGGGGAAACTCAAGCCCCTTGGAAGGAGTCAGCTGTAAGCTGAGGTGTTAGGTCACAGAGAGAGGCAGCTTACCCTTCTGGAGAGATGCAGACCAGTGGGTCACTTGGTTCCCAGGATCCTCTCATCCATGAGGAACCTCATGATTGCTTGTCAGTCCTTCCCATGTAATTTGTGCAGTCAGCTTTTAATCCAAGGCTGATTTGCCCTTGCCCCCAAGCTTGTATTCATGTATTCTCTATTATCAAGTTTTCCCCAGGTTCAGAGAAGGTAAAAGCAATTTAAATACAGATCTCCTTAGGCAAGGCGTAATAAGCCATTCACTCAGTCAGCTTTGCCTGGTATTGTCTGGCACATCAACTCGAATTCTTTCAGGGTGATTTCAGGGACCTGTGCAGAGATAAACCCACATTCAAGTGTGAAAGGCCTGACAGTCCTTTCTTAAGACAAAAACAATTGGAAAAAAAAAAAGCTTTCAGTTTTGTTACTCTCTATTCACTTGGTAACAAAGAGCATTTTTCTAATCAAGGCTGCCTAATACTAGATATAAACTAATTAATATGAACAGAATAGCTGGTGATTGTTTCCTACAATAATAGGGAAGAAAGCTTTCATTGTCATTCATGCTGGAATTGCTGTTTAGTCAGTGAAAGATACGCCTGGTGCTTTGAAGTGGGACAAGTTTGTATTCCTGCTTGACTCCTGCCCAGACTGTTAGATGGATTTTTGTTTGCTCAGGCTGAGAAAGACAGCACCTTGTTCTGAAGCTGGATGGATACCGAGGCGAAACCAGACTAGCAGCAGCAGGCAGACTGTGTGTAGCTGCTTTTATGTTGAATAGTTCAGCTAGTTCAGAATAAAGAGCTCCTGAAGGAAGCTCTGGAGATGTCTGCAGACAGGAACATGCTTGTGCTTTGGTTAAATTAATGAACGTGCTCCTACCCTGCAGGGCTGGGAGGATGGAGGGGATGGAGGTAGAATGGGTAAGCAAAAAGCTTGCCACTCGTAATGATCCTTTTCTGTATCTAGAACTCTATGAGCAGAACTTTAATGGTGGTTCATCTGCTTACTGTGGGTGGAGTATGGATTAAAAGCTTTATTTTACTTTTGAATGGAAGGGTCAATAGTTCAATCTGTGTATGGGTGGTTCAGTCTTTCTCAAACCCAGGTATTAGAGACGAGAAGAGGTGTTTTTGAAGCGTTCAGATCTCAGAACTGTGATTCCAGCAAGGAAGGAATATTTGCCATCAGTATTTTACAAGGTATTCTGTCTCATTTGCTAAGTGGCTGTCCTGGTTTTAAGTCAAAGAAACAAAGATATTTTGATCCCTTCAAGTGATTTCCAGTAGCTTTCATTAAAAACATGCATTTGGGTAGATGCTCAATGTTTTCAAAATATTTGTTCCCCTAGTTCCTACCCAGTGCTGTAAGTTAACTAACAAGTAAGTATCTGCTTGGTGTCTGTTGGAAGACAGGTATTTTTGAACATCATTACTAATAGGTTTTTAGAGGTTTTATTTCTGATATTAGAGAGTGGATAATTTTAGATTAAAGCAGTTGAATTCTATGTTCAATGCGTTGTGTTTTTTGAGATTGAAAGAATTCTGTTTTTTGGGAATTTTGTATTATGCAGTTTTCAAATATCTCACACACACACAAAATCAGAATAATAGAGTGAATCCCAGGATAGCCATCACTGAGACCCAACCATTAGCATTTGGCCAAACTTGATTCACTTTCTCTCATTTTGGGGGGATTAAATATTTTAAAGCAAATCCTTGGCATCCTGTTATTTTATCTCATATTCATACATCAATATGCATCTCTAAGAAAGAACTCACTTATATTGCCACAGTCCCATTCCTCCACAGAGTAAAATTAAAAACAACTTTTAAAATCATTTTCTACTCAGCTATGTTCAGAATTTCCCAATTGCTTTTCTCAGAAGTATTTTTGCAATTGGTGTGTAAAGAGTTATCTTTTAAAAACATTGATTAGATTAGTTAACTCTTCTGCCTGAAACTATTCAATGACTTTCTAAGGTTTACAAAGGGAATTGTTTCAATTACTAAATTATCAGTCCCTAAAGTAAAGGATCATGGTTGTCTTGATAGCGCTTTCTTGTGGACTACAGTGTGAACAATTGCTTGCAGCGTGAGGTATGTTTCCAGTGCCACACAATGAAGACGTAATGTGATCTGACTTCACCAAACATGGAATTGAGAAACCAGAATGCATAGGATTAGACCCAGGTGAATTTTGGTTCAAATCTAGGTTTAAATCTCTTTCAATATAGATGTAGCTTCAGCTAATTTTTTTTTTTTAATCTCTAGAATAATAGACACTGTGCTCACAGATTTAAATGGCAAAATATGTTAGATACTTTGTACAGTATCAGCATCTTTTAACAGACCACTGACATACATACTGTTAGTTCCTTCCTTTTCCCCCATAATTATTCTGGGAGGGTTTTTTTTTTTTTTTCCCTTTTCTTTTTTTTTTAACAGGGAGAAAGTGGTTACCTCTACATATGGTCTGTGTGTATGACGCACTTATGTAATATGCCAGAAGATCCATCACAGGAAAGCCAAGTTAGATAAACACTCTATGGAAAACTCCAATGTATTGCCAGGAATAAATGCATGTGGAGATAAACATTGAGATTTCTGACTTACTCCATCTTGAACCATGTTTCTGTTAGAAGTTAAATTTGTTCTCATATTGCAATTTGAATTCATCTCTGCCCCCTTTTGTGTTTATAAACACAGATAAAGTTTGAGAGGATATCTTATTTCGCAATCTGAGGGCACGTTTGGAGTTTTCAGTTCATAAGACAAAATTGTACTGGGATACCTAGGGTAAACCACAAATGAGACATTAATATTTGTTTCTTTTTCTAATACATCCTTTCTAATCAGTTTAGTCTTTAATGATTAATGAGTCAATTCTTTATCCTTCAAAGGGGTGAGGCTTCCGCCCTCTCATGACCCATGATGGTGTTCTTAGCCGGTGTTCCTTTTTACTCTCCTAGCTGTCTCTAGTTATTTTTCTTTGAACTTTAGTTATAGCTATTCCATGAATATATGCTAAGGTGGGATAACACCCTGCTGTTTTCACCAGCTGAGGAGATGGTAATCATAGGGTCTGGGGATTTATGTCTTTGGAGAACTGTATCTCACTGTCATAAGACCATCATTTACAAATTCCACCTTCATTTGCCACATGATGGTACTGCCATTTGGTAATCACACAGCATCCTGTGAAGAACTGCCAGTGAGTTAGACTTAAGTCCATTTTGTAAATGATTATCCTAGACAGGCTCAGGCTGGGAGAGAAGTGAGAAGCGGTTGTTACCTGTTCCTTAGCATTAGATAAAATATTTCTGAAAGGGCCATGAAGGAGATGAATTCCTGAAAGGTGAGATTAGCTATCAAGCACCTTTCAAAGATTCAGGCAACCTTTGGGAACCAGAGCTCCTGTCCTGTAGGAAGAGGAGTAGGGTGTGTTGTTATTGTTCAGTCGCTCAGTCCCGTCCGACTCTTTGCGACGCCATGGACTGCAGCATGCCAGGCTTCCCTGTCCTTCACCTTCTCCCAGGGTTTGTTCAGACTAATGTCCATTGAGTTGATGATGCCATCCAATGATCTCATCCTCTCTTGTACCCTTCTCCTCATGCCATCAATCTTTCCCAGAATCAGGGTCTTTTCCAATGAGTTGGCTCTTCGCATCAGGTGACCAAAGTATTGGAACTTCAGCTTAAGCATCAGTCCTTCGAATGAATGTTCAGATTGATTTTCTTTAGGATTGACTAGTTTGATCTTGCTGTCCAAGTGACTCTCAAGAGTCTTCTCCAATACCACAGTTCGAAAGCATCATTTTTTTGGCACTCATTCTTCTTTATGGTCCAAGTCTCAAACATCTGTACATGACTACTGGAAAAACCATAGCTTGGACTATATAGACCTTTGTCAGCAAAGTGATGTTTCTGCTTTTTAATACACTGTCTAGGTTTATCATAGCTTTTCTTCCAAGGAGCAAGCATCTTTTAATTTCATGGCTACAGTCACTGTCCACCATGATTTTGGAGCCCAAGAAAATAAAGTCTGTCACTGTTCCCATTTTTCCCCCCATCTATTTGCCATGAAGTGATGGGACCTGATGCCATGATCTTAGTTTTTTGAATGTTGATTTTCAAGCCAAATTTTTCATTCTACTCTTTCACTTTGTCAAGAGGCTCTATAGTTGCTTTTTGCTTTCTGCCATTAAGGACGTGTCATCTACATATCTGAGGTTATTGATATTTCTTCCAGCAATCTTGATTACAGCTTGTGATTCATCCAGCTCTGCATTTTGCATGGTGTACCCTGCATAGAGATTAAATAAGCAGGGTGACAATATACAGCCTTGAAGTACTCCTTTCCCAGTTTTGAACCAGTCCTTTGTTACATGTCTGGTTCTAACTGTTGCTTCTTGACCTGCATACAGGTTTTGCAGGAGGCAGGTGGGGTGTTCTGATATTCCCATCTCTTTAAGAATTTCCCACAGTTTGTTGTGATCACAAAAAGTCTTAAGAGTAATCAGTGAAGAAGAAGTAGATGTTTTTCTGGAATTGTCTTGCTTTTTCGATGATCCAACGGATGTTGGCTATTTAATCTCTGGTTCCTCTGCCTTTTCTAAATCCAGCTTGTACATCTGGAAGTTCTTGGTTCACATACTGTTGAAGCCTAGCTTGAAGGATTTTGAGCATTACCTTGCTAACATGTGAAATGAGTGCAATTATGTGGTAGTTTGAATATTCTTTGGCATTGCCCTTCTTTAGGATTAGAACAAAACTGACCTTTTCCAGTCCTGTGGCCACTGCTGAGCTTTCCAAATTTACTGGCATATTGAGTGCAGCACTTTCACAGCATCATCTTTTAGGATTTGAAATAGCTCAGCTGGAATTCCATCACCTCCACTACCTTTGTTCATAGTGATGCTTCCTGGGGCCCTCTTGACTTTGCACTCCAGGATGTCTCATTCTAGGTGAGTGATCACACTATCATGGTTATCTGGCTTGTGACATTTTTTTGTATAGTTCTTCTGTGTATTCTTGCTACCTTCTCTTAATATCTTCTGCTTCTGTTAGGTCCATACCATTTCTATCCTTTAGTGTGACCATCTTTGCATGAAATGCTCCCTTGGTATCTCTAATTTTCTTGAAGAGATCTCTAGTCTTCCCCATTCTATTGTTTTCCTCTATTTCTGTATTGATCACTTAGGAAGGCTTTCTTATCTCTCCTTACTATTCTTTGGAATTCTGTATTCAGATGGATATATCTTTCTTTTTCTCCTTTGCCTTTAGCTTCTCTTCTTTCTCAGCTATTTATAAGACCTCCTCAGACAACCATTTTGCCTTTTTGCATTTCTTTTTCTTGGGGATGGTCTTAATCCCTGACTCCTGTACCATGTCAGGAACCTCTGTCCATAGTTTTTCAGGCACTCTGTCTATCAGATCTGATCCCTTGAATCTATTTGTCACTTACACTGTGTAATCATAAGGGATTTGATTTAGGTCATACCTGAATGGTCAAGTGGTTTTCCCTACTTTCTTCAATATAAGTCTGAATTTTCCAAGAAGGAGTTCATGATATCATGATATCTTGCTTGGTATATCTAATTTTCTTGAAGAGATCTCTGTCTTTCCCATTCTATTGTTTTCCTCTATTTCTTTGCATTGATCCCTGAGAAAGGCTTTCTTATCTCTCCTTGCTATTCTTTGGAACTCTGCATTCAGTTGGGTATACCTTGTGGTTGTTGGTAGACAAGATAGCTGCCTGATTTAAAAGTATCTGCACTGAGATGAGCTTCCACCAGACAGCAGGAGGAGGTCTGAAGCCTTAGTTGAAGCCTGGAAAGAAAAGTCATTGATCTGGATTCAGGTTTGAGCCCCAACTCCAAAGGCTTTGCATACTCTAAAAGTGCTTAGCATTACCTGAATTATGGTTGGGAGAAGGCAATGGCACCCCACTCCAGTACTCTTGCCTGGAAAATCCCATGGACGGAGGAGCCTGGTGGGCTGCAGTCCATGGGGTCGCTAAGAGTTGGACGTGACTGAGCAACTTCACTTTCACTTTTCACTTTCATGCATTGGAGAAGGAAATGGCAACCCACTCCAGTGTTCTTGCCTGGAGAATCCCAGGGACGGGGGAGCCTGGTGGGCTGCTGTCTATGGGGTCACACAGAGTTGGACACAACTGAAGTGACTTAGCAGCAGCAGAATTATGGTTGATCAGGTTACTGAAGTCACCTGGGAAAACAGGAGGGGAGGGCTGTATTAGAGCCACACAGCCTATATTATAGCTGGAAGTCCAACTCTGGAAAGACAAGACAGGAAGAGTAAGGTGGTGAATGATAGGGAATCTGTGAGATTGTAGTCCTAGTTACCCCAAGATGTATCAGGAATGTACATTTATTCTTATGAGAATGCTTTTTGCATGATTTTTTTCCCAGAAAAATATTTTTTAAATTTCATTAAATATTTAAAATATTAGAAGCTGCCTCTTTTGAGCCTCACCTCTTATTGCTTTCCTCTAAGCTAGTCACTCTATGGATGGAGGTTCATGACATTGTACAGGAGATGGAGCAAGACCATCCCCAAGAAAAAGAAATGCAAAAAAGCAAAATGGCTGTCTGAGGAGGCCTTATAAATAGCTGTGAAAAGAAGAGAGGCCAAAAGCAAATGAGAAAAGGAAAGATATACCCATTTGAATGCAGAGTAGATAAGAAAGCTTTCCTCAGCGATAAGTGCAAATAAATAGAGGAAAACAATAGAATGGGAAAGACAGAGATCTCTTCAAGAAAATTAGAGATACCAAGGGAACATTTCATGCAAAGATGGGCTCGATAAAGGACAGATATGGTATGGACCTAACAGAAGCAGAAGATATTAAGAAGAGGTGGCAAGAATACACAGAAGAACTGTGCAAAAAAGATCTTCACGACCCAGATAATCACGATGGTGTGATCACTCACCTAGAGCCAGACATCCTGGAATGTGAAGTCAAGTGGGCCTTAGGAAGCATCACTATGAACAAACTTGTGGAGGTGATGAAATTCCAGTTGAGCTATTTCAAATCCTGAAAGATGATGCTGTGAAAGTGCTACACTCAATATGTCAGCAAATTTGGAAAATTCAGCAGTGGCCACAGGACTGGAAAAGGTCATTTTTCATTCCAATCCCTAAGAAAGGCAATACCAAAGAATGCTCAAAGTGAAAGTGAAGTCTTTCAGTCATGTCTGAATCTTTGCGACTCCATGGATTGTAGCCTACCAGGCTCCTCCATCCATGGGATTCTTCAGGCAAGAGTACTGGAGTGGGTTGCCATTTCCTTCTCCAAGGGATCTTCCCAACCCAGGGATCGAACCCAAGTCTCCCGCATTGGAGGCAGACACTTTAACCTCTGAACCTCCTGCAATGCAGGAGACCTGGGTTCAATCCCTGAGTCCGGAAGATCAAATGCTCAAAGAATGCTCAAACTACCGCACAATTGCACTCATCTCACACGCTAGTAAAAGTAATACTCAAAATTCTCCAAACCAGGCTTCAACAGTATGTGAACCAAGAACTTCCAGATGTTCAAGCTGGTATTAGAAAAGGTAGAGGAACCAGAGAACAAGTTGCCAACATCCACTGGATCATTGAAAAGGCAAGAAAGTTCCAGGAAAACATCTATTTCTGCTGTATTGACTATGCCAAAGCCTTTGACTGTGTGGATCACAATAAACTGTGGAAAATTCTGAAAGACATGGGAATACCAGACCACCTGACCTGCCTTTTAAGAAATCTGTATGCAGGTCAGGAAGCAACAGTTAGAACTGGATATGGAACAACAGACTGGTTCCAAATAGGTAAGTACATCAAGACTGTGTATTGTCACCCTGCTTATTTAACTTATATGCGGAGTACATCATGAGACACGCTGGACTGGAAGAAGCACAAGATGGAATCAAGATTGCCGGGAGAAATATCAATAACCTCAGATATGCAGATGCCACCACCCTTATGGCAGAAAGTGAAGAGGAACTAAAAAGCCTCCTGATGAAAGTGAAAGAGGAGAGTGAAAAAGTTGGCTTAAAGCTCAACATTCAGAAAACTAAGATCATGGCATCTGGTCCTATCACTCCATGGGAAATAGATGGGGAAACAGTGGAAACAGTGTCAGACTTTATTTTTATGGGCTCCAAAATCACTGCAGATGGTGATTGCAGCCATGGAATTAAAAGACACTTACTCCTTGGAAGGAAAGTTATGACCAACCTAGATAGTATATTGAAAAGCAGAGATTACTTTGCCAACAAAGGACCGTCTAGTCAAGGCTATGATTTTTCCAGTGGTCATGTATGGATGTGAGAGTTGGACTGTGAAGAAAGCTGAGCACCAAAGAATTGATGCTTTTGAACTGTGGTGTTGGAGAAGACTCTTGCGAGTCCCTTGGACTGCAAGGAGATCCAACCAGTCCATCCTAAAGGAGATCAGCCCTGGGTGTTCTTTGGAAGGACTGATGCTGAAGCTGAAACTCCAATACTTTGGCCACCTCATGAGACGAGTTGACTCATTGGAAAAGACTCTGATGCTGGGAGGGATTGGGGGCAGGAGGAAAAGGGGACAACAGAGGATGAGATGGCTGGATGGCATTAGCGACTTGATGGACGTGAGTTTGAGTGAACTCTGGGAGTTGGTGATGGACAGGGAGGCCTGGAGTGCTGTGATTCCTGGGGTCACAAAGAGTCAGACACTACTGAGAGACTGAACTGAACTATGGCAGAAAGTGAAGAAGAAATAAAGAGCCTCTTGATGCAAGTGAAAGAGGAGAGTGAAAAGTTGGCTTAAAGCTCAACATTCAGAAAACTAAGATCCTGGCTTCTGATCCCATCACTGCATGGCAAAGAGATGAGGAAACGATGGAAACAGTGACAGACTTTATCTTCTTGGGCTCCAAAATCACTGCAGAATGTGACTGCACCCATGAAATTAAAAGACTCTTACTCCTTGGGAGAAAAGTTATGACCAACCTAAATAGCATATTAAAAATAAAGACATTACAAAGGTCTGTCTATTTAAGGCTATGGTTTTTCCAGTAGTCATGGATGGATGTGAGTGTTGGACCATAAAGAAAGCTGAGCACCAAAGAATTGATGCTTTTGAACTGTGGCGTTGGAGAAGACTCTTGCGAGTCCCTTGGACTGCAAGGAGATCCAACCAGTCCATCCTAAAGGAGATCAGCCCTGGGTGTTCTTTGGAAGGACTGATGCTGAAGCTGAAACTCCAAAACTTTGGCCACCTGATGTGAAGAGCTGACTCATTTGAAAAGACCCTGATGCTGGGAAAGATTGAAGGCAGGAGGAGAAGGGGACGACCAAAGATGAGATGGTTGGATGGCATCACCAACTCAGTGACATGAGTTTGACCAATGACCGAGAGTTGGTTATGGTCAGGGAGGCCTGGCGTGCTGCAGTCCATGTGGTTGCCAAGAGTCGGACATGACTGAACGACTGAACTGAACTGAAGAAAATATTTTGTGCTTTAATAAATAAACAAATGAGCCATTATAAATAAAGTTGAGCCTCTTATACTGCTTCTGAAGTCAATTAACCTCCCCTATGGTTCACACGATAAATTCATACTTATCATCTCCTCCCATATATTTGTGATATATACATATGTCAGGGAAATGTTTAAACAATATATAGTATATTTCTGTAATTTTTTTTTGACATTTCTAAGAATGGCGTAGTGCTTGTATACTTTGCAAGTTGCTTTAGTCATCAGCATACGTAAAGCTATACTTTGTTCATTTTGGCTGCTTTATAGCTTATCTTTCTGGTTATTTCACCATTTGTCCTTTCTCCGTTTAAATATTTTATGTTATTTCTAATATTTTGATATTAAAAAAGAGTAGCAGTGAAAATTCTTGTATATGTCTCCTCAGGCACATGTTTGAGGTTTTCTAGTGTTAGAATCGTGTAGTCATGTGTGTGAATATATCTAATTTAAGAGAGTTTTGCCAAACTGTTTTACAAATCAGTTGTATTAAAATTTTATTCCCAAAATAACTGTATGGCAGTCTTCGTCAACTCTTGATAGCTTCAGACTTGTTAAATTTTAACCACCCAATGGAATGGTTGGTTAATTGGATTTGACTGTAGTTTTTATTTAATTTTCTCTGATTCCTTGGAAAGTAATTATCTTTTCATGTGATGATTGGCCATTTAGTTTCCTCTTTTATGAATTGCCTGTCCCCATCTTTGCCTATTTTGCTATGGGATTGTTTGGCTTTTCTATTTTGATTTGTGGACTAAACCTTTATTATGTACACTGCCAAACTTTTTACTATTCTTTAACTTTTCTTTTCATTGATTAGAAAGTCTTTTGCTGCATGGAAGTTTTGAATTTTGTCAATATTTTGGTCTTGTTTAGAAAAACCCCCCTAGTTGCAAATTATAAATATATTTTTTTAATTTCCTTTTTTACACATGTCTTTACTGAAATTGATTTCTGTGTATGATAGGGAAAAGACAGTTTGTTTTACTTTTATTTTTTCACACAGATGAACAGTTAATGCTGTTTTCCCCATTAGGTAAAGCCATGTCTCTTATATCAAGTTACCATGAAAGTGTGTATTTCTGGTTCTTTTCTACATCATTGGTTGTTCGCTTTTCTGTGCCAATATCATGTCTTACTACTATCACTTTGAAATAAAGCATGGTTTTCCTTAGGGCATCTAGTTCTTTGACTTCCAAGTTATCTTGTGTACTCCGGCTCTTTTGTACTTCTGCAGCAGTATTCAGAGAGTCTGTAAAGCTTCATGAAAAACCCTTTGAGATTTTCATTTTATTGCACTGAATTTATGTATTACTGTTTTGGAAAACTGACATCTTAACATCTTTCTCTGCCCATTAAATGCTATCTCTTAATTATTTAGGTTTCCTTGTAAGTTTTTGAGTATTTAGACTTATTCCTAGAATCAATAAACCTTTTTTTTATTATGTGTTGTCCTTGAAATAATAATTAAAATTTTTTTCTGGTATTTCTATATGAACACAATTAATTCATGTGGCTTGATATTTAATTCAGCAAATTTGCTAAACTTTGTTAGTACAGTTTGTTTATAGATCATCTGGTATTTTATATGTAAATAATTAATCATTGTGATAGAGAGTTAAGCTTTTCTTTTCCAGTTCTTTTTTTTTCTTACTGTTTTGGTTATAATCACTAATACATGCTAAAGGCAACTGGTGATCAAATCAGCTTTGTTTTGTTTCTTAAAAGGGAATATTAATATTTCCATCAAATATGACAAATTTCCATCAAATATGACAAATATTTCCATCAAATATGACATATACCTTTTACCAAGTTAAGGAAATTTCCTTCTAAGCCTAGATTGGCAAATTATCATGAAAGTTGTTTAAATTTACCAAACACATATTTGCATGTCTAATGAGATGATCCTTGGCCTTTTTTCTTTCCTTGAATTTGCTCACGTCATGATTTCTATTACCAGATTTTTTAAATGTTAAATCACGTTTGCATTCTGGAATAAACTCTATTTAGTCACATCTCTCTCTTTCCCTATGTAGATCTAGATATATAAATATAATTATTTTATTTAGGAACTTTTTATTTTTGTTCTCAAATAATACTGGCTGACAATTTATTTCACTCTTAATCTTCCTTTTGTGCTCGTAACATGGGTGTGCTGGCATCATACAAAGATAACCAAATAAACTGAGAATGTAATATCAAGTAATTTTAGGTAGGTTTCAAAACAGATGGAAGTAATGCTGAACCACAGGGAGCTGGAGGCATTGGAGTGAGCGCTCACCAAGGGAAGAGGATTTCCTGTAGACATCAAGTATGCATGTTCAAAGATTAAAAATAAGCATGAAAGAATAGAAATGGAAATGTAACTGGGACCAATTGAAGTAGAGAAGGGAGAATGCAAAAACTCCATCGGTTCAGTTTTGTCTTTAGTCTGATGTTCTTGGATCCGATCCTACTGTGTACTGTTCTGCTGATTCTCACACATGGTACCCTTCTTGGGTGTTTTTATTCTTTGGGATGATTAATTCATCAGTGGGGCTGACCAGAGAGAATCCTGTGTGGCTGTATTGATGTCTGGCCCTCTGGAGAGGTCTGATGCTTGCTAGTGCCAGGCACATGGATGTGGGGGTTGGAGGGTGGGCAGAGATATCACAAGCTGAAGGGCTGTGGCTTTTGTTAATTTCTCCTCCTGTGGGTTCTCACACTTGGCAACAGGTCTAACTTCAGATCCCATCTGTGTGTGATTTATAGGCTTGGGGTCTTAATTTCTGAAGGGAGTCTTTCAATGTATTTATTTCCCAACCAGGAGCCTAAATGAGACAGACTTACTTGTTTTCCCCAGTGGGCCTATGTAGATTATGTTTTCTGGTTCATTCTTTTACTGATAGGGAGACCTTCAAGCCTCCTAGCTTGGCTCTTGATCTCAGTTCTAAGTCACTGCCTCAGTGAAGGCCAAGGGCTCATCTTCTTTTTCCCAGTAATATTTAATGTCGTGTCTCCATAATGTTGACAGTCTGCTACCAGGGCATCCTGTCACCTCTGTCTGCTGTTCCCTTGGAGCTCAGCAGCGCATCTAAAACACTACTTATATTTTTCTCTAGCGTGTCGTAGTGTTTGTTTGGTTTTTAGTCTGTTTGTTTTTTTCCATTTCTTCCTCTTGGGCCTGACTCAAAATTCTCTCTGAAAATTCAGCTAATATGATGTCACTCATGCAGCCTGTTACAGGGAATAACAGATACACAGTGTTTTCATTGATTTACTGTTTGTTTTCCATAGTTTTCTTTTTTATATGTCTGTACATCATATTCGCATACATTGTTACTGTATAAGAAGTAGTATTTTATGTACTTTTTCAGATAAACTTTTAAAAAGATCTAGTAATTGCATGTTCTTCAACTACTTGGAATATGACTTTCTAACTTAAACCATTTTTGGTTTGCATCAGCATTATTTTGTGGCCTGTTTTCTGATTCTAGTGGTGGATCATTCCTTTTTTTCTTTTTATTGTTTCTCATTTGAGGCTCTAAAAAGTGTAAGAAATATTTTTATTGTAATTAGAGACTTAATGACATTTATTGAATTCTGTGCTGTCTCTTTTCAATCTTTTTTTGTGGGTAGAAGGGAATGAGGCAGGAAATGTGTGGGAAGTCTGAGTATTTTAGCTTTAAGAACTAGAATTGAATTCCCTGGTAGCTCAGCTGGTAAAGAATCTGCCTGCAATGCAGGAGACCCTGGTTTGATTCCTGGGTCAGGATGATACCTGGAATAGGGATAGGCTACCCACTCCAGTATTCATGGCTTCCCTGGTGGCTCAGACAGTAAGGAATCCACCTGCAATGTGGGAAAACTGGGTTTGATCCCTGGGTTGGGAAGATCCCCTGGAGAAGGAAACGGCTACCCCCTCCAGTATTCTTGCCTGGAGAATCCCATGAACAGAGGAGCCTGGTGGGCTACAGTCCATGCAGTCGCAAAGAGTAGGACACGACTGAGCAACTAACACTTTGACTAGAGATGTCTTATTTTACAAATGAGAAATCGACACTTAGAGATGTTGTGAGACTTACTGGAGACCAGATTAGCTGGTGAGCATCAGAATCAGGAAGAGGTCCTCACCCACTCCATTGTTTTACTTTAACAGAAGTGGGAACCCAAACTGGCCCGATTTAGGTCTTATTACTGGTCCTTTATTCTGCATAGATTAAAATCTCCTTTTAGTCTGTCAGAGTGCATATTTTCATTCTTATCTAAATACTTACTAAATCATATAGACTTAATTACTGGTCTGCGAGCTGGTAAGTCTGCGAGCTAAGCATTCCCTTCACTTGGCTAATGAAGATGTAGCTGTCTTTCAAGAGATTAAAGACCACACTGGATGGAACGGGAGTGGCCCCACAGCAGGCACCCAGGTGTATCCTTTTGGTACCCCTGGAAGGCGTAGCCTGGTGCAGTGCCTTTCCTGTACCTGGCATTCCAGTAATGTCTGTGAATGTGCCAATGAACAAATGAAGTGTGTAACGAAGATGAACACCCTCTGTGCCTCTTCAGACTTCAGGCTTGGCAGATTTGTTATGACTTCTTTTGAGATCACATGATAAGGTGAGGTAAATTTCTGAGATTTGGAACATCTGTTCTGTAGAGCAGCCAGTGAGGCCTCCTCCCCCAGCCCCATCATCCTGTGATGTAATTGGTAGATGTGAAAAGGGCATGAATGTGGACTTCTCTTTTTAGCGTTGAGGGCAGTTTATTTTTGGAATCATTCTGTTTTATTTATGTCTTTGTTTCTTGGGCAGGGTGGAATTCTGTAACTCACTACAGAGAAATTTCTAATTATAGTGATTGAGATTTTGGAATAATGGACGTTAAAAAGTATTTGAGTTTTGTTTGATTATATTCTTGTTTTCCCCTAAATTCTTGCAACACATATGACTTTTCTAAAGAAGAAAGGGAAATCATTTATAGTTTTATCTATATAAATTTCACAAATATTTAAATTTCACAGACTTGTCATTCTTTACATAGTTTGTTTCCCCCCCCTATTTTTCTCTGTTTTCTCCAGGAATATGAAAAGTAGTCATCTTATTTTTAGTATGTTAATTACTCAATTTGGTGGGTTTTGAATCACGTTGAAACTTATTTTTGAAAATTATTGTTACAGCTTAAATAGTATGCTTTGATTTGTGCCTAAGTAATAAAACAGATATTTACATACTTCTCTTGCCCCATTTTTAAGTCTTATCAATGCAAGGATTTGGGGGGCAGTGCTGTTACTTTCATTATGAAAACACTCATTATGAACCACAGTCATTCTTATGTGCCCACTGTATATACATGTGTATTTATTGACATTTTAGTGTTAAATGTTTTCTCTTTTATCATCAATACCATGATTTTAATTCCAGATTATTACTGTTTTTACAATAAATACACATTCAAGTTATTTTTGATGTTTGCTTTGTGTTATAACCATATGAAGAGCAGTTACTTAGACTCGGTTATCTTTTGTATGTTTTCAATGCTCGCTGCTAGTCTTTTTATTCTATTGTGGTTTTTTTTTTTTTTTTTTTTTTCCTTTAAGCTATTTTTATTTTATTTTATTTTATTTTTAAACTTTACATAATTGTATTAGTTTTGCCAAATATCAGAATGAATCCGCCACAGGTATACATGTGTTCCCCATCCTGAACCCTCCTCCCTCCTCCCTCCTCATACCATCCCTCTGGGTCATCCCAGTGCACTAACCCCAAGCATCCCATATCATGCATCGAACCTGGACTGGCAACTCGTTTCATACATGATATTTTACATGTTTCATTGCCATTCTCCCAAATCTTCCCACCCTCTCCCTCTCCCACAGAGTCCAAAAGACTGTTCTATACATCAGTGTCTCTTTTGCTGTCTCGTACACAGAGTTATTGTTACCATCTTTCTAAATTCCATATATATGCGTTAGTATACTGTATTGGTGTTTTTCCTTCTGGCTTACTTCACTCTGTATAATAGGCTCCAGTTTCATCCACCTCATTAGAACTGATTCAAATGTATTCTTTTTAATGGCTGAGTAATACTCCATTGTGTATATGTACCACAGCTTTCTTATCCATTCATCTGCTGATGGACATCTATGTTGCTTCCATGTCCTGGCTATTATAAACAGTGCTGCGATGAACATTGGGGTACATGTGTCTCTTTCCCTTCTGGTTTCCTCAGTGTGTATGCCCAGCAGTGGGATTGCTGGATCATAAGGCAGTTCTATTTCCAGTTTTTTAAGGAATCTCCACACTGTTCTCCATAGTGGCTGTACTAGTTTGCATTCCCACCAACAGTGTAAGAGGGTTCCCTTTTCTCCACACCCTCTCCAGCATTTATTACTTGTAGACTTTTGGATCGCAGCCATTCTGACTGGTGTGAAATGGTACCTCATAGTGGTTTTGATTTGCATTTCTCTGATAATGAGTGATGTTGAGCATCTTTTCATGTGTTTGTTAGCCATCTGTATGTCTTCTTTGGAGAAATGTCTATTTAGTTCTTTGGCCCATTTTTTGATTGGGTCATTTATTTTTCTGGAGTTGAGCTGTAGGAGTTGCTTGTATATTCTCGAGATTAGTTGTTTGTCAGTTGCTTCATTTGCTATTATCTTCTCCCATTCTGAAGGCTGTCTTTTCACCTTGCTAATAGTTTCCTTTGATGTGCAGAAGCTTTTAAGGTTAATTAGGTCCCATTTGTTTATTTTTGCTTTTATTTCCAATATTCTGGGAGGTGGGTCATAGAGGATCCTGCTGTGATGTATGTCAGAGAGTGTTTTGCCTATGTTCTCCTCTAGGAGTTGTATAGTTTCTGGTCTTACGTTTAGATCTTTAATCCATTTTGAGTTTATTTTTGTGTATGGTGTTAGAAAGCGTTCTCATTGCGTAACTCAGTTTTGCAGCCGGGCACCATCGTGCCCTCAGCCCTCGGTCCCGAGACCTATGGAGCGACAGTACCCACTTCTAGCCGCGCACCGCACGGGGAGTCCTCCCCTCTATTGTGGTTTTTATTTTTACTTTTTTCATGGCTTACTTGCATTTATATTTTCTTTAGGAAGGAAATGTGTATGTTGATCGTTCTGAGCTCCCACATCTCGGGACTGTTCTTTATTATCCCCTTATGAGAATTTAAGTATAGGTGGTTGTAGAATTTTATGGATCTCAAACACTGTCTCCATGTAATGGAGATTTTTTTTTCCAAATTGAAGTACAGTTGAAGTAATGGAGATTTTAATTGGTTGTATTCTGTCCTTTGAAATTCTACAGCAGAAGTTTGGAAATACTGTATTTTCTGTCTTTCTCTCCATATTTGTTTGCTTTTTGTTTACTTTTTGTATTTTTAGAATTTAGAATTTTAACCCTGAGATTCCAAAATCTAACCTAGCTATATCTGAATTTTAGTTGATTTTAATTAATTCCTTTGTAGTTTATGTAAACTTGCATCAGTAACTTGAGGTCTTTCTTTTTAAGCAGTAACTTTTCATATACGTCAAGCTGTGTTACTTAAGCTTTGTCCTAGTCTTAGCTGGAAGAGTAGTTACGTTAGGAATTTTTTCCTGTATGTGCCTTCTTTCCTTTTAATCTTATCTCAGACCTTCTCTGAGCACTGAGTAACTTTCCTAAGTATGTTTTCTGCTTGTCATTTCAGTTTTCTGAAATTTTTACACTTCATTTCAGTGCCTGAATTACTGCTTTTAATTCAGAAATGGCTTTTCATCCCTTTCGTGGCCACACTGATGGAGTTCTGATGATGTCCACTGTGTACTTAATCCCGGAACCGGTGAATATGCTACTTTACATGGCAAAGGGGACTTTTCATATGTGATGAAGTTCCATATTTTGTGTTGGGGAGATTATCCTAGGTTATCTGGGTGGACAAGAATCTTTAAATGTGGAAGATCGAGAAAGAAGTATCAGTGTTAGAATAATGTCAGTGTGAAAAGGGCTTGACTTGACTGGTCATTATTGGCTTTGAAGCTGGAATGGGGCCAGGAGACAAGGAATGTGGGCCATCTCTCCAAATTGGAAAAGACATGAAAAAATTCTCTAGAGCCTCTGGAAAGGAACACAGTCCTGCCAACACCTTGATTTAGCCCAGTGAGACCCACTTTGGACTTCTGACCTCCTGGACTATAAGATAATAAATTTGTCTCTTGAAGCTACAAAATTTGTGGCAATTTGTTATGTTAGTAATAGGAAGCTAATATAATTTCTATGGAGTTTTTTCTGAAATATTTTTTTTCTGTCTTTACAATGACTTTCTCTATTTTCAGTGCTTGTATCCTAACAAAGCACTTTGAGAATACAAATTAGAAATACAAATCCTGGCATTTAACCCCTTCTCCCTCTGCCCACCACTCCCCCTTTTTTTTTCATGTATCTGCTTCAAGGGGAGGCATTCTGTGTCATATGGCCGTCTCCTCTGAGTTGCTTTCTCCCCGTTGTGTTTGCTAATTTTTTTCCTGTTTGCTTTATCCTTGTAACCATGACTACCTTAATGGCTTATAGTCCACCCAGGCATAGTTGAATTGGATACTCCCAGAGCTTGATGTGCATTTCTGCTTACATCCATCAGGTCCTGAAAAAGTAAATAAGTACTTTCACACTACCTTTCTGAATACCGTTGAAGATGCTACCAGAGTCTCTTTTGCTTATTCTCTAGATCTGCTGATTTTTGTAGATGATAGGAGAAAAGATTTAATGCTTCTTTCAGTTCAGTTCTATTGTACTAAATCTAGCTAAAATTCCAGTTTTTTCCTCTGGCATTATCTTGCTAAGCTGCTTCAGTCATATCCAGTTCTTTGCGACCCTATGGATTGTAGCCCTCCAGGCTCTTCTGTTCATGAGATTCTCCAGGCAAGAGTACTGGAGTGGGTTGTCATCTCCTCCACAGGAGTTATTGACCTTTGTTATTTTTAATTCCTAGTATATTTTCTATTGGTTTACTATTTAGCTGGTGATTTTATTAAATATTGAATTCTTATCCAGAATATTCTTGGAATAGAATTTAAAATCTGAAATAGACCTTTGTATAATTTAGTCCAATTTTCTGATTTAACAGATGATAAAACCAAGGTTCAAACAAATCATGTAACTTATGTCATTAAATATGGTATGTTTTTTATGATATCACTACTCAATTTTTATAAGAGATAAGAGATGGCATAAAACCAGGTCACATGCCATTGCTAAGTAAACACTGGATGCCTTTAGAAGAAATTTGTCAATTTTATTTATCTTAGTGTACTGTGGCTTAAAAAGACAATTTATACTTTATATTGTAATTATTAATGATACAGTTTTTCTATGTGGGAAAAGCAATGAAGCTGTATATATCACTGCTTGACTTTGTTGGCAGTTGGCATTCAGAAATGTGAATGCTGTGAAATACAACATTTATATTTACATTTTAAAAAATATCCTTTGCAGAAACTCTTGAAATGTAAACATTTTTGAAATTAGCTTTAGTTTATTAAAGCAATCAATATGTATTTAGCATCTAGTCTGATAGTTGGATGCTATACAACAATTAACAAGAAAGCTAGACCCTCTGCCCTCATGATATTTAGTCCAGTGTGGGGAGGTGTCAGTAGATAAGCAGTTATTGTACATTGTGTGTTGTTATAGGTGAGATGCAGGGAACTGTGGAGGAAGCACCTTGCCAAGACGTGGGAAGATCTTGGGAGAACAACTAGAAAGAATAGTATTCAACTGGTACATGAAGAATGAGTATAAGGTGAAACTGGGGGAAAGATTGTTCTAGGCCAGTGCTACTCAAAGTGTGGTCCTGAGACGAGCAGCGCCAGTATCACCTGGGCCCCATCTCAGCTCTGCTAAATCAGAAATTCTTGGGATGTGGCCATCAAGCTGTGTTTTACAAATGCTCTGGATGCTGATGCAGAAAACTTCCATTCTCGGTGATGCTGAGAACCAGAGGTGAAAGAGATTACATTAAACAGGTGAAGCAGAGAGCTTGAAGTCATTAATAACTTGAGTTGAGGCAGGAGAGGCAAGAGAGGTCTGATAAAGTGGTTGAAGAGTTTAGATCTTTAACTTATGTGCTCTTGTAAGCCACTGAAACACTTTCAGGAGAGGAACAGTGTGAGCAATTTTGTCTTTTAGAAAGATCACTAGAGAAGAGATTAGTGCTAGGGAGAAAGAACACCTGGGAAACTGGCACAGTAGTATTTCTGGTGGCCGTGAGGGTGGAATAGTAAACAGGTTGAACAGACACTGCTGCTGCTGCTGCTAAGTTGCTTCAGTCATGTCCGACTCTGTGCGATCCCATAGACGGCAGCCCACCAGGCTCCTCTGTCCCTGGGATTCTCCAGATAAGAGAACCGATACTGGGGAAGAATTTATAGGATGTGGTTACTGATTGAATGATGAGGATGAGAGAAAAAGGAATTTCCCAGGTATAGCACTCAGGCCACTGGAAAGCTAGTGGTTCTCTAGCATAGGGTCGCGCAGAGTCAGACACGACTGAAGCGACTTAGCATGCATGCATGCATTGGAGAAGGAAATGGCAACCCACTCCAGTGTTCTTGCCTGGAGAATCCCAGGGATGGCAGAGCCTGGTGGGCTGCCGTCTGTGGGGTCGCACAGAGTTGGACACGACTGAAGCAACTTAGCAGCAGCAGCCTTGGCAATAGAGACCACAGGAGGAACAAGCTGGGGAAGATTTTAAGTTTGAGCTTGGTTTTGAACACAGAGAGTATGTGATAGTCAGAGATAATGGTGGGAAATTTGATATTTACTTAAAGCACAGGAAAGGAATAGGGGTTAAATGTATAGGTATGGGAATATTTGGGCTCCTCAGATGGGTGAGTGGTAAAGAATCAGCCTGCCAATCCAGGAGATGCAGGAAATGTTGGTTTGATCCCTGGGTCGGGACATCCCCTGGAGAAGTTCCGGTATTCTTGCCTGAAAACACCATGGATAGAGGAGCCTGGCAGGCTACAGTCCTTGGCGTCACAAAGAGTTGGACACGACTGAATGACTGGGCATGGAAATATTTGAGATATATAAGATAACTGAAATCTTGGAGGGCATTTTTGAAAAATGAGTACAAGTGTGTTAAAGGAGAATATAGGGTAGAAATAGTAACATTGCACAGAGGATTGGGAGTCTTGGAAATGACTGTGGAGGACCAGCCCAAGACAGAGATCAGCGCCCAGGAGAATATGATGTCACGAAAGTCAAAGAAAGAGGATTTTATTAAAAAGAAGCTTCCAGTCATGTGTCTAATGCTCTGAGGGGTTAGTGTGGTGAGGACTGAAAAGTTTCCACTGGACCAGCTACCAGATTGGTGTGACTTTGGGAAGTTATGTGAAACTCAAGGATTGGCTAGAGTGGTTTTCATGGAGGGGTAGGAGGAGAAGCCATATGACAGGTAATTGAGAAACCAGTGTGTGGCCAGTGAGACACAAAAGAGAGCAATTGGCCATGAAGGGGAAGGAATCATCAAACCTGGAAGTGAACATGAAGTTATTGTAAGGCTTTCTTTCTGTCTTTGGTAGAGATTAAACCAGCTTGATTATAGATAGGAAAGATTCATGGGGGAGAAGAATGAGTGAGGGGGGGAACTGAAGATCTGAAGAAGAGAAAGGAAGCAGTTTATAGAACAAGGTTCTGGAAATAGTAGGGATGGATGGGATTCAGAACACTTGGAGACAAAGGGTATGCCTTTTCCATTGTAACAGAAGGAGAAGGAAGGAGAGATTCTTGAGTAGTAATTTTAAAGGTAAGAGTTCCAATAAGTTTCCCCTTTTGGCAACTGCTGAGGAGAGATGGAAGGTGGGACTCGAGAGAATAATAGAAAAGTTTAAAATAGTTACTGTGAAGAAGACACAGAATAATAATTAGGGAGAAAATCAGATTTCTTATGGCATTAGAGTCTCAACTGAGGCTGATTCTTTACCACCTGAGCCACAAGGGAAGCCCAGGAATACTGGAGTGTGTAGCCTATGCATTCTGCAGCGGATCTTCCCAACCCAGGAACTGAACCGAGGTCTCTTGCATTGCAGGTGGATTCTTTACCAACTGAGCTATCTGGGAAGCCCGCCAGGCGTTTCAGATTTCCTCTAACATTTCTCAGAAGCTTTGACATAAGTATGGAGTAGTGTCAGTTGCTCAGTCATGTCTGACTCTTTGCAACCCCATGGACTATAGTCCACCAGGCTCCTCTGTTCATGGGATTCTCCAGGCAAGAATACTGGAGTGGGTTGCCATGTCCTTCTCCAGGGGATCTTCCCAACCCAGGAATCGAACCCGCATCTCTTGTTTCCTGCAATGTCAGGTGGGTTCTTTACCACTACAGGAAACAGTTGTATTCATCCAAGACTGATGTTATTCTAAGAAATGGTTACAGAAGTACAGTGGAGCAAGTCGATTAAAAGATAAAGGTCTTGCTTCCTAACTTGAAATTGTAAAATTCAAGAAGGTCTGAAAATGGAAGATTTTTTTTCTTAAATAAATGGCAAAATTTGCTCTGAATGAATCAATATGAGGCTACTTATAACCTTTATTTATCAATTTTAGTGTATATACTCATATTTTAGGGCTTCCAAGGTGGCGCAAGTGGTAAAGAATTCGCCTGCCAATGCAGGAGACACAAGAGATGTGGTTCGATCCCTGTGTTGGGAAGATCCCCTGGTGTAAGAAATGGCAACCCAGTCCAATATTCTTGCCTGGAAAATTCCATGGAGAGAGGAGCCTTGCAGAATACAGTCCAGGGGGTCTCAAAGAGTCAGACATGGCTGAGTGACTAAGCACACAGCTCAACATTCATGTTTTATTTTAGAAATTAATGTGTATCATTATGGAGTGCTGCCCCAAATTTTGATGGTGCTGTTATATCAGATAAGGATTATGTCCTCTATAACTGTGCTTAAAACCAGCAAATTCGGGGGAACTTCCCTGGCAATCCAGTGACTGAGATTCTGTACTTCCATTGCAGGGGGTGCGGGTTTCATCTTTGGTTGGGGGACTACGATCGACATCTTAGTGGCCAAAAGCAAAAACAAAACCAGAAAATGTTTAAATTCTGAAGGAAACCTGACCTCAGAGTCTTCAAGAAGAGAATATGTTCCTGTGTTAGCAAAAAAAGTGGTTGAAATGATATACTGTGGAACCTGAGATGGATAAAGAAAGGGGGTAAGATAGGTAATTTACTGGGAAATAGTAGGATGCTTAAGGAAATAGATGGCTTCAAAAAACTGCTGTATCGGGGATCAAATGAGAAATTGGGAAGAATGGGAAGTGAGGGAATAGAATGTATAAATTGGAAAGAATGGGAAAAGTAATCCAAATGTAAAGAATATTGAATGTATCAATTGATTATTTCCAAAGGGAGACAGTTTTGAACAATTACAAAGTTCAGGGTATGACCAGGGGAGTGGGCAGCTGAGTTACAGGAATAGAAGGGCATGAGTGATGAGATCAAGAAACTGAGAAGCTAGAAAATTAGATGAGTTACCCAGAGTAATGGCAAGATTTGAAGTGGAATGAAACATAAATTCTCAGATCCCCAATGAGGGGTTCTCTTTGGAAGGTACATGAAATACCAAGATGTGTAAGGCAAGGTCCCCACTCTCCCTGTGGAGTGTCATCTTTTTAAGAAACAAGGTGATAAATAATTATACAGCATAGTAAGTGATGATTATAGAAGCATGATCTAAAGTCCATTAAGTATAAATGAGGAAAGAGACCCTAGATGTCTGAACAAGTCAAGAGACTAACCCTTCAAGAAGAATCTCACTTTTTTGGAGGTTTCTGTGATTGGTAAACATTTATGCACAATCCACAGATATTCAGTAGAATATTTGATCAAAACTAGTGGTTAAAACTATATTTGCTTTAAAAAATTTGTATTTGCTAGATTATTTATCAAATGCATTGCAAGATAAAAAGGTTAGTTGTGAGCTGTCTTCAAAAATTATTCTCCAATTTTAGGAGTCACAGGTAAACTTAAGTCTTTAGGTAAGTTGATTTGGTGTGTAATTTTCTAGTTTCTCCTTCATGTTACTTCTTACTCTCTAATTTTATTGTAATAGTTTTATTGACTGCCTATATCATTCTGTTACAAACCTCCTCAATACTTTTTGGATTCAATTAAGAGTTGAAGTAGTTAATAAGGAAATATATTCCAATTGAGGATGTTAAAAATAAGAAAACACATAATAAAACATTAGGACATCAGTCCTGGGTGTTCATTGGAAGGACTGATATTGAAGCTGAAACTCCAATACTTTGGCCACCTGATGCGAAGACCTGACTCATTTGAAAAGACCCTGATGGTGGGAAAGATTGAGAGCAAGAGGAGAAGGGGATGACGGAGGATGAGATGGTTGGATGGCATCACCGACACAATGGACATGGGTTTGGGTGGACTCCAGGAGTTGGTGATGGACAGGGAGGCCTGGCGTGCTGTGGTTCATGGGGTCGCAAAGATTCAGACGCGACTGAGCAACTGAACTGAACTGAATCACTCATTATCATTTTAAAAGATATACTTTAGAAAAGTGTCCAAATAGCAACTGCTCTTTGAAGGTTACACTAGTTAATATATTTCTTATGTCCTCCAAAAAGAAAAAAGTTCTCAAACATAGATGCATTGATGAATGCTATTCTGGGGTAAGTAGTTGTGGGGATAGACAGTGCTGACCACAGGAATGTTGAACAGCAAACGCTGGCTTTGGGCAAAGAAGCTTTGATGCATAGTGACCTCTTTGAAATGTTGGCACTGATAGTTCCTGTGGGGACTTAACGTTACAAGATGCCTGACACAGATTGAACATGCTATGTGAGAACAGAAATGCAGAATAATAGGGCAATAATACCCTATCTATAAACCAACTGTGTTTACAGATTCCCTAAATAACAGGTCAAAATAGATTGCACTATGATAAATATTCCAGTTGCAACACTCTTGCAAAATTCTCATCTGTCTCATGTATTTTAAGCACGATTTCTGGGTCATGTGGCTTTTCTAGTAGACTTCATTGATGTGCAACCACCAAGCACAGACCTTGTCATTTATTTAACTCCAACTCTCTTTAATCTTGAGGACAGTAACACTGTAAGAAATCTTGGGGTTTCAGCATAATCATAGAACATTACACAGAGTCAGATTTTCAGATTCTTTGCTTATGGCTTTTTGGGGGCCACATTTACCATAGAAGCCTTGCTTTATCTATACATCTTTAGATTTGGATCTGTGGTTTTTCGCTTTTTCTCATCTTTCTTCCTTTCTCTTTTAGTTCACAGCCATGAATGAGCCGCAGTGCTTCTACAATGAGTCCATTGCCTTCTTTTATAACCGGAGTGGAAAGTATCTTGCCACAGAATGGAACACAGTCAGCAAGCTGGTGATGGGGCTTGGAATCACCGTCTGTATCTTCATCATGTTGGCCAACCTCCTGGTCATGGTGGCGATCTATGTCAACCGCCGCTTCCACTTTCCTATTTATTATCTTATGGCGAATCTGGCTGCTGCGGACTTCTTTGCTGGGTTGGCCTACTTCTACCTAATGTTCAACACAGGGCCCAATACTCGGAGACTGACTGTCAGCACGTGGCTCCTGCGTCAGGGCCTCATTGACACCAGCCTGACGGCTTCCGTGGCCAACCTCCTGGCCATTGCAATTGAGAGGCACATTACAGTTTTCCGTATGCAGCTCCACACGCGGATGAGCAATCGGCGAGTGGTGGTGGTGATTGTGGTCATCTGGACCATGGCCATTGTTATGGGGGCTATACCCAGTGTGGGTTGGAACTGCATCTGTGATATTGAAAATTGTTCCAACATGGCACCCCTCTACAGTGACTCTTACTTGGTCTTCTGGGCCATTTTCAACTTGGTGACCTTTGTTGTCATGGTGGTTCTCTATGCTCATATCTTTGGCTATGTTCGCCAGAGGACTATGAGGATGTCTCGGCATAGTTCTGGACCCCGACGGAATCGGGATACCATGATGAGTCTTCTGAAGACCGTGGTCATTGTGCTTGGTGAGTTACCGTAAACAAACCAGATCAGTTTATGGTTGTGATAAAAACAACAGTGTGAACATCCATGAGGTGTGAGCATTCCATGCAGGAATTACAAGGGGACCAGGCATCTTTATAGCAAATGTTTATGATAAAGTCAGCATCCCAGTCTTCCTAGAATTACAGAATTGGTCTCAGGGAAGTAATGTCTTAGTGATGTGATACAAATGATGATGATGGGGAAGATCTTATTAACAAGTTTGGCTATCAAGTATTGACAAACACCTGCTTTTGAAAGGTTTTATTACAACCCAAATTATGGAACTTTTGTCTATCGTCTGTTTATTACAAATTCCCAGAAAGATTTTTAGTTTCTTATGAATATTCTTTCATATATAGTCATTTTTATGAGTCTATTTCCTAATAAAACACCTTTCACATTCAGTCATTGCTACTGCATGCATATAGGTAAGTATACCAAGATTTTTATATATTTATTGCACAAAATTGTTTAGAATTAATGCCATCTGTGACAGTCATCTTTATGAAAACTAATTTTTTTCCCATTAATTGTCTGTTTTTCATTGTTATTGTTTAGTTGCTAAGTCATGTCCGACTCTTTGCGACCCCATGAACTGCAGCATGCCAGGCTTCCCTGTCCTTCACTATCTATCTCCCAGGGTCTGCTCAAACTCATGTCCATTGAGCCTGTTTTTAGTGGTGAAAGTTAATTCATCTTTCAAGGTGAAAAACAAGGTTTTATTCTTTTATGTGATGTATACTGGAATAATTTTTGTCTTTAAATAACTATTATTTTTCCTGGATGAAAAATTCATGGTTAGTGATCCACAGGAATATATTTATTCATTTATGTTTTCAGAAAAGAGTTAAAGAACACCTCATAACTTCCAGGCCTTGTGTTGACTCCTGGAAATGTGTCTATGAAGAAACACACAGAATATTTCTTTTGGAACTTGGGGAGCCTATTTTAAAAGTTCATCCACTAAGCATTTTAAATAATTACCCTCTGTAATTACATTTTCTCCATAGACTGTATTCAAGTTGCTGTTTCATCACATTAAAATTTTTTTTTTAAATATTAAGCATTTCATCTTTCTCCATGAAAATTCAGTGGCAAGTTCCTCTATTGCCCTTTATTCCAGTTTGTAAAGCAGGGTTGAGTGGATGGAACCTGGGATTATGTGGATCCTCTGAAATGCTGGGAGCTATGTTAATTTTAGCTATGGGAAAGAGAGCCCTAATTATGGCTCCCAGGATAAAGACCAGGTCTTGGGATTGTCGACACAAGTAAAGGCCCGACACTATGACTAACTGGCACACGTAGGTGGTACACATGACCTACCGAGGCCCCCGTCACCTCGGATGTGAGATTATCCATCAAACAAAGTTCAGTTGAAGTACAAAAATGGTTTCCATCTATGTTTAATTATCAACAAAAGCCTGTGCTTTCCTGTGCTACAGATATACATTCTCCATGGTAGGGATGAAACATGTCTTTATTTACCATAGATGGTGTTTTATTATTATTATTATTAAATAACATGAAATATTTCACTTCTGTATTGACTCAGGTATTCGTTTACTGCTGATCTGAGTGTTGGTTGAAACTTTTCATATGCATGCACTTTTTCTACTATTATCTCAAGTACTGCTCATAGTTCATAGAACGACCAACAGAAAATAACTCCTGAACTTGGACTATGAACCTGCCAAGTTCTTGCTTTAATTTTGACCTTTGTATAATGCCTAGCATTTTCCAGTGTGTAATATGCTCAATGATGCATATAAAGTTAACTTTTGGGCCTGATTGGGTGATTTTGCAGGTTAAATGAGAACTACTTTGAGGATTTATGAAGCAGCAGTTTCAGGGCACAATGGTCCTAAGTGGCCCTTCTGCCCCACCGCACCAACCCCTAATGTGAAAGTAACAGATACCACGCTACCCTCTAAGGTTAAACTGGTGAACTCAACAAAGATTGAATATATGTGGCTGCCTCTGAAATAAGTGGCACTATTTCTATAGGTGTATGATGGAGGGAGTTTTAGAACATGGAAAATGTCAATCAGGGTGATAGGTGAAGAAATTTGGTGAGACAAGATAATGTATGGGATTGTAGTAGAAGAAGGAGAAATTTGAAAAGTGGACTTTAGACTTCTGGAGAAAAGGGGCAAGAATGGGAGAATAGGTAAGTCATAACCCTAAACATTCTGGGGTTTTTATCAATGTGGTGCCTGGATCCCATTCACACAACATACTCCCCTGCTTGAATTTTATGTAGTCATGATTGGCAAGAGATGAGTTGGTCTGTAGGAACAAAACTTCTAGTCTACTTGAAGCTCTTCTCATTGTAAATTAGGTTATTGACAATCAGGTATCTTTGTAGTACACGTTTGGGTTTTTAATATGTCTTCTCTGCCAAATTGTCAACTTTGCAACTTTGGGCAGGGATTGTAATGATGTGTTATCCACTTTCTCCACATTTCCTCTTGTAGGATCTGGTGCAAAGTAGGTGCTTGTCAAGTAACTGTTGAATAAATGAATGTGGTGACAAAACCAAATTTCTGAGCCTTCAAAACTGAGGACCAGAAGAAGCCAGAGTGAATGTACTAAGTGATGCCCTTTGTTCAGTTGTGTGGCAGAAGCCAAGACTGGTTACATCCCTGTCACAATTTATGCCTTCCCATCAAATATTTACTACAGCTAGGAAAGTGACCACAGTGGCTGCTCAATAAATAATGCTTACCTTATTCATTTATTCTGGTGATGACTATGGTTTGATTTAACTGTGTCAAACCTTTGGTTTGTATTTCACCATGTCAGAGTGACCTCTGGCTTTTAGACTTATTCAGTTCAATAAACCAATGTTTATTGGTTATTTATCCTTCAGTTAAAAGGATTTGTTGGTCGACAAGTCAAATTTCTAGGAGTCAACATAAAATAAAAGGGTCTTTGAGATTTATGATGGCAATACCAGGAGCAGTTTTGAAGCACAAGGTTGTGTATAAGCTGCTCTTGAGTGAGTATAGGATCTTAATAGTTTCATTTGTAAAACACATAGACCATTTAAATCGGGTGCCAAGCTATACTGTGCCTTAGAAATGACTTTTTGTAAAGAGCATCCCTCAGAGTTTTCCCGGTACCATTATCTTATTTGTTAGCTTCATTTTCCAGACGTGAAAACCGAGGCACAGGGACATTAGGTAATTTGCCCAAGGTCACACAGCTCCTTAAGTACAGGGACTAGGATATTTTCAGGCAGTCTGTTTCCAGAGCCCACGTGTTTTTCACCTCCATTCTATTCCTGCCTCTGTAATACCAACAACTCCTGGAACATGCTAGATGGCGATACAAGGCTTGAGCAGCACTGTGCAGGTAAATTGAAACATTGTAATCCCGTTTGTTTCTCTTGATACTGCCTAGTTGCCTGTGCTCTATGTCCTGGGTAGAAGAAAACTTTCAGGGAGCATGCCTTTCCTCCTTTTTCTTCTGATGATGATGCTTACGACTCTCATCTCATAGGCTCTTTTTCATTGTTTGGTGTTGGAGCGCCAGGCACTGACTGCTTCTGATTGAGGGAGTGTTTAGTTCAAGGTGTAGTTAACGTGAAGGTTCATTGTCCTAGCATGAGGTCATGTTATCCTTTCCCCAGGCTTGAATTCTCCCCACTTGACATTTTACCAAGAATTCCTTTTGAGTCTGTTCCACAGTTGATTCAGAATGGCAGTCAAGTTCTTCCTTATTTGACCACAGTCTATCTTGAGTTATAAGTCCTTGCCTTTCTTGCTGTGTTCTTTGTGATGGGGACACGTCTGTTGGGGATAATTAGAGAAGAGGGAAACCAGGATTTGGAAAGAGAAAATAATGGTTATGGTGTAGAGGTTTTTGCATTGTAATCGTGGGAGAGAGTGAGGAACATAAAGCAAAATAAATCCAGGTGGAGCCTGTCTCTTCAGGGAAGAAGAGAGAGACACTGTTTTTCTAGTTGGATCCCTTCTGGCTTGAAATGATCACCACTGAAGCTAGACGACTGCTTATTACTGATGTACCCTGTGCCTTACACCAAGGAGAGCACATTGTTTTCTTGTTACTGTGATGAAAGATAATTCAGCAAATACCTTATAAGCAAATCATTATGTACTTCTGTGTTCAATTTAATTCAACAAACATATTGTTGAGTTGTTAAATATGTACTAAGGGATAAAAAGATGAATAAGGTAAACACCATTTTTAAAAAATTGAGACAGCATTGGTTTATAATATTATGTAAGTTTCATGTGTACAACAGTATATTTCTACAGCATGCTCACTTCCAAACTTTTAGTTTCCATCTATCACCATACTTTTGATCTCTCTCATCCATTTCACCCTCCTCCCTAATCCTTCCCCTCTGGTAACCATTACTTTAATTCCACAATAAGTGAAATCATATATTTGTCTCTCTCTGGCTTACTCCACTTAGAATAATACACTCAAAGGTCCATCCATGTTGTAAATGACAAAATTTCATCTTTTTTATAGCTGAGTAGGAAAATTCTGAAAGAGATGGGAATACCAGACCACCTGACCTGCCTCTTGAGAAACCTGTATGCAGGCCAGGAAGCAAAAGTTAGATCTGGACATGGAACAACAGACTGGTTCCAAATAGGAAAAGGATTACGTCAAGGCTGTATATTGTCACCCTGCTTATTTAACTTATATGCAGAGTACATCATGAGAAACGCTAGGCTGGAAGAAGCACAAGCTAGAATCAAGATTGCCGGGAGAAGTATCAATAACCTTAGATATGCAGATGACACCACCCTTATGGCAGAAAATGAAGAGGAACTTAAAAAGCCTCTTGATGAAAGTGAAAGTGGAGAGTGAAAAAGTTGGCTTAAAGCTCAACATTCACAAAACGAAGATCATGGCATCTGGTCCCATCACTTCATGGGAAATAGATGGGGAAACAGTGGAAACAGTGTCAGACTTTATTTTTTTGGGCTCCAAAATCACTGCAGATGGTGACTGCAGCCATGAAATTAAAAGACGCTTAACTCCTTGGAAGGAAAGTTATGACCAACCTAGATAGCATATTCAAAAGCAGAGACATCACTTTGCCAACAAAGGTCTGTCTAGTTGAGGCTATGGTTTTTCCCGTGGTCATGTATGGATGCGAGAGTTGTACTGTGAAGAAAGCTGAGCCCTGAAGAATTGGTGCTTTTGAACTGTGGTGTTGGAGAAGACTCTTGAGAGTCCCTTGGACTGCAAGGAGATCCAACCAATCCATTCTAAAGGAGATCAGCCCTGGGGTTTCTTTGGAAGGAATGCTGTTAAAGCTGAGAAACTCCAGTACTTTGGCCACCTCATGCGAAGAGTTGACTCATTGGAAAAGACTCTGATGCTGGGAGGGATTGGGGGCAGGAGGAGAAGGGGATGACAGAAGATGAGATGGCTGGATGGCATTACTGACTTGATGGACGTGAGTCTCAGTGAACTCCAGGAGTTGGTGATGGACAGGGAGGCCTGATGTGCTGCGATTCATGGGGTTGCAAATAGTCGGACACGACTGAGCGACTGAACTGAACTGAACTGAGTATTCCATTGTGTCTGATACTACATCTTCTTTATCCAGTCATCTGTTGATGGGCACTTGGATTGTTTTCATATCTTGGCTATGTAAATAATGTTGTATTGAACATAGAGGTATATATATCTTTTAAAATTAGTGTCTTTTTATTCTTTGGATAAATACCCCAGAGTTGGATAACTGCATCATATGGTATTATACTTTTAATTTTTTGAGGAATCTCCACACTGTTTTTCATAGTGACTGTACCAATTTCCATTCCCACCAACAGTGTAGGAGAGTTCCCTTTTCTCCACATCTTCTCCAATACTTGTTATTTCTTTCTTTTTGATAATAGTCACTCTAACAGGCAAGAGGTAATATCTTATTGTGGTTTTGATTTGCATTTCTCTAATAATTAGTGATCTGAACATCTTTTCATGTGTCTGTTGACTATCTGTCTTCTGGAAGAATGTCTGTTCAGCTCTTCTGCCCATTTTTAAATCAGACTTTGTTGTTGTTGAGTTGTGTGAGTATTTTTTATATATTTTGGGTATTCACTCCTTATCAGATTTATAATTTGCAAGTATCTTCTACCATTCAGTAAAATGTTTTCACCCCTGTTGGCTCAGAGGGTTAAGTGTCTATCTGTAATGCAGGAGACCCAGGTTCGATCCCTGGATCAGGAAGATCCCCTGGAGAAGGAAATGGCAACCCACTCCAGTATTCTTGCCTGGAGAATCCCATGGATGGAGGAACCTGGAAGGCTACAGTCTCCGGGGTCGCAAAGAGTCGGACATGACTGAGCGACTTCACTTTCTTTCTTTTTCTTTCTACCATTCAGTAGGTTGTCTTTTTGTATTGTTGATGGTTTCCTTTGCTGCGCAGAAGCATTTTAGTTTAATGTAGTCCTCCTTTTTAGTTTGATGTAATCCTACTTGTTTATTTTTGCTTTTATAATACATTCTTTACTGAGCTTACAGTGTATTAGAGGAGACTAAGAAAGAGTTGCAAAAGCAGTGGGACCCACATGCTAGTTGATATCTGGGCAGAGTGGAGGGAAAGGAGGGCTCCCAGAGGAGGCAGCGTTGAATTCAATCTTGATGTATGTGGAGGAGTTTGTCTTCCTATAAGGTGGGGGTCGAGGAGAAGCTCAGCAAAAACTCCCCTCTGGGAAACTGGAAGTAGTTGGGTGTGATTACCATGTGGTGGGTATACTGGATAGATTTTTGACTCAGAGTCAGCATAACATACTAAGGAGTTTGAGTTTCAGCCTTTAGGTGCTCAGAGGCACTGCAGGAGCCCCTGAGATAAAGAATACCAGTTCTTTGTAGGGGTAACCATATAATTTATCGTCCAAACTGTGACCCTTTTGGTAGTGAGAAGAGGCAGTAACTGGGACACCGGGACAACAGGCAGAAACCGAGACTAGTCTGGTCAAGCCAGACTACGGTGGCCCTCTTTCCAGACCGTGCTTTCTGTTTGTTTATATTCCTTTTAGGTTTTCTTTTGGCTTTTTAAATGTAGAGCTTGACAGTGGACTTGTTCCACTGTGTAAGGATAGTAAAGAACAACTTCTTTTTTTTTTTTCTTTTTTAATATAGCAAGGACTGTCCAGATTTAGAATTAAGACTGAGTGACTTCACTTTCACTTTTCACGTTCATGCATTGGAGAAGGAAATGGCAACCCACTCCAGTGCTCTTGCCTGGAGAATCCCAGGAATGGGGGAGCCTGGTGGGCTGCCGTCTATGGGGTCACACAGAGTTGGACACAACCGAAGCGACTTAGCAGCAGCAGCAGCAGAGTTGAAAACAAAAATCACACTATGTCTTTTAAAAAATCACACTATCCAACTTCCTAATCTTACAAATAAAGAGACTGAAGCTCCCAAGTTAATTGAGAAATTTAAGTCTGTGTTAGCTGGTGGCTCAAACCAAGAAGTGGGCTCACTCCCAGTTAGGTGCTGTTCCCCCTGCCGAGGCCTCCAGCTTGTTCAGTTCCACCCACACTTTCCATCATTTTCTTGCTTGTGAACATCAGCATGTATTTATGTGGCTACCCAGGGTTAGGTGTAAACAGTGTGGCTATAAAGGTACCTGGAACCCACAGAAAGGGTCCTCTTGAATTTGGCTTTATTATAAACAACTGGTGATCTCTGAAATGAAGTGTTAACAAGAGTCATTGGAAACTGAATTACCGGCACATCATATAGTTTTTACACATATTACCCTCCTGTTTGCTTTATTAAGGAGAGCATTGTATTAGTTTCTCATTTATCTTGGTTTTTATTGTTTATATTTTCCCGTGTGTGTATGTGTTTCCCCACTTACATTCATTGAGGTAGGATGCCTCTGGAATCTAATCCTGACTCTTGTTATTAACTGTCTGGGTGATTCTGGGCAGGTCACTTTCTGCAGGATGGAGTTGGCTGATTTGATTTCCAAGGTTATTTAGAGTTCTACTTAGAAATATACATTCAAATGATAAGGACATAACTCCTGTGGATCAGCCATGTAGAATTTTCTATTGGAAAACACAGAGCTAGAATTAATATAAAAGCAAGGAATTATGACTTTTCTTCATATCAGCTTTAGAGTAATTAGCTTTAGGTATACTCTGCCCCATTAAAGGGGATGGTACGCCTATAGGGGAGAGGCTCAAAGAAATGATTTTTTAAAACACGACTCTGCAGTAGAGAACTGTGCAGCAAGAAGGGAAGGTTTCCCAGTTAGTCCTGTCAGGGAAGGGACTGGACACAGGAGCCTCTTATTCCCTGGCCACAGGTGACGTACTGCACATCCTGTTGCTCTGAAGAGGAACTAGAGCTACCCTGAGTCTCCTCAGGTCCCTGGGTGTCCCTGTTAAGGCCCCTTTGAGGAAGGGCCTGGGAGGCCATTCATGAGAGCCTCCGTTGTTGGTTCAGCCATGGGCTGGTTGGCACCATGGGTGTGGTCAGGAGAGAGTCCCCGCAGAAGCCCCACAGCGCTGCCCAGACCCCAAATCCTGGGCCCGGTCAAACACAAAAACAACTTTCAAATACCAGCTCTTTGTACCCTTTTGTTGCCCAAATCCATTCAAATATTTTTACTCATAAGAAACTTTTAAAACAGAAACAGAAAACAAAAATACCGCATGAACCTAACAGAGTTCCTTCTGAGATGTGGACACAGCAGGCAGAACATGAAGCTCTGTCTTATTTTAGGTTTGATGAGAGTGATTCAGACCACATCTGGCTGAGATGCCTGTCAGTCCAGAATGAAGGTTACCCAGTCATTTGTCCTTATCCTTAAAGGTCATAAAAGATGCAAAGGTTTCCTGAAGAAATTGTGGTAGCCCCTGGGAATCACTGTTGCTTAGGGCTTGAGAGCTTTGTTTTGGAATAAAATAGGCCAGAGTTTAGAATTTGAATCCCCACTCCTCACTTTTTAGTTTCATGGCCTTGAGAAAATGACTGAACTCTGAGCCTCAGTTTCAGAATTAATTAACATAGGGGTAGTAGGACCTTTCTGTAATTAAGTGACCATGAGCACTAGAATGAGAATTTCTATAAAGAACACCTAGCACAGGATCTGGCTAATGTACAGCACTATATCGTCATTACCATGAGGTCTTGTCTGCATGTGTATTTTCTGCCCCTGTCCCCGCCCTGCCATTTCCCTCTTCTTTCTGATGTTCCCCTCTCATCTACACACCAGCATACATACAATACTGGATTTGGTGGCTGTGATGGTGCTTCATTTCTAAGACATGGTATAAGGATATTGTTATGGTTTAGCAACTGTTAGCTCTAATAACAGACTGTAAATTTTATTCTAAGTGGCCTTTGCTTTTCCAAAGATACATCTGTACTTCAGAGTTGCCTGCATCTTATTTGTTGAGCCTCAGGCCCTATGTATGAAAAGTCCTGCTAGCCCCAGAATAAATGACAGTTTTCCCCTGGTAACCCTCTGGATATCTCCAGATTAAATAGTGTTGACTATTAAAATGAGTTTTTAAATAGAATAGGCCATTTTGTCAACATCTCTTAAGAAGGTTTATCAGCTCCTTCCAGTGGACCTGTCATGCTCAGGGCACAGCTGGCCACCATGCATCGTTTAGGGCCCTGTTCTGTTTTCTTCTGATCCACAATGAAAGACCGTGTCTGACATAAATGAAAGAAATGGCGAGTGGACAGGGTCATGAGTCCTTATTGCTGTTCCCCAACTTAACGTGTGACCACTTTCGATTCCTTTAGTCTGGGTCCCATGACTGTCCACCTAGAAAGGAAAAGATATTTATCTCCCCTTCTAATCTCCCACTGCTGCTTCATCTGTTTCTGGAATATTGTTATGGGAATTCAGTGATCGCAAGGCTTTATCTTATTTCCCATCTCTGGAACAGGGCCCAGCACTTGGAAAAGTCTAAATATTTATTGAATGAATAAATGAACTATATCTTTTTTTCTGGGTGGAGTTTTATAGGTTCCCTAGTAACAATAGAATCATACCTGTGTTGCTTGAAAGTGAAAGTATTAGTCACTCAGTCGTGTCCTACTCTTTGTGACCCCATGGACATCTGCCAGGATCCTCTGTCCATGGTATTCTCTAGGCAAGGATACGGAGTGGGTTACCATTCACTTCTCCAAAGGATCTTCCCCACCCAGGGATCGAACCTGGGTCTCCTGCACTGCCTTACCGTCTGAGCCACCAGGGAAGCCCATTGCTTGAAATTCAATGGAATTTAATACTGAGTCTCATTGAAAAGAATATTTGTTAAAAGATAGTTATAATTAGGCAGTTCCACATCCTGCCTGTCCACGACATTTCTTTAGGTTAAGTTCTAGTATGAGCTTGTAAATAATAGTTTATTTTGTTAATAAACGTGTATGAAATGTCTATTTGGGTCTTTGTTAAGTAGTAGGGATGCAGAGGTCAATGAAAATATGGATTCTGTTCTCAAGGAACCCTCATTATTTAGAAGCTCATAATAGATAATTTAAATAAATAAAGACAATATGATTTGGTAAATAAAATATGAAAAGTGCTATGGGAGTGCTGATGTCTCATTAGGCAAAATCAGGAAACTTTATGATGAAGGGGTTAGAGGAGTAACATCTTTGGTGATGTTATTCATGTTCTCCATGTGAACCCAGCAAAGGAATTACTTCTATTAGGTATTCTGTGCACTCTGAATTGAATTAAGTGTTGTTACTTCCCTATATTGCAATTATTACGTTGCTTAGATATGGAAATAACCCCTGTTCAGCTTTGTGGGAGGGAAAGCTTGTTTGATTTTAAGACATTGTGCTTATAATTTTATTCCCTGCATCTTCCACTATATGATTCATTTTTTGAGTTGACTGTAGTTAATCAGATTCACATTAAATTGATTATGAAGTAAATGAGTTTGAATGGTTACTAACCTATAAGGAAAGGGCTATTTTTGTGTGTACAAATTAACAATTTGTGTAAAGTAAGAAGGGCTCTGTAGTGACATGTATGTTTTAGGACTTGAAAGGTCATTGCCCGGAGATGTGGACACCTACCTTTACGATAAGTGTAGGGATGAAGATTGCCAAATTTAGCAAATAAAAATAATTGCACGGGCATAGTTATACTAACAAAGATTCACTGTTTGTCTGAAATTCATTTGGCATTGTGTATGTTATCTGGCAATCCCGATACACACAGCATTCAATGGGAAATAAAGTGTTTAAGATGGCAATCAACCCTCTATACATAGGTTTGTGGGTTTTGGGGGTTTTTTTTGCTTTGTACTACAGGTTTACCTGTACCCTGGAGGTCAGTTTAAGTACGCAGGGATTTCACTTATTTAATATTTCTGATTTTTGAGTTGTCTGGAAATAAAGGGACGTATCTGGTTTATAGAATCTCATACTTGTTTCTCTGAAATTATGTTTACGAAAAGGTAACGTATACCTCCAGTTCAAAACAAAACTCGTCTCTCCTTTTACATATACTTTGTCGTATTCTTTGAAAAAATACTTTAACAGTGTGTTTTTCCATAGAAATAACCTTTTTTTTCTTGTGTCTATACCTTTGATTTTTTTTTCTTTAAGCCCTAAGCTAGAGCCTTATGCTCCAAGAAGCTACTTTTTATTCATGTATTTTAGTGAAGATGATACTGTCTAGACTAAGTGTGGTCATGGCTTTACTTAAACCCTGGCTGGTCTTCTCCACCCATAGAGGAGTTATTATAATGATCCAAAGCAAATACGAAGTTCTAAGAGGGTGACAGAGCAATAACAGGGTCTTTTTGAAGAAGTGGGATTTAGTCTGGCATCGGGAGACTGGAAATTCATGGCTTCACCTATTTATCCTGCCCAAGTAGACTTTTTGTTGACACAAAGAGCGCTGCATTTTAAGTAGGGTTTTCCATGAGTTCATTCTAAATGGGTATTTCTCCACTTCAGAAAGCTTCTCTTCATGTGGCAGTCAGGGATTCGTTTGCTTGAGTTATTTTCCTTTCTCAGGGGAGGCAGGGAGAGAGAAGACAGTCGCTCAGGAGTCCAGCCTTTTAGGACCTGCCCAGGAAACTGACAAGGTGGAAAGCTGACAAGCGTTTGTGTTTGCTGCGGCCAGCGAGTGATTCACCCATGATTTGCTGAAGGGATTTGCTTTGCTAACCTTGCTGAGCACGTGATACCCAGGAATGCTCCTTTGTGTAATTGCCCCAGATCCAGAGGAGAAGCCTAGCCATAAATCGAAGCGCTGGAATCTGAGTTTCTGAACGAAAACAGGGGAGGCCTGTATTTGGACATCCTGCAAAGGCCATATATAATGATCAAATAAACAAGAGTTGTAGAGATTAGAGCACTAGCTTTATTTAATTTGGCAAATTCTTATATCTTGGGAAAAATGAAGATGTTTTCATTAAAAAACACTATTTCTAAGCCCCTTGCTAACTCTAACATACTCTAATGTATCTACAAATACTAAATGTCATATACATCAAATTAGAATACTAAGTCTTACTCTAGTATAGACACTTACATTGCTGTGCTAAGATAGTAAGGTTGATATAATTTCATAATGAAATTTCTTAATATTTTAGTTTAATCTGAATTGGTTCTACAGCTTTTAAGGCCAGAAATCTATCACTAAAGCATACATACATTTGAAAGACATGAGAAGCAGGAACAGAATAAAATTGAAAATAGAATTTGAAAATGCATTCATTTATATATCTTGATTTGTCTCTAGTGTATCGAATAGTATGTGATTCACTGCTGTTATATTACAATGTGATGTATGGTCAATGTACTGTCCCTTTGCAACTGTTGGTTTACAGATTAATAATGCTGTGTGTAGCTTTATTTCTAGGTAGCTTTACCCATTGTTTTGATCCAGTCTTGACATTTTCATCCTATCTTTGTGACTATAGATATTTAAATCAGACTTAGAGTGACATTCAATTTTGATTGAGAAAATATTTTCTAGAGCATATATTAGTCTGTTAATCCCTTCAACAATTTAATATATAGCACAGTAAAACATTTCTAGTTTGTTACATTTTTCCAGATTTAGTTTAACTGAAGTTTTCATGAGAAATGTTTTTGTATAGATTGTAGAATGAAAACTTACCCATTGGTTTTGGGGGAACAAACCAGATTATAACAAACTTCCTACCATTGTGAGTTTTCATTCTTCTTCTCACATTTACTTTTCTTTGGCATTATTTTACAGCTAAGTTTTATTTTTAAAAAATTGATATTTTTTGGTTTTAAGATGTAATAGATTTTGTGTAGTTTGGCTGTTCATTTTATTTTTAATTAACTTTTATACCAATTTAAGTTTTTCAAAGGTCAATATTTATAGTTTTGACAGTTTCTAAAAAAAATAGAGATAATAATAATGGTTAACATTTGAGTGCTTACTAGTCATTGACTCATTAAGTCCAACTCAGTTCAGTTTAGGCGCTCAGTCGTATCCGACTCTTTGCGACCCCATGGACTACAGCATGCCAGGCCTCCCTGTCCATTACCAACTCCCAGAGTTTACTCAAACTCATGTCCATTGAGTCAGTGATGCCATCCAACCATCTCATCCTCGGTCGTCCCCTTTTCCTCCTGCCCCCAATCTTTCCCAGCATCAGGGCCTTTTCAAATTAGTCAGTTCTTCACATCAGGTGGCCAAAGTATTGGAGTTTTAGCTTCATCATCAGTCCTTCCAATGAATATTCAGGACTGATTTCCTTTAGGATGGACTGGTTGGATCTCCTTGCAGTCCAAGGGACTCTCAAGAGTCTTTTCCAACACCACAGTTCAAAAGCATCAATTCTTCAGTGCCTAGCTTTCTTTATAGTCCAACTCTCACATCCATATATGACTACTGGAAAAGCCATAGCTTTGACTAGATGGGCCTTTGTTGGCAAAGTAATGTCTGCTTTTTAATATGCTGTCTAGGTTGGTCTAACTTTTCTTCCAAGGAGCAAGCATCTTTTAATTTCATGGCTGCAGTCACCATCTGCAGTGATTTTGGAGCCCCCCCAAATAAAGCCTATCACTGTTTCCACTGTTTGCCCATCTATTTGCCATGAAGTGATGGGACCAGATGCCATGATCTTAGTTTTCTGAATGTTGAGTTTTAAGCCAACTTTTTCACTCTTTCACTATCATCAAGAGGCTCTTCAGTTCTTCTTCACTTTCTGCTATAAGTGTGGTGTCATCTGCATATCTGAAGTTATTGGTATTTCTCCCAGAAATCTTGATTCCAGCTTGTGCTTCTTCCAGCCCAGCGTTTCTCATGATGTACTCTGGATATAAGTTAAATAAGCAGGGTGACAATATACAGCCTTGACGTAATCCTTTTCCTATTTGGAACCCGTCTGTTGTTCCATGTCCAGTTCTAACTGTGGCTTCCTGACCTGCACACAGGTTTCTTAAGAGGCAGGTCAGGTGGTCTACTTTGCCTCAAATCTATATTATATAAAAATTTAAGGAAGCATCTTAAACTCTGAATTTCTGTTCCCTCTTACCCCAGATACAGATACTATATTGTTTGATAATCTTATATGATAGTGCCTATGGAAGTGTCACATAAATGTTAGCTATGAATGTTTTTGCAGCTGCTGCTTCTAGAGCACTAATGAAGAAAAATAAAAGTTTGGACTGCTAAGCATGAAATGTGATGGAGTGTGGTTGGAAAGGCATTAACTATATTCTTACTCTAGATTTGCCACTCACTGATTGGTGTGACTTTGGGCAACCTACTTAACCTTTATGACAGTTTCTTCATCTGTTCCATGAAGGGCTCTGCTACATCTGTGTTTCTCCAGGTGTGGCCAAGGACCACCTGCATCTGAATCACCTGGGTTGCTTATGTGCTGGTTCTTGGACCTGAAGCATAATCTTTGTGTTGGTTTCCAGGCATCCATAGTTCAGTCATGAGTGAGTGAAATGGAACTCCCTCTGTGGTGTCTGACTCTTTGTGACCCCACATACTGTAGCCTGCAAGGCTTCTCTGTCCATGGAACTCTCCAGGCAAGAATACTAGAGTGGATTGCCGTTTCCTTCTTCAGGGGATCTTCCAACCCAGGGGTCAAACCTGGAGCTCCCGCATTGCAGGCAGATTCTTTACCATCTGAGCTACCAGAGAAGCCCCTGGCATTGAATCTGTCTATTCTCATTTCTAAGCTCTGTTTTTCACATTTCTACCAAAATGAACACATGCTTGGTATCATTTAAATAGTGAGGACCTGTGATCACCCTCACACACAAGTGTCTGTACACCTGCCTTATAAGAGGATGAAGAGAAAAGGTAAAGGAAGGTGGAGGTAGGAGGAAAACACAGTGCTGCTGCTGCTGCTGCTGCTGCTGCTAAGTCGCTTCAGTTGTGTCTGACTCTGTGCAACCCCATAGACGGCAGCCCACCTGGCTCTGCTGTCCCTGGGATTCTCCAGGCAAGAACACTGGAGTGGGTTGCCATTTCCTTCTCCAATGCATGAAAGTGAAAAGTGAAAGGGAGGTGGCTCAGTCGTGTCCGACTCTTAGCGACCCCATGGACTGCAGCCCACCAGGCTCCTCCGTCCATGGGATTTTCCAGGCAAGAGACTGGAGTGGGGTGCCACTGCCTTCTCCAAACACAGTACTAGTAAGGTAAAATTCTTGGCTCTTGAAGAGCTTATTATTAAAGACAATTGATGTTTTACACTGAATAGACTTTCCTCTTGACGTTACTGAGCTGTTTCCCATTGATGATTGGGGAGAGCATTACTTACCACTCTCCCCTGAACTGGGGACATTTCTGTGAGTTAGTAGGTGTTAATGTGCTTAGAAAATGCTTGCTGGCACATGTTACAGTGAACATAAAGATCTCATGCCTTACCTGTTGTTCTGCTTTCATCAAAGTGCCACCTTTGACCAGTAGCCATTGGTCTTTTGAAATTGTTTTCCTGGAATGGTCATCCTTTGGTGCCATTTGCCCTGTTTTATAGACATAAATAATCACTAGTGGCATTTCCCCACTGTCTGCCCATAGAAATGAAACTGAGTATCCTATATGGGAACTCAACCCATTACTGTGGTTTGTTTATTCATCCATCCATTCATCTCTTAATTGCTCATTTAACCAATGAATCTATATAGAATCCTGGTGTGGGGTGAGACTATAAATTATGGCATCAGAGCCTCTTCCAAAGCCAGGGTTGGCTTGTCTGTACAGTAGTAATGATATGTGGTCTTTCAGCAGGGAACATTCTTATCTCCCAAGAGGACATATAGATGGACTGTTATATAAATTGAGCCAAAATCTGGTAAAAAGCTATATTTTAGGGTGCCACCCACTATATCTAGTTCTTTTTCCTTTGGTTCCATAAAGAACACTGTATCTATGTGCAAACCAGTTCAGTTCAAGTGACATCCATTGCCTCTTATGTGTTGGGATAACAAATACCAAAATGTATAATCCTTACTCATTTACAAGTATGACTAAATTACAAGGCAGAACGGGAATAAGGCTTAAGACAGATACAGTTACAAAGCAAATATGACCCAGCCATCCTAAAGCATGAAATCTGATAGGAAAGATGCCACATGTATGTAGATGATTATTATAAAAGGCAAGAGATGACAAAAATACCCCAAAAATAAGTTTGAATAAAGCTTTTTGGCAATGTAGAGTAGAGAGAATCCCATCAGTAGTATAATCAGGAAAACTATGTAAATGAGTTTTGAGTTGAGTGTTGAATCGTGGATGATGTTCGAGGAGTGAGGTGATCTGTTAGACTGCATTTACCGTCTTAAGTGAGCTTCCCTGGTGGCTCAGACGATAAAGAATCTGCCTGCAATGCAGGAGACCTGGGTTTCAATCCTTGGGTCAGGAAGATCCGCTGGAAAAGGGAATGGCTACGCTCCGCAATATTCATGCCTGGAGAATTCCATAGACAGAGGAGCCTGGCAGGCTACCGTGCATAGGGTTGCAAAGAGTTGGAGGCGACTAACACTTTCACTTTTCACCCTCTTTCTAAATCCTGTTTTAATAATAATTTTGTTTACCATAGTAATACATTTATTAAGGGGGAAAGTGGCAAAATTAAGAACTTTAAGTAATAAAAATTAAGAAAATTTAGAATTCTAAACTATTCAGAGAACCAAAATATTAAAATGAATATGCTGTTTCTTTCCAGTCCTTTGTTCTGATGAATACTGTACAATTGGAATCATATGGTACATACTCTTTGTTGTATGATTTTTAAAAGTAGTGTGCATGTTACCATGCCAACAAGTAATCTTTGAAAGAATGAGTTTTCTTCACAAATTTCAGTACATCTAAATGTTATAATCATTGGGTATTTAGGTTTTCTTCTCTTTCTCTGCTATTTCAAATAACATTGAGATAAATATTATCTAATACAAATTTCTGCTTTCTTCACTGAGACTCTGCAATTTAATGTTCTCTAGAAAGTTTGTACCAATTTATGCTTTTTAACACAAGGGGATAAGACTATCTTGTTACATTCATGCCAATATTGGGTGACTTTTTTTCCTCTCTTAATGGTGTCATATTTTTACCATTGACAGTGTTTCTATTTGTGAGGCTGGATATTAACAAACCTCTAAAAGAGATGGAAGCTTTTTCTGGGACTTAGAAACTAAGAATAAACAAAAATAGAAATGCCTTTGCTGCTTCTGCTGCTAAGTTGCTTCAGTTGTGTCCGACTCTGTGTGACCCCATAGACAGCAGCCCACCGGCTCCCCCGTCCCTGGGATTCTCCAGGCAAGAACACGGGAGTGGGTTGCCATTTCCTTCTCCAATGCATGCATGCATGCTAAGTCGCTTCAGCCATGTCTGACTCTGTGCAACCCTATGGACAGCAGCCACCAGGCTCCTCTGTCTGCAGGATTCTCCAGGCAAGAATACTGGAGTGGGTTGCCATTTTCTTCTCCAAGAAATGCTTTTAGCTCCATTTAAATATATGCACTACTTTGAAGTACTTTATCCTATGTAAAAGTCTAAAACGGATTTATTTCTTTAGAGACCTAAAGGCCTGACAGCTGAACAGTATAGCACAGGGGATAACAAGTGTTATCTCTGAGGTGCACTGCCTGGGTTCTAATCCTGACCCTCTTTGTACCAGCAGAGTTCACTTAAACAACCTACTCAGTTGCTCCAAGTTTTCATTTCCTTGTCTGTACGACGAGAGGCAGGGCAGAAACAGTAAAACCTCAAAAAAATTAAGTAAGATTATTATATAAGACGCCAGGCGTGTAAGGACTTGGTAGATACTATTATGAAATACATAACATGGTGTTTTCATTGAATATTGCTGTGTTGAAACCTAAAGTCCCTGGATTAATCCTCACGTTGTAAATCTTCATTCTGATGTGAGAAGAAGGGGCAGCCCAGAAGGATCAAGACCCATCATGCTTTCGGGATTCAGGGGGACAGGTTTTCCTTGTCAAAGGATCCCGAAGGACTCTGCAGACAGAAACACAACTTTCTTCTGAGCTCCCCCACGTTTCTGTCTTCCCTGCACCACTCTAATCCCTATTGCAGATGCTCCCATAATCCCTCAGTGCCCTTCTCGTCTCAGTTATTTTTTCATAGTGCTTTTAGGCCGAAAGAAGTACATTTATTAAGTGGTTTAATCAACTTAATAAGTAGGTAGGTCCTGATGAATGAGTAGCCATTTCATAAACCAAAGCAAAAACACATACTCTGAAAGGATGAAAATCATTTTTTGTTAATTCTTAACAGCAGTGACTGAGAGATGTGAGTGCTTTGTTGGGCACTGTGCAGCTTATTAGAACCTGATTGGTACTGGCCGCTGCCATCCTCATTTCTTGTTCCACACTGAGTTTTGGGCAATACTTGATTTTTAACAGCACACAAACTGCCGAGACACGATGTCACAGAAAGGAATGCAATGCCATCTAATGCTGAAACTGTGAACTACTTCAAGCCAGTGGTTCACATGGTTTCTGACTCTCTATATCTATCTATCTATCTATAAAGGGGAGGGAAACAGTGACATTTGACATATTTCTGTATCTATCTGTCTGCCTGGCTGTCTACCTGGCTGTGTTCTTCTAAATCAACTGGAACCCTAAGGTGCCTCTGGGCACAGTTTGGGAACCAGTGTGTGTTAGTCTGATGTGCGTTAGCCGCTCAGTCGTGTCCAACTCTTTGTGACCCCACGGATTATAGCCCACCAGGCTCCTCTCTCTGTGGAATTCTCCAGGCCAGAATACCAAAATGGGTTGCCCTTTCCTTCTCCAGGACATCTTCCCAACCCAGGGATCGAACCCAGGTCCCCTGTGTTGCAGATAGATAGTTTACCGCCTGAGCTACTAGGGAAGCCCAGAGCCCTGCTGTATTCCTACTTTCTGGATTTACTTCAGTTTTATTTTGTTTTGTTTTGGCTACTCACTTTCTCTTGTTCTCTGGTTCCTGCTTCTGTTTGGTTTTTGGTTCTAGCTGTCCCATTTCCTTCCTGTTTGCCCAGAGCCTCTCTCCACCTAGTCTCCATCAGGCAGCAGCAGTCTCTGGAGCTACTTGCGAACCTTTACAGTCTTAGAGGTAGCCTGGGCAATCCTCATGTGGTTTTGTTCTGGCTGTGGACCAGTCACGGTGCTTGCGATCTTACGGGACTCCTTCATTTCACAATTTCAGGGAGCTTCTTTCCTCCACAGGCCATACAAGTGGAGGGCCAGTGTTGGGTTGTGTCTTTGGGTGTCCCTCTGTGGCCATCTCCCTGTGGTGTGGGTGGGCACACTGTCCTACCCAGACCTCCCAATTCTTATAGCAACAAAGACCTGGCCAGGCCACATCTCATTGTCCCTGTTCTCGGCATGTCAATCCAGAAAACGCATCTGACGCGAATGAGTGGTTAACTGTGGTCTCTGGATTAGACCTCCTGCTTTTGTATTCTAGGTTACCACTTACTGCTCAATTTCCTGAAACTTTAGATTCCTCGTCTGTAAAATGGAGATTAATAATAGGACTTACTTTGTATGAAAAATGAGGAAATGAAGTAAAGTAAGATCTGGTGCCTCTTAGCACCATGCTTGACCTTAATAAGTGTTATTAAAGCACTTAATAAATGTTAACTGTTACTATTTTTTTTTCTGACAGTAACTATAAAATTTACTTTCAAGTATTCTGACTTTTGTTAGGAATAAAGAAACAAGCCATTCATTTTTAAAATTTAATATCTTTTTACCAGTCAATGAAAGGGAAGTCAATATTAAAATGAAAAAATAATCTTACACTCACATTTTATTTATATAATTAAAGTACGCTAAATAGTAAAGATTTTCATGACATAATAGGTTTATACTTTATGCATTTGACATTTTGCCAGTTTTAGAAATGATAAAACTGAGGCTCAAGAGATTATGTGAATTGCTGAAGATAATCCAACATTTGCTGGAACCCACACCCAAACTCCAGATTTGTAATTTTAGTGCCAGTGCTCCTTACTTTATTGTTTCCTTTAATATTTAAAATGTTAAAAGCCAGAGAGGAAGGAAGGAAGGAAAGGGAAACAAAGAAAAAGAAAGACTGTTATTCTCTCTGATTTTTCTAAGCAATGAAAATTTGCTGTTTTTGCTGTTTCTAGTACATTCATTACAGTAGTTTTAATTTAGTGTAGAAGAATCACAAGTTTGAGGGAAAAAAATATTGCCAGTGCTTCATTAGAAACAAATCTGAGAAATTTATAAAGATGGTAACAATGACCCTGTATGCGAGACAGCAACAGAGACACAGATGTACCCTGTATGCGAGACAGCAACAGAGACACAGATGTATAGAACAGTCTTTTGGACTCTGTGGGAGAAGGCGAGGGTGGGATGATTTGCGAGAATAGCGTTGAAACGTATATTATCTTATGTGAAACAGATCACCAGGTTTGATGCATGAGACAGGGTGCTCAGGGCTGGTGCACTGGGATGATCCTGAGGGATGGGATGGGGAGGGAGGTGGGAGGGGAGTTCAGTATGGGAAACAGATATACACCCGTGGCTGATTCATGTCAATGTATGGCAAAAACCACTACAATATTGTAAAGTAATTAGCTTCCAATTAAAAAAAAAAAAAGAAAGAATTCCGAGAGAGACGGTGCCTTGTGGTCTTAGTCAGACTACATGTCAAAAACATTGTATTCATCTCTCAAAAATACAAGGCAAGCATTTTTAAAGTTTAATATCCAACTGACAGAAAAGTGCTTCAGAAAGACAAGCTGTCCCTTCCCCCATTCTCCCTTTACCCCAGTGTTCACTTGCCTAACCCTTCACCCTCGCTATAGCCGTTGCCGCCTAGCCACTTTCTGGGCACAGTGGCGTGGAAATACATCATCACTGTATAATTTTACACACAACAGAGAGAACATGCTATTATGGAACCAAATCTTAGCTGAATAGCCTGGCCTTAGACTGTATTTTCATCTCAGTGTAAAAATGGAAATGAAACCTTGGCTTCCTTGCAGGTCTGGAGGGAGTTTGCTGGCCCGTACTTAATGTCGTTTTCAAACCCAAATAGAAGGTGAAGGGAGAACCAGTGGTCTTGTAGCTTCGAGGTGGAAGGCATTGAATCCCGTGTGCTGAGTCATTGTAACAATGTAAAGATGTAGCTTGATTCCCTCTTGGCTTCTTAGAAGATTATGGAAGTCACAGGCTAGCAAGCTAAACATTTCCTGACCTACCGGAGACAAGGCTCTTTGGGCAGGCAAGCAATGAACCCTCACAGGGACAGCATCTGTGGTCCTCCAGCCTAGCGTCATGGGCTTTGTAGCAGAAGCTTTAAGTATCTGGAATGTTTAATGTGGGAGAGCTTGGCTAAGTAGAATATGAACATATAAGAAAAGAGTCTGATATCAGTTGTACTTCAAAAAGAGTTTTAAAAATATAAACATTAAGGCTACAAAGAAAGAATATAAATGCTAAAAACCTAGAAACTCACAAAGATTCTGAAGTTTCCATTCTGCTTTTTTCCTGTTAGCATCATGAGGCAATTCTCATGCAAATTGACTGTTTAGATGTTGTGTTAGTTTTCTGTGCTGTGTAACAGATTACCATGCTTAGTGGTAAAACATCTATTTATTATCACACAGGTTTGATCAGACTTCCAGGCACACCATAGTGGCTTTTCTGCTGAAGGTCTCACCAAGCTGAAGTCATCATGGGCTCCCTTCTCATGTGGAGGCCAGACCAGGAAAAGATCTGCTTCCATGGTCCCTCAGGTGGTTGACAGAGTTCATTTCCTTGCAGCTGTGGAAATCGTGGCAGCTTGCTTCTTCAAAGTAAACAAGAAGGACCTACTTATACTGTATAGCGCAGGGAACCAGGGAACCATACTCCATATTTTGTAATAACCTATAAGCAGTTATAACCTATAACCTGCTTCCCAGCTGGTACTAGCAGTAAAGAATCCACGTGCCAGTGCAGGTAATGTAAGAGACGCGGGTTCTATCCCAGGGTAGGGAAGATCCCCTGGAGAAGGAAATGGAAATCCACACCAGTATTCTTGCCTGGGAAATCCCATGGACGGTGGAGCCTGGCTGTCTACAGTCCATGGGGTCACAAAGAGTCAGACATGACTGAGTGTGCACGTGCGCGTGCACGCACACACACACACACACACACACACACACATATATGTATGTGTATGACTGAATCACTTTGCTGTACACCTGAAACTAATTCAGCATTGTAAATCAACTATACTTCGATTAAAAAAAAATAAATTGGGAAAGAAAAGAGCAACAGAGTCTTCACAGTTTTCCAGTGTCTGACCTCTGGATTCTTTTTAAAAGAGCTTACTTGATTAGGTCCAGCAGACCCAGGATAATTTATGTTTTGCTCCACTTAAAGTCAATTTAATTACATATACAAAATCCTTTCACCTTTGCCATATAACCAAACCATCAGGGAAATTGATGCATAACCTTTGCTGTATTCTGTTTCTTAGAAGCAAGTTACAGGTTCTTCCCACACATGAGGGGAGGGGGCTGTATGTACAAGGCTGTGACTCAGGGAAGGGACATTGTAGAAGTGTGCCCACCATACATGTGCCATGTGTTTTAAAATGAGCATGGTTGGAAGAAGAATTGACTTTTGAAAAGCACCAGTTTAAAAGAAATTACTATTATTTGATGGAAGATTAAGGATGCAACATTATGTATTTAAATCTACATTTAAAGCTATCTGCTTCATAAATATTTGTTCTTCCATAAAGAATGTATCATTGAACACACTGGTCTTGAATTTTTCTCTTCTTTTGGCCGCTGAGACGTTACTCTTTCCTGATTCTCCTATCTTTTGCCTCATCCCTTCACTTGCACTTCCTCCATGCACTGTTTGTTTTTAAAATGTCACATCTCCAGCCTGACAATTTCCTTTGTCTACTCACCTCAAGGATAGCAGAAGTGTTATATCCCTGACCACTTACTTCCTGAGCATAGTGGCTTGGAAACACATAATCAGGATATAGTTGTGACTCTGCAGATAAGCCAGCCACTGAGTTGGGGTTAGGGTTAGCTGTCATCTGAGTGTCTGCTGAATGGCCCAGGACAGAATTTAGACTGGACCTCACTGTTAGAATAGAAGTAAAAATTTTTTGCTCCTTTTTGGTTTGTAGGAGACATGCTGATACCACTCATGTTGTGTGATTTTTATGTCTAAATGGTAGTATGACATAACTAGTCTTTCAGATGTGTACAGAGTGTCTGCCTGTGTTTGTTTATATTTAACCTTGTATAAAAAAAAGGATTTAAGTCAGCTTAAAAGAATGTATACAGTTCAGAGGATAAAGTTAAAAATAAGCAAGAAAAAAGAAAAAAAGGGAAAAATAAATATGAGAAAGTGCCATGTAAGGATATACTTTCTAGCAATTAATGCAGATATAAACACAATTAAATTGATGATTTTGTGACTATAAGATATCAGGAGAAATAGCACTTGTGAATACTGAGCCCAGAGGGAGATTTCTCTTATGGGTCTTCTTAGTCGGTGATGGATGCATAGGTCATGGTGTGAGGTACTGGACAGTTCGCATGCAGTACCACATCCCATGAGAACATTTTTGTAATAGTCCTTAGAGAAGGCTGGGAGTCGGCTTCCAGAGTACAGTGCAATGAAAGCATTTCTGGGCTTGATTTACTAATGTATTGGTTGATTCAGTCTAGAGTGAGGTTTATTAGAGTGTTCCTTAGTCTTAAAAACTTACTGTCCTATTCCTCAAAGTTTGAAAAAAATTTTATTTTCCATACCTTGGATTATGTTTTGAAAAGCAGCTGTTTGTTTCTCCAACTATAGAGTTGCTACAGCATAAAAAATGAATATGCCCAGCATTCAGAATTCTGCTTTATCTTCTCTCAGTGGCCTTTAAGAATCTTTATTTTACCTAATTTAGAAGAATGAGTTCATCAAGCATATTATAGTTCTTTTTTTTCAAGGATCTAGTTTCCAAATGATATTTCCTGATAACATCTGGACTACTGTTATTTTTACATTTTGAGTTAAGTATAGAATATTTGTGAAGTTATAGTAGAGGACTTTTTGGCAGGGCTGGGAAGTGGGGGGTGGTAATTAACATTCTTTAGAGAAAACCTGTGGAGCTTGAAGAGATACCTGCCTCCTTAGAAGACTGTACCACCTCAACTGCAAGGAGAGGACGAGGAGAACCATGTCAAGCAAAGGATCTCCTCATGATAATAATGATGTCCTGGGATCATCAGCAGTGATGGCCCTGACTCACAGGGGCTGTATGTGATCTTTATTTCCTCTTCACTGATTTACACCTGCCTAGCAAAGTAAATCATATTTAATGGCAATGTTTCGTAAAGGACGAACATTTAAATAAGAATAAAAAGCCACCCTGCTTTTGCCCACCACCATTTGGATGTATTTCCATCCGGTGTGTTTTCCTATTGCAGTGTGGTCTTGTGGCTCAGAACAAAGGCTTCTGGAGGGATTCAGACCTGGACTCATATCCCAACTCTATCCATGATTTCTCAGTCATGTGGCCCACAAAAGCCTCTTGAGCTCTCTGAACCTCAGTTTCTCATTTGTAAGATAGAGACAGTAGGAGTGTCTGTCTCCTGAGGTTATTGGAAGAACTACATGAGAAGGCGCATGTGAAGAGCTTAGGACAGTACAGGGCACATGGCAGACGCCTTCAGCAGCTATCATGAGTCTGTAAACATGCATGTAAGCAGATAGAGTTGTGTTACATAATTGATATCATACTTCATACAGCTGCCTTTCATATTTAAAGTCTGCCTAATGTTTTATCATGGAGTTATTTCATTCTAAACTTACCTGTTTGCTTTTGCTTTATTTTGGTTATTCATGTTGTTACCATGGTTTGATAATTTATTAAATGATTATATTAACTGATACTCGGAAGGTAAACAGGAAGACCTAAAAGAAGGCAAACTTGTTCAATTTCTCTTCTTAGGAAAGTCAGTGACTGTTTCATTGTCCATGATAGGAAGTACAGAACATAAGCTAAAAGCTACGTCTAAAGATTTTAAACGATTTGTATCCTTTTATGTCTTTGTACTTCTAGGAATTTATTCTGAGGAGAAAAATGTGTATAAAGATATGTAGTGGTTGTATGTATATGTATGCATGTACATAGATGTACATGTGCTGCTCACAGGTTTGATTTCAAAGATGGAATTATAAATTTTGTTATATATTTCATTTTCAAGGATTCTATATTGTATAGGACTCTTGTGATCACAAAATAGCAATAATGTATTTTTTTAATGAAACATAAAGAAGAGCTATAAAATGCTGAACATAGTCATTTAAGAGTACAGAGTTTAAGAACAGACTAAAGTATCCTTGAGGACAATGTCTGCATTAAACATATGACACACATCCTCATTACTGTCTCTGAATTCAGACTTTTATTTATTTTTTTTTTATTTATTTTATTATTATTATTTTTTTTTTTTTACTTTACAATATTGTATTGGTTTTGTCATACATCAACATGCATCCGCCACAGGTGTACACGTGTTCCCCATCCTGAACCCCCCTCCCACCTCCCTCCCCATACCATCCCTCTGGGTCATCCCAGTGCACCAGCCCCAAGCTTCCTGTATCCTGCATCGAACCTAGACTGGCGATTCGTTTCTTATATGATATTGTTGTTGTTGTTAAGTTGCTTCAATCATGTCTGACTCTGTGTGACCCCACAGACGGCAGCCCACCAGGCTCCCCCGTCCCTGGGATTCTCCAGGCAAGAACACTGGAGTGGGTTGCCATTTCCTTCTCCAGTGAATGAAAGTGAAAAGTGAAAGTGAAGTCGCTCAGTCGTGTCCGACTCTTAGCGACCCCATGGACTGCAGCCTACCAGGCTCCTCCTTCCGTGGGAGTTTCCAGGCAAAAGTACTGGAGTGGGGTGCCATTGCCTTCTCCGCTTATATGATATTATACATGTTTTAATGCCATTCTCCCAAATCATCCCCCACCTCCCTCTCCCACAGAGTCTAAAAGATTGTTCTATACATCTATGTCTCTTTTGCTGTCTCACATACAGGGTTGTCGTTACACTCTTTCTAAATTCCATATATATGCGTTAGTATATTGTATTGGTGTTTTTCTTTCTGGCTTACTTAACTCTGTATAATAGGCTCCAGTTTCAGCAATCCCACTGCTGGGCATACACACCAAGGAAACCAGAATTAAAAGAGACACATGTTCCCCAATGTTCATCGCAGCACTCTTTATAATAGCCAGGACATGGAAGCAACCTAGATGTCCATCAGCAGATGAATGGATAAGAAAGCTGTGGTACATATACACAATGGAGTATTACTCAGCCATTAAAAAGAATACATTTGAATCAGTTCTAATGAGGTAGACTTTTATTTTTAACTTGAGAAATCTGCTTCACCCAAGTTCCTATGCAAGCCAGGTGGTTATTAGAACTAAGGAAAGATTCCATTTTCAAGGATTAGCAAAGACGGAGCTGAAGAGATAAAATTACCTATTTGAAGGAGAAGTGAAAGCCAGAAGTAGCATCTCAGCAAGCAAAATAAAGCAAGCTTCTTTTTGAGTATTTAATGAGGAAAGACGTGGAAAGAGAGAAGACTTTTGTATCCATACTGTGTCAGACATCTTCCATGTAATTATCGGAATATCCATTTTGGCCTCTAATCTGCAAAGGAAGATGGTCTTGAATTATTCTCTGAACCAGGATTCTTCTAAATGTTTGGTAGAAATATGTTTTGTTTTGTTTTGTTTTTAATTTTATTTTTAAACTTTACATAACTGTATTAGTTTTGCCAAATATCAAAATGAATCCGCCACAGGTATACATGTGTTCCCCATCCTGAACCCTCCTCCCTCCTCCCTCCCTCTACATACTCAAAGATAAAGCAGTTTAAAAGTTAGGCAGCTACATAAGAAGAGAAAGAGAAGTATGTTTAGAATCCAGTGGGAGTTTGTAAATTCTTGGGTGTGGAGCTTGCTTTCCCCTGGGAAGAGGTACCTTTTGGGATGATGGCATCCTTGGTGGGCAGGAGCCTAGGGGGAAAAAAGCAGTGGAAACCTTTTTGTGTCTCATCTCCTGCCAGAGATAAAGGACACTGATACTTGTCAAGCTTGGACAGGTCCCATTAATGCAATCCAATAACAGCCTTTCTGTGGAAGAATGTAACAGGTACCCAACCAAACTTCTTACCCATTCTCTCCACTTTCAGCATCTCACTCTTCCTGTACTTCCTGCAGAATAGGTGCTTAGATCTTCCTAATCCATAATGCAAATGGGTCATCCCCACGGCCCAAGAGGGAAAGCTGAATCTCTTACCCTAATAATCTCATCCTTCCAAAAATCACTTTGCAACCTGTTCCTCAGACTTATTTCCCTTCACTTGCTTTATTTCATCCAAAATGGGGTATTATTTCTTGGGTGTATCATTCTTATCTGTTGATCTAGTCTGGTTATTACATGGGTTTGTAATATCTAAAGCTAAAAATGAATATACTTAAAATATATTTAAAACACCTTTCATAATACTTCTATAAAACCTTGATGAAGAGATTCTTGGAATCAAATGTGTTTGTGTATATATGTGTGTGTGTGTGTAAAATGACAAGTTGGTGCTAATTTTCATTCCTCTCAAGAAGATGAACCTTTCTGATTTAGCTCTAAGACTGACTGGTATTAGTGGTAAATACTGCTTTTGCAAATCTGCACCTGATGTAAGTGTAGCATTAGTTCCTTAGTCGTGTCCGACTCTTTGCGACCCCACGGACTGTAGCCCTCCAGTCTCCTCTGTCCATGGGATTTTCCAGGCAAGAATACTGGAGTGGATTGCCATTCCCTTCTCCGCCTAATGTAATGACTGCTCTAAAAGTCTGTAGTTCCATGTGGCATGGTCTGGTGGCAAATTGCCTTGGAATCCGTTCAACACTTTATTTCCATAAAGGTAGGTAGGTAGGCAGGCAAATAGATTGATAGTACCTGTTGTGTGCCAGGTGAATTACTGGGTCTGGGAATATAATAGTATATCTGGATTTGAACACAGATTTCAGTTGAAATGGTAGCTTGACAAGTCAGTTGAATTCAACTTTTAAGTTCCTCATTGGAAATTAGACAACTGATCCAACTAAATACACTGTGTTGAAGAGTAAATGTAAAACATTCTTGCCATGGAGTTCTTGTTCCTGGGCTGGTCCTTCCTGTGGCTGGAAGTCTGACTTTCATAAGGTTGACCAGTTGCTTAGTCCAATCGAGATCAACCTTTTCACTAGTTGGGGCATCCCAAGTGAGGCAAGATTAGCAAGAGCCTTGTGAACTAAAAGGGGCCAGTTTCATCTGCAGGTTGATGAAAAAAGGGCAATGTCCTGGTGACATTTGGAATGGACTCTCTAGTCCTTTCTTCTGGGCACATTTCCTAAGTAATGAAAAAGGTGATGTTTGAGACGTTGTCTTCAGCAGGAGACATAGGGTTATATTGTAATAGTCCAGATTTAGACATTGCCAGTTTTTGTGGTCATTGAAAACGTGAACACCCAAACAGTAACTTCATTAACAGCATTTCAATGCAGTCTGACGGACGAACATCTTAAAACAGGTTTTATTGGAGAAGCTCGTTTGATCTTGCCTCTTCTCTCTTTGCTTTTAGGAGTAAAAACAATTAAATGAGAACTCTTCAGTCAGCAAAAAAGTGTTTAACCTCTATTAATTCTCTTTTTTAATAAACAGTCATTAAAAGACAAGGGTTTTCCTTTTTCAAAGTTTTATATTCTGTCTCTGGATCTTGGATCAGACATTTGCATCTGTGAAGAGGTCAGAATTGGTTTTGAGGGAGGGAGATTCTTGGCAGTGTCCATCCTCCCAAGTTCCAAGGTATTATGATACAAAGTTCTACAGAGGCAGAGGGTCAGAGCAAAGAGATCTGGCCTTGTGGGTGGTCGAAACTGGGTGTGTTTGGAAAGACATTGTGTTTTTCTTTCCATTTTCTGCTCTGAAGTATTGAAAACCTGTGATTTAGCTGTTTTGCTTCTGCATTGCCTTTGTGCTTGCTTTTCTCCTTCCCCAGTCCTCAGTGACCCAGATGGTTTTGCATCTGTCCGTCCACTTCCTGTCTCACTTGGGGTTTTCTGCTCTGAGGTTTACTTTAGACTGAGATAGTATCTTCCTTGGCCTCTCTGCTTTCTTGCTGACCCTTATTATTGTTGTTGTTAGGTCACTAAGTTGTGTCTGACTCTTTGCCTTCCCATGGACTCTGGTACACCAGGCTCTTCTGTCTTCCACTGTCTCCCAGAGTTTGCTCAAACTCATGTCCATTGAGTCAGTGATGCTATCTAACCATCTCATCCTCTGCCACCCCCTTCTTCTTTTGCCCTCAATCTTTCCCAGCATCAGTGACTTTTCCAGTCAGTCAGCTCTTCGCATCAGATGGCCAAAGTATTGGAGCTTCAGCATCAGTTCTTCCAGTGAATATTCGGAGTTGATTTCCTTTAGGATTGACTGGTTTGATCTCCTTGCAGTCCACAGGACTCTGAAGAGTCTTGTGACCCTTATACAAACATCTAGAACTTTTGTATATTATTAAGTGTTAAATTCCAGTCTCGACTGAGAAGAAGGTAATAGGAATATGGAGAAGGTACAAAAGAGGTCAGATGATACAGATCTTTACCACTCTGGTGTCTAGTCTCTAGTTCCCTTGTCCCTTCTGAAATGGAAACTTAAAATCCCATTGAGCTTTCCCTGTGCATGGTACATACCAGCTGTGCTGAAGGGTTGCTGGATATGCCTGTCCTTTCCTTCAGCAAGGGTTTTGCCTGCACCATGGGCTTCCCAGCACCCTGCGGAGCTGGGTTTAAATTTCATAAGGCTTCCTGGACAGTTGTGCACATGTGAGGGAGTTTCTAGTCCACAGAGGAAAAGGCATTTCTTTACCGTATATAGTTAACACCACTACCTAATGAATTTCTCTCTTAGAGTCTGGCATGTTTTATTCAATGCAGTTACTAAAATGTGTTTATCCTCTTAGATTATTATTTTATTTTACACTTTCCCTCTGAGTTTCTTGTAAAGATATTATGTGATCAGGCATTCATTTACATAGGAGTACAATTTTAAGATATTAATCATTACAATTAAACTTATATTTAAGGTATTTTAATAGTTAATAGTAAAAATACCCATCTAAATAATGATTTATGAATGTTTTATTAAGTGCTAATCAGTTCAGTTCAGTCGCTCAGTCGTATCCAACTCTTTGTGACCCCATGAATCGCAGCACACTAGGCCTCTCTGTCCATCACCAACTCCCAGAGTTCACCCAAACTCATGTCCATCGAGTCAGTGATGCCATCCAGCCATCTCATCTTCTGTCATCCCCTTCTTCTCCTGACCCCAGTCCCTCCCAGCATCAGGGTCTTTTCCAATGAGTCAACTCTTCACATGAGGTGGACAAAGTATTGGAGTTTCAGCTTCAACATCATTCCTTTCAGTGAACACCCAGGACTGATCTCCTTTAGGATGGACTGGTTGGATCTTCTTGCAGTCCAAGGGACTCTCAAGAGTCTTCTCCAACACCACAGTTCAAAAGCATCAATTCTTCGGCGCTCAGCTTTCTTCACAGTCCAACTCTCAGAGCCATACATGACCACTGGAAAAACCATAGCCTTGACTAGACGGACCTTTGTTGACAAAGTAATATCTCTGCTTTTTAATATGCTATCTAGGTTGGTCATAACTTTCCTTCTAAGGAATAAGCGTCTTTTCATTTCATGGCTGCAGTCACCATCTGCAGTGATTTTGGAGCCCAAAAAGATCATTGTAAAATTATTTAAAATGTCTAAACAATTTTAAAATAGAAAAACTAAAAATAAAAATATTTTAAAATAGCTAAGTATTTCTAAATATTTAAATAAAATCATTTATAATTAATAGTATTTTAATTACTAATTTAAGTGGAAAATGTTCTTAAAATAAGCTTAAGGGGAAAAAAGAAAATAAGAAAAACAGTAATTGTTTCCTAAGAAAAAATAAAGAGCAGTAGATGAGAGGCTGACCTATTTGGATTGGGAAAGAGCTTAAACTTTTTCTACTATAATTTTTAAATGAATTCATTCTGAAATCAGAAAAGGGGTATGTGAATGTGGTGTGTGTGTGTGTGTGTGTGTTTTAAGGATATCTTTCTTGGTAGAAAACTTTGGGATGATTAAACTGATATAAATCAGACAATTCAAATATTCTTTGCACAGCAAGCCATCTTTCTATTCTCTGTGATTCTTGCTTCTTATTCTGCTTTAATGGTTAAGTTTTTTTATTAAATGATGTTTATTTTTCTTCTATCATAGTATATGATCAACACATATAAATTGGGTAATATTAAAAAAGAAAGAAAATATTAGTAGCAATGGCAACCCACTCCAGTACTCTTGCCTGGGAGATCCCATGGATGGAGGGGCCTGGTAGGCTACAGTCCATGGGGTCGCTAGGAGTCAGACACGACTGGTGACTTCACTTTCACTTTTCACTTTCATGCATTGAAGAAGGAAATGGCAACCCACTCCAATGTTCTTGCCTGCAGAATCCCAGGGACGGGGGAGCCTGGTGGACTGCCGTCCATGGGGTTGCACAGTCAGACACGACTGAAGCGACTTAGCAGCAGCAGCACTCATATAGTCCCATCACACAGACAGTAACATATCTTTTATCTGAGAACATCTTTCTGTTGTTCTGACACATAAATGATGGGAAAAAATATAGAATTAATGGGTCAAGGTAGATTTAGAAGACTCTTCTGATTTAGAAGAGTCTGAGGTCGATCTGCTTATTCTTGCTTTATGGGTAACCTTTTTATTTTCATGTATGGTTCTTTTGTGATCTTTGTACGTCTATCTCTGCCTTCTCTTGACCAAAGAGCTGTTCCCCTGGAGGCCTGGAACCTTTGTGCCAAGTTGCTTCAGTCATGTGCGACTCTTTGTGACCCTATGAACTGTGGCCTGCCAGGCTCCTCTGTCCAGGAGGAATACTGAATGGGTTGCCATTCCCTCCTCCAGGGGATCCTTGTAACCCAGGGATCGAACCCACATCTCTTATGTCTCTGACATTGGCAGGAGGGTTCTTTACCACTAGCACCACCTGGGAAGGCCCCCCTACCTTTTTACAATGCTAAGGGGACTGGAGGCTATCTGTGCCTCAGAAGCCTGCCAGATCTCTAAGGAATCTAGATTGTCTTCCACCCATGTCTGTTAGTCTTAGTTTGTTTCTACCCTTCCCTGGATGGTTCTGTGATGCTGTTCCCTAGTCAGCACGTTATCAAGAATATTGATTGTCCGTGACATTATTGCCATCAATTCTTAAGTAAGACTTGACCTCTTCTCATACAGTGTTATCCTTTTCTCCTCTTTGTTAAGCTGATATGATGAATACATTTTTAATATTTTCAGGCATGCATTAGCTTTTGTGATTAGGTATCTACACTGTAATAACAGAAACTGTATAGACATTGATAAAAGTTGTTTTATTCTTAATTTTAGGTTTTTTCAAAAATTACAAAATTTAATTATTACTCCAAGTCTATTTTGCATCAATGAAGGATTTTTCCACATAGTAATTTTCAGAAACTTCCTTTATCCATAAGTTGGCCCCTTAAAGTGTATGCAATATCACTATAGAAGCTTGGGTCTTACTTGTATTTTGTATGATATGTCTATTATGTTTTATATTTGCTAAGTGCATTTATATTTTTTACATAGAAATCATTTTAATTTAAAAAGTCTTATCCTAGAAGAGGCCTTGAAGAAAACTAGCTGTTTTTAAAATACTTTGATAACTGATTATCAACCCTAATGGTTATGAGAGTCAAATCCAAGGAAAATATTTAAATATGAAAAAAATTCTACCACAGAATGATTGGAATGTATGCTTTTATTAGATCATTTTTGAGGTGACCATTTGGCATCTATTGGGTTAGTGTTAAAAAAAGAGAAGATAAGCTTACGTTTCTAGTACAAGCTGAAATTATGAAGGTGCTGTTTTTAATGAATACATGTCTTGATACTTAGTTTTTTCTCAAAGAAAAGAACACATGGATTAAATAAGCTTTTTTTAAGAAACCACCAGTAGTTATATTACACAAATGAAGTAGAATTTTACCCTTTTTATCAGTATGTTACACCAGGTATGGAAGGAGTTCAGTTCAGTCACTCAGTCATGTCTGACTCTTTGCGACCCCATGACCCACAGCACGCCAGGCCTCCCTGTCCATCACCAACTCCCGGAGTCCACCCAAACCCATGTCCATTGAATCGGTGATGCCATCCAACCATCTTGTCCTCTGTTGTCCCCTCCTCCTCCTGCCTTCAATCTTTCCCAGCATCAGGGTCTTTTCCAATGAGTCAGCTCTTCGCATCAGGTGGCCAAAGTATTGGAGTTTCAGCTTCAACATCAGTCCTTCCAGTGAACACCCAGGACTGATCTCCTTTAGGATGGACTGGTTGCATCTCCTTGCAGTCCAAGGGACTCTCAAAAGTCTTCTCCAACACCACAGTTCAAAAGCATCAATTCTTTGGCGCTCAACTTTCTTTATAGTCCAACTCACATTCGTACATGACCACTGGAAAAACCATAGCCTTGACTAGATGGACCTTTGTTGACAAAGTAATGTCTCTGCTTTTTAATATGCTGTCTAGGTTGGTCATAACTTTCCTTCCAAGGAGTAAGCGTCTTTTTATTTGATGGCTGCAGTCACCATCTGCAGTGATTTTGGAGCCCAGCAAAATAAAGTCTGCCACTGTTTCCACTGTTTCCCCATCTATTTGCCATGAAGTGATGGGACCAGATGCCGTGATCTCAGTTTTCTGAATGTTGAACTTTAAGCCAATTTTTTCACTCTCCTCTTTTACTTTCATCAAGAGGCTCTTTATCCTAATATAGGAAGTAGTCCAGTGTTGTAGTCAGGTGGTAAACAATCTCAGGGTCTCAAATGTTAACACAGGAGAAGTTTGGCTTCAGAGGTAACATCTCTAAGGACTTGTATTTTTGTGCCATAACCATTACTGATCTGACCTGTTAAAATGCTTCACTTTGTTTACAAAATTATGCGTGCCTCTGACAACAAAGTTTCTGTAGTACAATGCTTAGCATATACCAAGCACTTGATGTGTGTAGCCTTATTTGTGTGCAGCCTACAGCAGTCCTGTGCAGTAGATACTATCATATCTTCTTTACGAATGAATACACTGAGACCCAGGATATTAAACTAGGACACTGAGCCAGCAAGAATACAGATCAGGGTGTTTTCTAGTCCAGGTACATCTGACATCAAAGCCCGAGCTCTTAACCACAAAGCCAGATTGCCAGGTTGAGTGATTCCATCTAATTCTGTTTATCTGGTCACAAAACATAAGAGATTGACAAAAATTTATAGTCTTTTTTCTTTTTTTTTGCTTCACTATGTAACTTGCAGGATCATAGTTCCCTGACCAGAGATTGAACTCAAGCTGTGGGCCATGAAAGCGCAGAATCCTAACCACTGGACCACCAGGGAATTTCTTACATAGAATCTTTTTAATCTTTACACTTACTGATAAGAAAACAAGTTTAAAGCTTTATAATAAAGTTAAGATGTTTATACTTGTTTATAAAACATTGTATTAAATCGATTGTATTAAATCGATTTATTTGTCCAGTGTACCAAACCATCCATATATGACTAGCACTTCCCAAAGGTAAATTATTTTGGGGACCACTGATGCAGACCAATTAGAGACCCCAGGGCTAAATGGTCTCGCAATCTCAGACCTAACAGAAGATCAGCCAAGCTCAAGACTTTCCAGATTCCCAACCGAAGGCAGCCCAGGTGGGCTCATTCCTCCCCCAGATCAAATGGGGTGTCACCAACAGCACCAGGCAAGCCGGCAGCACTGGCAAAAAGGGCTGGATCAGGATCGCCCCTGACAGGAAGTGGCCAGGGAAAGCACTCCCTTTACTCCCCAGACCTGAGACTCGCTTGGCCTAGTGAGGGATTGTGGGCACCAGGCAGCACCAGAAAGGGAGATTCTGACAGGAAAAAGTCCCACCTGGGAAGGGCTGTTCTTCCCTGCAACATGGGGAGGAGAGAGGAAAGGAGGATCATCCTGGCACAGCAAGAGCCAGGAAGTAGTTTGTTCTCACGCCAAAGAAATCTTCTCTCCACCCCAACCAGAGACGCTGGGAGGTCACAGCCAGGGAAACTCCTCCACCCCTCAGGTGGAACCAGCAGGGACTCTGGGTATCTGAGCCACCCGAAATAGCCCAAATCAACCAAAATAGCACCACAAAGTCCCTGAAAATGCTAAGTCTAAATGAGATGACTGACTGATAAAAGAAAAAATTAAAATAGGACCTTGAATCTCCAAATATAATAGCTAAAATGTCTAGTTTACAATGGAAAAATCATCCATCACATCAAAAATCAGGAAGATCACTACTTGACTGAGAAAAGAATCAGCTGATGCTAACACTGAGCTGGATCAGACATTAAACTATTGATAAGAATTTTAAAGCCGCCATCATAAAAACTCTTCAGCACACAACTGCAAATTCTTTAGAACAAATAAGTATCTCAGCAAAGAGCTAGGAGTTTTAATAAAATAGCCAAATGGAAGTTTAAAATTAAAATATGCAATAACAAGAATAAAGAGTGGGTTAAATAGTAGAAAGCAGATGACAGATATCAATTCATCTGAAGACAGATCAACAGAATCTACTCAATCTGAATAAGAGGAATAAAATAGACTTAAACAAAAGAAGAAATCCACAGTGGCAGGGACCACGGTGATAACAAAAGATTCAACATTTATATACATCATCAAAGCTCCAGAGGACATGAAAACGGAAGCAAACTTAAAAGAATATTAGAAGAAACAATGGTTTAAAATGTCCAAATCTGGCATATATGTATGTATACATACACACCCTGTATATATAAGCCTACAGATTCAAGAAACAGTATGAAACTCAAAGAAGATAAATACAAAGAAATCCACCTCAAGACATCTCATAATCAAATTGGTTCACTTTCCTTTTCTGCATTTCAGAGTTCTCTTTGGTTGTTTCTTGTGTTTTTCGCCAGGATTTGTGTTTATACTTAGCTGGGAGGTGCAGGGAGAAAGCTGTTTGTACCATCTTGTCTGGATCAGAAGTCTTATTCATGGAGTTTTGTGGGAGGGAAACCCTTCAGACTGCCCATAATACAAAAGTACGAATTTGGTCAGTGGCTTTATTTTAGCAGAAAATACTCTATTCTGGTACATTTCTATCTCTCGTCATTCCCTGTAAACAAAACCAGAACACAATCTACCTTCTCTTTCTTCCTCCGCTCCTCCTTCTACTTCTCTAATCATGTTACCACCATAGGCTTCAATGAATGGAAGTGCTTGTATCTTTGAAAGTGCAAACAAAGAGTTAAATTAAAGCCTGATTTCGGTTTGCCACTCTTTGTGGTGGGAAAGTGAGTCAGCAAATACTCTATCCTTGGGCCACCACTTCTCCCTACACCTTCCTCCTTGTCAACCTCACCAAGCTTAACTTCTCAAGCCTAGGAAAATGGGCTTTTAAAGACAATTTGTCACATCTTGTACATCAAACTCAAAAAGAGAAAGAAACCTTCAGTGTAAATGCCATCTGACTTTATTTACTCTTCATCACCCACCTCTTAGAAAAAGCTAAGCAGATACAGGCTTTTACTCTTAAGAGCAGTTTATAGGAACAGATTCAAGGATTTATTTTTAAATTTTTGAACAATAATTTGATTCAATTAACACAATCACTAATTATTTTGTATCTGAAAATGACCCATTCCTTGGTCAAAAATCTAAAAAATTTGTTTGTGATAATTGGTTATGGCAGCAGTAGAAAACTAATGCAAATACCTAGGTTGTGCTTAAGGAGGTCACTGTTCATCTCACATGCTTTCCTATGTAAAAGCTTTAGTCAACCACCGACTTCACCCTCCCCCACGTTGGACACAGTCTGGAGACACTGTTAATTTCATGATTAGAATGGGTACCACTGTCATCTAGTGGGTAGAGGCCAAGGATGCTGCTAAACATCGTACAATGGAAAGAACAGCATCTTGACAAGAAAACATTATCCAGTCCAAAATGTCTTGAGTGCCCAGGTTGAGAAGTCCTGAACTAAGTTGATTTTCACAGAAAGTTGAGGTCTACCATGCATTTGGCTCTAAATTAACTGCATAATCTAGACCTGCTCTCTCCACAAGGATGGCTATTAGACATATGACTATTTAAATTCTTTAAAATTAAATTATTTTAAAATGAAGTTTCTCTGTCATACTTGTCAGATTTCAAGAGCTCACTGGTCACAGTGCCTTGTGGCTACCATACTGGGTAATTCTGATTAGAACACTGTATCATTGCAGGAAGTTCTGTTGGGTTGCACTAGTCTTTCATACCATTGCTGCATTGAGTGTTATGAATGGACAAGTAAAGTCAGCATTCTCTAGAAGCTTGTTAACCATGCAGCCTCTCAGATCCCACCCTGATCTGTAAAATCAGAATCTCTATTTTAATAAGATCTCTAGATGATTCATGTTCGCATTTAAGTTTGAAAAGTCTCAGTGACTTTCTCTTGCCTTGTTTTCTTTCTCCTCCACTCTTGTGCTCCTTCTGCTTCTGTTTCCCTTTTAGCTGCACAAATGCCTTTCTTTCCAACATTAGTTCTAGTCTCTTCAAGCCAGAATTATGTCTTATTTTATCTCTGTATCCACTCCCGACCCCAGCCCCCCCACCCCTCCAAGACATTGAACACATTGTCTTGCACAAAATGGTTTCTTAGTATTACTGTTTCTGGGCTGAATTGTATTGAAACAACTCTGATATGCAGATGACACCACCCTTATGGCAGAAAGTGAAGAGGAACTAAAGAGCCTCTTGATGAAAGTGAAAGAGGAGAGTGAAAAAGTTGGCTTAACGCTTAACATTCAGAAAACAAAGATGATGGAATCTGGTCCCATCACTTCATAGCAAAGAGATGGGGAAACAATGCAAACAGTGACAGACTTTATTTTTTGGGCTCCAAAGTCACTGCAGATGGTGACTGCAGCCATGAAATTAAAAGATGCTTGCTCCCTTGGAAGAAAAGCTATGACCAACCTAGACAGCACAGTAAAAAGCAGAGATAGTACTTTGCTGACAAAGGTCCGTCTAGCCAAAGCTATGGTTTTTCCAATAGTCATTATGGATGTTAGAGTTGAACTATAAAGAAAGCTGAGCACTGAAGAATTGATGTTTTTGAACTGTGGTGTTGGAGAAAACTCTTGAGAGTTCCCTGGACTGCAAGGAGATCAATCCTAAAGGAAATCTGCCCAAGGATTCATTGGAAGGAGTGATGCTGAAGCTCAAACTCCAATACTTTGGCCACCTGATGCGAAGAACTGACTCATTGGAAAAGACCCTGATGCTGGGAAAGATTGAAGGCAGGAGGAGAAGGGGACAACAGAGAATGTGATGGTTGGATGGCATCACCGACTTGATGGACATGAGTTTGCGCAAGCTTCAGCAGTTGGTGATGGATAGGGAAGCCTGGCATGCTGCAGTCCATGGGGTTGCAAAGAGTCAGACATGACTGAGCGACTGAACTGAACTGAATTTCTGAAAAAATCTTAGTATAGATCCTTTTTCTTTTAACCAAAAGGATGGCTATTTGTACCTTTTACTTTGAAATTTAATTTGAATATTTCCTAGAGTTTTGATTAGGAAAAAAAAGTTTTCAAATGTTGTGAATTTAAGTTTCCTTGGGCTTTCTAGGTAGCACAGTGGCCTGCCAGTGCCAGAGATGCAGGAGACCTGGGTTCGATCCCTGGGTTGGGAAGATCTCATGGAGCAGGAAATGGCAACCCACTCCATTATTCTTGCTTGAAAAATTCCATGGACAGAGGAGACTAGGGGGTTACAATCCATGGAGTTGCAAAGAGTCAGACATGACTGAGCACCACCACCAAAGGTTCCTAGTGATTCCACAATGTAAAGAAGAGAATGCATAATAGTATGCTGTATTCAGATTCTTCTTTGTGTAACAATATGTAGCAGCATCTTTATTCTTAATATTACCGATGTCCATATATCTAATTTATTTTATATTGCATTACAAAATAAATGCCTAATGTTTGAGTCACCTAAAAGGATTATCAGTGTTTTGTTTTGTTGTTTTTTTTTTTTAGTATCAGTCAAAATTTGTTACTTTATGTGGTAACTCCTGTGGCACAGTGGTAAAGAATCTGCCTGTCAATACAGGAGACATGGGTTCAATCCCTGGGGTGGGAAGATGCCCTGGAGAAGGAAATGGCAACCCACTCCAGTATTCTTACCTGAGAAATTTCATGGACAGAGGAGCATGGCAGGCTACAGTCCATGGGGTCGCAGCGTTGGACACAACTGAGCATCTGAACTGGAGAAGGAAATGGCAACCCACTCCAGTGTTCTTGCCTGGAGAATCCCAGGGATGGCAGAGCCTGGTGGGCTGCCGTCTATGGGGTCACACAGAGTCGGACACGACTGAAGTGACTTAGCAGCAGAGCATCTGAACAACAAACACGACTGCAAGGAATTCACTTACTCTTTCTTTGCACCAGTGCAATGAAAATATTCATCAGATGTTTTGGAGTTAAGGTGACATAGACTCCATGAATGACTTGATTTATGAGTGCTTCAGCTTTTAGCATGCATAAGAATTAACTGTTGTAGCAAAGGAGCAAATGAAATAGCTTAATTACACCTAAGAGGATTTGGTGTAGAGGCTATAGACTGTTCGGGTGGTAAGGGTTCTCTTTCATTTTGCAAGTAAGGAAACTGAGCCCAGAGAAGTCAATGTGGGGATAAAGATGGTCCCGTTCTTATGTTTTGTGGAGAGAGCAACATGGGAGACCTTTCTTTTCGACCTCGTGTCTTTATCTCGTAAATGTATGAAACATGGGATGAACCCGAAGATCCTTGAGTGCCCCTAGGAACTTTGAAAATAGTTTTCATCCAGTTCTCCTTATTTTAAAAGTAATGTTCCTTTTATAGTTTCACGCTGCCTCTCTGTAGACTATTTCTATCTGGGATTCAAACCCTCATCACAACACTAGTATTGAAGTTAGATTTAAATTCATGTTTCTTTACACATATTAATCTATGTTTAAAAAGTTTTAATTTCATATATAGATGAATAAAAGTGCCAAATTGTATAAATTCTTGGTTATAGTTCTGCAATTCCAAACTACTAGACAAAGTCAAACAGACTTTTTAAAAAATTCCTGAAAGCACATTAGCACTGGAAAAGAATAATTTGGTCCAGAAATTTTGGTGTAGATTGCCTAGAATTGGAAGCAAAAAGTTGTTTTAGGATACTTTTTTCCCCTCAGGGTAGAGCATTGGCTTTCATTGGACTCTGCGAGGGGCTGAAGTCATAGAAATGACTAAGAACCACCAGTCTTTTCAACTCCTGAAATTTTTTATGTATAAGAATATATATATAATCTGAGGGCCTCTGAGAACATGACCTGTGCAAGATAGCAAGTTTTATTAGTAGGATTTCTTGAATCCCCTATTTTTCTATTAAATGTTTTCTTTCTTCCTCTGAAATTTCTATAGTTGAGGACTTCATGTACCTTTTATGAAATAATCCCCAAATGATGAAAATTTGATAGTCGTGGTGTAGAGATGACAGTAATTAACACAAGTGGTGTGGGTATTTGCTTAGTTGAAAAATTTTTAAAGAGCTCATTTTAGTTAATACCCAGTTCTTTTTCTTTCTACTTATCCTGTCTTTCTCCCTGTCTTTCTAGTTGTCTTGATCTACTCTAGGTCTGTGATTATCAAAGAAGCTGACAGGGATGCTCTCATTTGGAGAACATAGATGCCTATAAATTAAGCAAGAGTTGGCACTAACACAAAGGTTTCTCCCCGTATGCTCGGTCTGCAGGTCTGATCTGCTGAAGCTTTGCCAGCTGCTAATGGAGTCGGTTGATGGGAAGGCAGGATGCAGGAAAAAAGTTCTCCCTGATTAAAAAGTTGTATGTCCATATACAAGTTACTCACTCTCAGCCCCAACTTTTAAGCCATGCTTAAATGTATTATTTATTTGATAAATTTTCATGTGGTAGTAAAGTCTTCAGAAGCCTTTAATCAAGCAGCCTCACTCTTATTATAACATTAGAATAATGATAGTTCCATCTTACTGGAACTTTCTAATCTTACTGTACTGTTCCATCTAATAAGATGCAATGGTACTGTTTTTGCTGATCCTTTACTTCATTTTTCCTACCAACTTAAGTGTAGGGTTACTTTGCACATTGTACCATAGAGCACAATGGGAATTCTAAAAAATCAAATATTTAAGTGCAGACTGCAAAATAAGCTGTCAGGAATCAGACCAAGCAACTACATCTCACACTTGGAGATGCCTTGTGTATCTTCCATGTGTGGGTTGCCCCTGATAGGTTCAGCTGAGCATTATAAACAATACCTTGTAGAAATGCATTTGAAAGGGATAACTGAACTTTAAAACTTTACATAGTTAAGGTCAGAAAGCCACAGAAGACTGGAAGAAATAGCAGGAAGTCTGAAAAATAAAGGTTTATTAAAAGGAAACCATCAGTAGTAATTTTTGAAACATTAGAGCCCTGGAAAGTATCAGCAGAGTTTAAAACCTTAAGAGGTAACAAGATTAATTACAAATCAGACTTGAAGCTGTTCATCCGTGTCATAGCCCTAGATGAAATCGACAAAAGTCCATTCTCTCTCCAGTCTGAACTGGAAGCAGATAGTTCACTGACAACTTGGAGCAAGAGGTTGGCCAATGAATCGCCACTGCTTATCTCTTCCTTAACAGAATTTTTCTCTCTGTAAGCCCGATCTGATTAAGATCTTTGATTAAGAAATGTATTAATATACGAAGTGGGTGGGTGAATATAGTGAGAAAAGCCAGAGAAATAAATGTCCAAGGGTGGTCCAAAGTGTTCCTTCCCTTTCCTTACAAAAGCAAACGTGCAACCCTGTAGACTTCATTTGTTCTTTGGGAAATTATTTTTTGTTTTATCTGTTTTCTTTTCCCCTTTTGCCAAAACTAGGCTGTGATGGAATTCTCTCAACCCTGGCCCTTTACCAGCGGCCCCAGTGTTTCAAGAGGGTGGGGTCCAGTCCTACTGAGTTGGCGGGAGGGCATCCGACGCTGACCACCCACCCTCGGTGCTTTCGAGGCCTGACCTGACCCCACACCCGCCTCCTCAGCTGTGACCTGTGAGCAACAGGGACGTGAGGCCTGAGTCCATCCCCTGAAGAAGTTCCTTCCCAGCCTTATCTGTTTTCCCCAGATGTCTCAGCCCAGTCTGGCCCAGTCGTTAAAAACTCATCAGCCCCTCCCTAGTTCTCAGTTAGGAGGAAGATCTAGCCTCCACCTTGGGCCTTGACCTGGAGACTCAAGTCTTGCCTTTTCTTAATAGAGAGGCCCACACTGCCGCATGGCCAGGTCCCAGTCCACCCCAGAGAAACTTGGAGCAAGCTGCCCAGAAACCCCACCGGCTGCCAGCTCTGCACAGGCTCAGAGAAGAGCTCTCCAGTCCACTGTGTTCCCAGGCTATCTCCAAAGCCGGAGGGATGTCCTCCTTTTCCAGAACACAAGAGCAGCAGCAAAAGCTGGGGTGGCCCCTAGCTCTCCCCTCTGCCTGAAGCATATGAGAGTTCAGGGCCTTTAAAACCCTCCAGTCACACAGCCCAGGAAATTAAAAGAAGTTTTATCTCCAAGGAGCCCCAGTCTGTCTTCTTTCCCACCAGCTAGCTTTTTGAGGGCCTGTAGGAATAATGCCTGAATTTTGTCAACGGTTTCCTTAATTATTAAAAACAAACATGCTCTTTGTAAAAACAACAAACAAAAATTACAAAAATATTTACATTAAAATTTGAAGTCCGTATTACCACCCCTGCTTCCCCGAGGTAACTCCTGTCAACAATTTGATGCGTATTCTTCTAGACTTTTTGTAGTAATGTGTGGGGTATATATGTATATAAGTACTTATAGATGTTTTATAATAAATGTAATATTGTGCATGGTATAACTTCACAGACTTAATATTTAATTTGTGTGTCTTCTGACGTAGGTCAGTGCAGTAGAGGCATGTTAGTCTATGTGATGGCTGCTTGCTCCTCCACTTACGTATAGCATCAATGAATGTTTAGATTTATAGTTCTACACTGGTACAGATATTGCCTCACCAGACATCCTGTGTTTATAACTTTATATGTTGTTTCTAGTATTTCTGAATGTGATGCATTTCTTTTTTTTTTTCTTTTCTAAAGATGTGTTTATTTTTCAGCTGTGATGCTTCTTCGTTGTTGCTTGCAGACTTTCTCTAGAGCGGGGGCTACCCACTAGTTGTCTGCACAGGCATCTCATGGCAGTGGCTTCTCTTGTTGCAGAGCTTGGGCTTTAGACATGCAGGCTTCAGGGGCTGCAGCGTGCAGGCTCTAGAGCACAGGCTCAGTAGTCGTGGCATACGGGTTTAGTGGCTCCACAGCATGTGCAATCTTCCAGGACCAGGGATCGAACTGGTGTCCCTTGCATTGCAAGGTGGATTCTTAACTGATAGATGGAACATTGTAAGTTTGTGTGTTAGTCATTCTGTCATGTCCAACTCTTTGCAGCCTCATGGACTTTAGCCCACCAGGCTCCTCTGTCCATGGAAATCTCTAGGCAAGAATACTGGACTGGGTTGCCATTCCCTTTTCCAGGGGATCTTCCCAACCAGGGATCGAACCCGGGTCTCCTGCGTTGAAGGCAGATTCTTTACAGTCTGAGCCATGAAGGAAGCCCATCCTAAGTTTAGACATTGCCAAATTGCCTCCAAAAAGGTTGTTAGATGACTCTTCTGTCAACAGTATATGGGTGAATCTATGGATTTATTACTTATTTTGTCATTAATCAGATTATAAATCTTCCCCAGTCTGTTAGCTGTTCTTTTTAAGATAAGAATATAATATTTAATACAGGTGAGCTTTAGATCTAAAGTCAAAAGAGCTTGGTAACATTTCATTCTAGATTGAAAAGCTCAACTACCCAGCCATGGACATTGCTTGACAACCATAGGCCAACCCCACACCCCACCCCAGACACACAATCTGCACCACTAAGCTTCCTGTGTGGTTCTGAGCAGGCCAGACAGATGCTTCCTACCAACAGATGGGGAAAAGAAACTAAAGATGATTTGGTGCTAGTTCACTCTGTTATCTCAATGTCAGTCTCTCCCTCTCCCTTTCCTTCTCCTCCCTTCCCACCTCTTCCTCCCCTCCCCCACTTTATTGAAGTATAATTGACGTATAACAAATTACATATAAGCTGAGCACCAAAGAATTGATGCTTTTGAACTGTGGTGTTGGAGAAGACTCTTGAGAGTCCCTTGGATGGCAAGGAGATCCAACCAATCCATCCTAAAGGAGATCAGTCCTGGGTATTCATTGGAAGGACTGATGCTGATGCTGAAACTCCAGTACTTTGGCCACATGATGCAAAGAGCTGACTTACTGGAAAAGACCCTGATGCTGGGAAGGATTGAGGGCAGGAGGAGAAGGGGACGACATAGGATGAGATGGTTGGTTGGCATCACCAACTCGATGGACATGGGTTTGGGTGGACTCTTGGACACCAACTCCAGTTGGTGATGTTCAGGGAGGCCTGGCATGCTGTGGTTCATGGGGTTGCAAAGAGTTGGACACGACTGAGTGACTGAACTGAACTGAAAGTGTACAATTTACATATAATTGTTAATGATCAACTTATGGTTTAGCGATCTAAAAATCTGAACAAAAATGAACATATCGGTGGAGAATGTATGATACATACACACACAGAGCGTGGACCTATTCTTAGCTTTCTCTTACCTATTAACAAAAACTTGGTAAAGATAGTAATTTATACCCATAACCACTTCTTTCTAAATTGCTTCACAGAAAAACTGCCTAAAAGCTTGGTCTGTACTTGGAGTGTCCAGTTTCTGTCCTGTTCACTCTTGAATCTACTCCAGTCAGCCTTCATTCCCAAGACTCACAGAACTGTCTTCAGTGATCTCCTTGTCGCTAAACCTTTTCTTTCCGTAGCTCACAGGTTTCCTCCCCTCCTTTCCCTCTTCCCAGCCCTCAGTCTATTAGCAAATCATGTCAGTTTTACCATCAGCCGGTGTCTGTGGTCACCATCTTCTCGTGGTCAAAGCTGCCCTCAACTCTTACGTGGATCACTGTGTGATTCTCTAGTTGCCCTCTTCCTTCCTTGCTTTCCCATCCTCTCCAAATACTGTGCCCCTCTAAAAGAAACCTTACTGATTCATTTTGTTAGTTGTCTCTCACAGCCTTCCTAGAGCCTAAATGCAGATGAGGGACGATAGTTTTCTGTCGCATTCACTGAGGCATCCTTAGTGCCTGGAGGTGTCCTGATATGTAGTTACACACATGAGGGTTTTTTTAAAAATTAGTCAACTAAGGCCTTCAGGCCAAGTCTTTCTCTCAGCCTCTGACAGTTACGAAGAATCAAAAATTTTTTTTAACTCCTAAAGTTATTTGTGCCAGATTATTATAACAAAAATGTAACTAGGTAAATACCACATTATCATTTAATAAAAAAGAGGGCAATCAGAAAATGTTTCTGGGAAAGCTGAAGGGAAGGCTTTGTTAATATTCAGTGGGGGAAAATTGCAAAAAGAAATTGCTTGAAATTTGCTGAGGAGAACAACTGTACATGTAGGGGAAAACCATAAAAAATCAGCAAGGGTTGTTTTGTACTCAGATTGCTTTGCAAGAATTTTAAGTTCTGACTTCACTCTGAAGAAGCCAGTTTGGAGGGAGTTTTTAGTCTGTGACGCTTCATTGGTGTGGCTTTGCTTGGAAGATGATGCAGAGCTCCAGTTAACAGGCCAGTGTTCAAATATAAAGCCTTGGCTCTAGGTTAAAGGGTTGGCAGATGAACACAAGTTGGCATTGTAAATTCAAGTAAAACATTGAAGGTATCATTTTTATAATTTTATGTTATAAACATTTTTGAAATTAATTGATTGTTAGCCTCCCCTAAAGCTTATTATAGGGTATCTGTGTGTGTGTATACACATTTTTCTTTTTTGCAGTCATTAAAGCATGATTGATACCATTTTATACATATGTTTTAATATCTGTTCTTCTTGCTTAACGGTGTATCTTGGAGATCATCTGGTAAGGATAGAATTTCTTAACAACTTTAGAAAGTTGAATAGCATCTCACTTTATGAATTCAACTTATTTTACTTCTCTACTACTGATTACTTAGATTATTTCCAGTTTTTAAAAAAGTGCTGCAAAGAATTCCTGGCATATATGTAATTGTATTGTATGTAAATGCATCTATAGGATAAATTCTGAGAAATGACCTTATTGCAGTCTATTTTGATGCTTTAGAACTCATTGATTTTTGTTCAGGATTTATGTGTTAGAATTTGCTTTGTGATATTTTGTCTTAGTTTTGAACCATCAGTATTTTACTCTGAACATGTACTTAAACTGATTGAAATTTATGTAGAAAAATATGTTTGTGATTTTAATTTGGAAATCTTTAAATACCCACTTCCCAATCATTTTTGCAACTTAAACTTTTTAATAAAAGTTTTTCATAACAGGAAATATCTTAGGCACACAGCTGTTTACTAGAGTAAAACAGACTGTACCTCCTTCCTACTCTGTCAAGAATCTGTACTTCATAAACATCAATCCAGGACATTTAGCAACTGTAAGAGACATAGCCAATCTCAAAATGAATTATCATATTTACAATTTCTGCCTTTCTGGGTCTTTCAGCTATTAAATACATACATAAATAAAATAAATATAATTTTTAAATAAACATTTTTAGGTTGCAAGAATATTTCTGATTTTTCTTTTGGATTAAATTTTTATTTTTTCCCTCATTTCATTAGTAAAATTATGAATTATAAGCTAAATTTCCATTATATTTTTTGTCCTTGAGTTTTATCTTCTGAGTGACACATATCTTGCTGATCCATACCAGTAGTTCATGAACTGCAAAGAATAAAATCCATAGGATTCCATCATCAGTTACACTCTGTGAGTACTTTCAGCCAGATATTGGTACTTGTTTAGACTTGTACCATTTTAGGGAAATCTAAATTCATAGCTGAAAAATTTAGTATGTTGTAAAACCAATTACAAATTCTCTGTTTATGCTGAACTTTTCCTAGGGAAATATTCTGGATGGGGGGAATTTCATTTACTCTTTAAGGGATAAATATTACTTACATCACCTTGGTAACAGCTAGACCACAGTCATGCAATATGTTTGGTATCACTTTCTGAGTTAGACAGTGCTGAACAGTGGTTGACAAGACTGGTTTACTGTGTGATATAAGACTGACCATTTTTAAAATAAGGGAGGGAAATGTGTTTTGAAAATTTGTGTAATCACTATGTTTCGGCAGCAAAACTAATTTAATTTTTCTGAGAATGGTGAAGTATCTCCTATGTGAAGAATAAGTGACATTATCCTTTTTTTGTTGGTTCTTTTGTGAAAAAAAAAAAAAAAAAGAAATCTTGTTGTCTTTTTTTTTTTTTAATATTTATTTATATTGGCTGTGTCAGATGTCAGTTGCGGCACAGGGATCTTCAGTCTTCACTGCAGCATGATCTTTAGTTGGAAGCTTTCAGTTGTGACATGTGGGATCTCGTTCCCTGACCAAAGATTGAACCCAGGCCCCCTGCATAGGAGCTCAGTGTTAGCCACTGGATCACCAGGGAAGTCCCAAATCTCATTGTCTTTTTTAAGCTACTAAGATGCAGTGACTGTTGTGAATCTGTGTGGGTATATAAATCCATACACACATTTATGTAGTATATATAATATAGGGCTTCCTTGATAGCTCAGTTGGTAAAGAATCTGTCTGCAGTACAGGAGACCCCAGTTTGATTCTTGGGTCAGGAAGATCCACTGGAGAAGGGATAGGCTACCCACTCCAGTATTCTTGGGCTTCCCTTGTGGCTCAGCTGGTAAAGAATCCACCTGCAGTGCAGGAGACCTGGGTTCAATTCCTGGGTTGGGTAGATCCCCTGGAGAAGGGAAAGGCTACCCACTCCAGTATTCTGGCCTGGAGAATTCCATGGATTCTATAGTCATGGGGTCGCAAAGAGTTGGACACGACTGAGCAACTTTCACTATATAGTATATGTGTGTGTATTTTTTAAGTTTAAAATATATCTGATTTAAAAATGATAAGGGCTAACAAGAAAAGCCTTTGCTAGGCATTTGGAGTAGCACTGTTTTTTAGTTATTAGTGGGTAATAACGGTCTGGTGAGCCAGTCTTACTCTAGTTACTTCACTCTAAGAGCTGTGCAGAAGTCAGAAAACATGTTTAGAGAGGAAGAGACGAGATGGTGACCCACAGTTTAACACGCATTGGTTTTATTGAAAGTAAATTAATGCATTTGCTGTTTGTCTGCTTGCACAGAGACTTCAGGGGTCATATCTCCAGGAAAACATGGGCCACTGTTGGAAGTGGTATGGGTGTTTGTTTGTAAGGATGCATAACTTAGTGCATCTTAATTTGCTAGCTATCTCTTGATTTTTTAGAATTTGGAGCTGATGAGAATGGCCATACTAATTCTGTACTGAATGTTACTGCAACTTCATTTCACTACTCGTAGAAAGTTTCAGAGGAACACATCTTTCCTTATGTGATTGTCTAATATAACCATGGCCTGTGCATTAGCTGGCATCACTGGATGCTTTAGGTATGGAAAGAACTGACTTCGGTGGCAGTTCACTGTGCTGCCTTCCCAGGAGGTCCCGCATTCAGGAAAATCTCCTGCACGGTGGACAGCCAGTCTCTGACACATGGTGCCCCCTGTCCCCCACCAGTGCATTTGTGTGTCTGAAGTATCTTACATGGAAACAAAAGTGTGAAAGTGTTAGTCCCTCAGTTGTGTCCAACTCTTTGCAACTCCATGGACTGTAGGCACCCCCGCTCCCCGCCCCCCGGCTCCTCTGTCCATGGAATTCTCCAGGCAAGAATACTAGGGTGGGTAGCCATTCCCTTCTCCAGGGGATCTTTCTGAAAATATAACATCTGATTGCCTGCATCCCTTACCACCACTAATAAACCAACGATCTTTCTATGTTAATTTCATTTGCAATTCAAAAAAAGATCCCACATTTAGAATTAAAAGAAACATTTAAAAAATGTGCAGGGTCATGTACTAAAGTGGCTTGAGACTGCACAATTATGTTTACATTCCCTATTTATACTTTTTGTATTTTCAAACTTTTCTATAGGAAAAAGTATAATTCAAGGAATTAGCTTCATACCATTAGTTAGACATCTATCAGGAAATGAAAAACAGCTGATATACCATTCCAGGAAGAAAAATTAGATTAATGAGACTTATCCTTATTGTCCTTGCATAAATTATAAGTGTTCCTTGAGTTCAGGAAACAGTACTACAAATTATCAGGCCATAAATATGTGAAAACAACTTGCCAATTTGAGTCTCTGCAAAAAAATATTCAAGAAACAGTGGCTGACTTTATTTTTCTGGGCTCCCAAATCACTGCAGATGGTGATTGCAGCCATGAAATTAAAAGACGCTTACTCCTTGGAAGTAAATTTATGACCAACCTAGACAGCATATTAAAAAGCAGAAATATTACTTTGCCAACAAAGGTCTATCTAGTCAAGGCTATGGTTTTTCCAGTGGTCATGTGTGGATGTGAAAGTTGGACTATGAAGAAAGCTGAGCACTGAAGAATTGATGCTTTTGAACTGTGGTGTCGGAGAAGACTCTTGAGAGTCCCTTGGACTGCAAGGAGATCCAACCAGTCCATCCTAAAGGAGACCAGTCCTGGGTGTTCATTGGAAGGACTGATGTTGAAGATGAAACTCCAATACTTTGGCCACCTGATGTGAAGAGCTTACTCATTGGAAAAGACCCTGATGTTGGGAAAGAATGAAGGCAGGAGGAGAAGGAGACAACAGAGGATGAGATGGTTGGATGGCATCACCAACTCGATGGACATGGGTTTGGGTGGACTCCAGGAGTTGGTGATGGACAGGGAAGCCTGGCGTGCTGCTGTTCATGGGGTTGCAAAGAGTCAGACATGACTGAATGACTAAACTGAACCGATTACACTTGAAAAAAATCTTGTGTATATTTAAGCTTAATATTATAGATGGACATTGGTCAGAACTGTAATTTATATTTTAAAAATGGTAAAATATGTATTTGTTGGGTAGGATGTATTCTTTTTCCCTACTTCCTGATAGCTAGAGCATGGATATGAGACTAAGTAAAGAGCGGCAAGGTCAAAGTTCCCTGAGGGGAGTTTTGAAGCTTGAGGGATTAACAGAGAGGTATGTTGGGTCAATTAGTGATTGTTCCCAGGAAGCGACCTCAAAATCCAGGGTCTAATGGGGCGGCCTCATCCTGTTGAAACATTCCTTTAGCAGTAACTTGGCTGATGCTGGTTTCCCTTCTTGCCTGACCGGACCTGCTTCCCTAAAGCGCAGTCGATTCTGTAGGTAATTGGACACCCATCAGAATGAGAAGCAACAGGCCAGTTTTTGCTAGAGTAACAAGTGCATATGTAGAGACTTTTACATTGTAGGATCCACCTCATGCTCCTTTGAATGTCTCATAGTGCCCATTTAAAGACCGTGTACAGTGTATGTGTTACTGTTTTCCAAACAGAGCTAAGTGACTTTTCTAATTAATTTTTCTCATTTTGGATATGTCTATTAGGTAGTTAGCTGTGATTTGCCACTCTGTTTGGCAGAAATATTGAGTAGCACTGTTTGCCAGCCACTATTCTAGATGCCAGAAATACTGACATGCAAGAGCTACCTTTCCTTCTTTTATGAAGCTTACCTTCTCATTGAAGGAAGATAGAAAATAAACATATAAACCAATATATAAGATATTTTGGGGTATGGGTAAGGGAAATGAAGATGATAACATGAGATAGTTAGTGGGGAGAATGTGCTGCTTTCCCTAGGATAGTCAGGTTTGGCTTTTGAGGAAGTGATATTTAATAGTAAGAAGACATGAAGATCTACAGAAAGAATATTCCAAGATGAAAACACATGCATGCAAAGATCCTGACACAGGAATAAGCTTGGTATGTGTGTGGCTAGAACCCAGTGAATGAGGGGTGAGTGGAAAGAGACAAGGCTGAAGAGTCTGACAGGAGCTAGTAATGTCGGACATTATGGATCACAGGAAGGATTTCAAGTAGGAAGCTTTGCAGAGTCTTAAGTAGGAAAGTGATGTCATGTGAATTGATTTATGCTTTTGAAAGATCACTCTGGCTGTTCTGTGCATGCTGGACTTTAGGGAAGAAGCATGGAGGAAGAGGAATTGGTTAGGGGCCTATAGCAACAGGCAAAGAAAATGTATTGCTTACTTGGCTAGATTTGTATCCGTGGAGAAGTGGTTTCTACTGGCTGTTCTCAAGCACAGATGGTCTTCTTTAAGAGCTAGTCCTAGTATGCATGCCACTTTAGCCTGTGCTTTCCAAAGTATGGTTGTAGGACAAGATTTAGAGTCTGTTGTAGATTATGGAGCATGTATGTGTATGCTGCTGACTGGTTAATGTGTAGGAGAGTATATAAAATGCCAGAAGGAAGGCACCGTTGGCCTTCTTCTGTGTATATGGAAGCCAGCATCATGTTGAGCAAGACAGTATTATGGGGCAAAACTTATGCACAGGAATATTAAAAAAAGAGAGAGAACATAATGAGTATTCTACTGTGATTTGAAGATCTGTGTGTTGTTAACGTCCTTCTCCAAAAGATAAATGTTGCTCTCAGGAACAAGTGAAAGAAACACTAGAATATATCACACAATGAATGAAATCACGAAACTTTAAATGCATGAAACATTTATTAAGACCATGAAGAAATAGAAGTGGTAGGCGTTATACTGAATGAAGTAAAATTGGTATTAAGATAGAAATGACTTATTTTTGGAGATATCTCATTTGCATTAATATCATTTTCTGTGTTCCAGAAAAGATTTTATAATGAATATAGTTTACTCTTTTAGAAAAACTTTTTTCTCTAAAAGCCATTCATATACTTCTCCTGCAATGACCCCTTTACTGTTAGACCTAGCAATAAGCTTTGTATCTGTGGTCTTTTACCTAACATTCTCCTCTAAGATTTATAATTTAGAATGACTTCCTAGCTAGCCATATTTGCACCTTAAGAGCAAAAATCAAACTATAACTACAGAAATAAACTAAAATCGATTGATGTCTGTTCTGAAAGAATACACACTTTAGTGGCAACTAGAAAGAGTAGTTTATGTGTTTGAATGCTTTTTTTCCCATTTGATCTCTGCCACACGTCTCTAAGGTTGGGGGACTGTTTCAGAGATCCTCATTTGAGGAACATGAAAAGCGTGACCAAGGAAAGGTTAACTTGGACACAGCAGTGGTATAGAATGGACTTGCCTTGACTGATTTTAGATCTGCGGATGTCTGATTTTTTGTAAAAGCACAAATTTGCCTGCCAGACTGGAAGTGTTTTCTGTTTTTTTCATCAAAAACTTTGGACTCCCTCCCACAAGGTCTTCTCTCTTAGACATTTTTTTTCTCTTTAACTTTAGTTCTTAAGTTCCATATGTAAACAAAGTTCAACTAGTTAGGAAAAAGTCCCTCTAGAAAAAAAAAGCCTCTAATTGTGAGACCAGATGGTAAGCATTATTCAGCTGATGGGGGTGTGTAGATTTCGGGGAAGGTGTGGTAATCTGATCTAGTTCTGCAGCTGTGACCTCTTGTTCTAAAACAGCCTCTTTCCTCCCTGTTTTCTGCTTCTACATTCCAGCACCTCTCCTTCCATCTTTGTGGGCACCGGGGCCCTCACCGATCGATTTGACAGATGCAGAAGAAAGGACTGAAGCTTGCTCTGCTATTTATCCCAACCCACAATATATTTTGAGTAGTCTTCTCCCCATGTTACTTGTAATGTTGGCAAATCGTGCAGAATGTAACCACTCCTGTTCAGCCCACCTAGAGTGTCTTTCAGGACTCAAATTGCCATGAGCCCATCAGGATGCCTTTAGGGCATCTCCCATCTGAACTCATGCAGTTCAGATCAGATCTCATCAGTCGCTCAGTCGTGTCCGACTCTTTGCGACCCCATGAATCGCAGCATGCCAGGCCTCCCTGTCCATCACCAACTCCCGGAGTTCACTCAGACTCACATCCATCGAGTCAGTGATGCCATCCAGCCATCTCATCCTCTGTCGTCCCCTTCTCCTCTTGCCCCCAATCCCTCCCAGCATCAGAGTCTTCTCCAATGAGTCAACTCTTCGCATGAGGTGGCCAAAGTACTGGAGTTTCAGCTTTAGCATCATTCCTTCCAAAGAAATCCCAGGGCTGATCTCCTTCAGAATGGACTGGTTGGATCTCCTTGCAGTCCAAGGGACTCTCAAGAGTCTTCTCCAACACCACACTTCAAAAGCATCAATTCTTCGGCGCTCAAATCAAGCTAAAGTTAAATAGAACTAAGGGCATCATCTGCGTTCTCCTTATCTCCCCTCAGAAAACACCAGCCAACACTTCTCCTGTGTTTCCTCCTTCAGTGGAAGGTAGCACCATCCTTCCTTCTCCCAAATGGAAAATCTAGAAATCATTCTCAATTCATCTCTAAAATACTTTGCCAGTCTTTTCATATTTCTCTTCTCATTGCCACTGCCTCTGTTCAGGTTCTTCTTTCTCCTCTAGAATTTGGAAATACCTGGTTTTGCTTTTATCTTTACCTCGATCATTTTTTTCTTCCTTTCTCTTCCAGTGTTGTATATTAAACCAGATTCTGGCCAGTGAGGCTGATGAAAGTAAAATCTGATAGGGTAGATGAAGATCAGTATTTCTTATATGTTCTGCAGCCATAAATCATAGTATGTGGCTATTCTGAGAGTTAGTGCTGGAAAAGCTTCAGATGTCTTTGCCAGGCTATGTAAGATCTTGAACATCTTCTCTTCTGGTACTTCTGCTTCTGACTTTACAATAAGCCACCACAAACGACTTGTGCTTCCTCTTTGTTTCATGCTGTTGCATAACATTCCTTGGTTTTATGCCTTAATCTGTGGGGATTCATCCATCAGAAATGTTCTGGAAATATACAAACTACGTAAAGAACTGTCTCTATTGAGTACCACAATATTTTATCCATTATCTTCAGTAGGTACTGAGTCGACCTGTGAGAAACTCCAAAATGACGTGGGGCTTCCTGTGCTTCTCTATGTTCCTCTCTTTTCCTTCTTGTTATTCTTGTCACATCCATCTTCAAGTATTAGGAATCTCTTATAATTGGGGTGGTGTCAGAACTTTTTGAAATGCCAGGTCTTCATGGTGTGGAACATGCTTCCACATTTTGCCTGGAGGCACTCTGCCCTCGTACTCTGCTACACCAGCCTACATGCGTTACGCCTCCCGTGACGGCAAAAGGTAGTGTGGTCAGGCAGAGGAGCAGTACTTTTACATGTTGTATCTCGGTTTGATCCTCATCATACCCAGTGGAGGGGGCTGGGAGCTATTGTTTCTCTACTTGACACATGTGGAGATTGGGGGTTCTTTTCATTCTTATCAACCTGCCTTATGGGTGTGCACTTGACTCTCCTCAGATTATGTATAGGTAGACTGTCCACAGATTATAGATCCAGGGTCCCCAATGCACTTCTCAAGTTCTCTGACCTGAATGGATTATGGTTGGCTCCTTTTTACCAAAGGGGGTTGGATGTAGCTTTTGTTTTAAGAAGCCAGATGGTAAATCCATAACTTGAACAAAGTTGATCTCATACTATTCAATCACTATTGTTGAGAAGTCTCTAATCACTTAGGAATTTCCAGGGCCTCTTTTCCACTGCAATAGTCCACCTTCAGCTTTCAGTCAGTTTGGTCCTCACACTTCTGTGAAAGAGTGGGGAAGGGAAAAGAAAGAAAAGCTCTGTGTGATTGATTTTAGATGTTAGTTTTTGAGGTCTGTCCTGAGTCTCTTAAATTAGTCGGGTCTTGAAGATCCAAACACTGAGTGTTGGAACGGTGTGGTTGTGAAGAAGGGAGAGGACTTGGAGTGCTTCAATGAAACACCCATGTGTATTAGCTCCCGGTGAGGCCACGGAGTTCCCACTTCCCTTCTGTAACCTGGCAAGGCTTCTTGCATGGTTGGTAAAACCCATTGGACTAGTTCTGGAGACCATGGCTTTTATCACAAAGATCTTGCTCTTTTTGAATTTAAAAATTAGAAGAAGTTAAAAATAACAAATGACTGTATTTGAATTCTGTTACTTTTGAAGAAAGGCAGTTTGAGCCAATCCATGAGAATAAGGATGTTCCCTTCTGCTGCCTGGAAGGGAAAAAAGATCATGTTAATTAAAATAAATCTATTGAGATGCATGTTGCTGGTATCTAATCCAGCTCTGAATTTGAGCTCAATTAGAGCTTTGATGAAAGAAAGGGAAAAGGAGTCTTGAAAGAATGTTCTGCCATTCATGAAAGGCCTGCATGTGTTTAGTTTCCAAGGAAATGGAATAATGGGACCATGTATTTTCCATCCAAGCATTTTCCATCCTGAGAATAATTCCCTTCCCAGCTTCTCAATGAATAATGCATTATATCTGAAACTCAAGAGGCATTCCTTTGATTTTCCTTTATGTTTAGCTTTCTGAGAGATTTTCAAGCAAGGAAATTCAAGGACTTGGAATGAATGCTTTATTAACATTTTTACTTGAAGTACAAATAGCTCCATGGCTATTATCTCCTGATATTTGAAATATTTTTTCTTTTCTCTCTAAGGAAACTGTAAGGTATTGTATTTATTAGAAAATGAAGCACCTTGGCCAGTCTTCAAAGTGAACAGCAGTTTAAAACCAATAGACATTTGTGTTTAGAACAAAGAGCTTTATGGGGGTACTTTGCTCCTTTCTTTATTTTCATTTCCCCGCTGAAAAGTTTCAAAAAAGAAAGCTCACATTCAATACTGGGCTGTTTGGGAGACTAACTCTCATTTGTTTACATTTTGTGAAACTCATTCCTTGAGGCTAGTCCGATTCTCGACCCCAGTCCAAGCCTTCCTCCCCCTAGGCCAGTACCATTTAAATCAAAATATTCCAGTGCACTTCTGGGATTATCCCCACTCCCTGTCTGCTCATTGTGTAGCCTGATTATATTAACACATAAGGGGCCCATCAAGGGAGATGTAATGGGACAAGACCTCGCCCACCCCGTCATGTTCTCTTAGCCAAGGATCCCCAGCTCATCCTGGGGGTAACACAGTGGTAGATTTTAACACTATTTCTAAACCTCCTTTTTCTCTGGAAGCCAAATGAATGACTTCAGTAGCTAAATAAATTGGAATTAAGAATATATTTTCCATCCTTTTATAGTAACAGTAAAATCTTCATGAGTTAGAAGAGTTGGGAAAGCAAGAGAATTTAAATAGGAAAACATCTAAAGCATACAATTTTGGCTTAAGAAATTTAATTTTATTAATTTGAGAAGTGGGAATATAACATTTTCTGGAGCATAGACTTTGGAGCCAGGCTTTAAGAGCAGAAACCCTGGGGTTTGCCTCTGGTCTGCAGATTTCCAGGACCATGGCCTTGAGCAGGGTATTTTACTTTGCTGTTTCTCAGTTTCTTCCTCTGTGTGATGGGATAAGAGTTTCTATCTCATATGGCTATGGTGCAGATGAAATGAGTTAATATTTGTAAAGCATGTAGAAAAGCCCCATTTAAGTGACAGCTGATTAAAAATCAAAGTAAATATACATTTTATCACTGGAAATTGCTACTTCCAAACAGGGTTGTGTTATGGAGCAGATAATAGTGATATTATTGTTATTGTTTCTGATAAGATACATGGAGTGATTATTTTCTTAGCCCTGGAAGCTCAGCTGGTAAAGAATCCGCCTGCAATGCCCGAGACCCTGGTTCGATTCCTGGGTTAGGAAGATCCTCTGGAGAAGGGAACGGCTACCCGCTCCAGTATTCTTGGGCTTCCCTGGTGACTCAGACAGTAAAGGATCCGTGTGCAATGCAGGAGACCTGGGTTCAATCCCTGGGTTGGGAAGATCCCTTAGAGAAGGGAATGGCTACCCACTCCAGTAGAATTGCCTGGAGAATTCTATGGACTGAGAAGCCTGGCAGAATTCCATGGACAGGGTCGCAAAGAGTCAGACATGACTGAGCAACTTTCACTGACTCGCTCATTTACTCCTACAACAAACCAAATGAGGTAAATGTAATTATTTCTACTTTTCAGATGAGAAAACAGGTAAGAAAACTAATTTGCCAACAATAAGGACCTATTGTATAGCATAGGCTACTGTATTCAACAACCTTATAGTAATCGATAATGGGAAAAGAATCTGAAAAAGTATATATATCTGAATCACTTTGCTATACACATGAAACTAACCCAACATTGTAAAACAACTATACTTCAATAAAAAAGACAGTATTTTGCCTAAATTCATCCAATTTAATAAATAGCAAAGCAAGGATCTGAGGTCAAACTGAATCCAGAAACTGTGCCTTAACTAAAATGAGAGGACATTTGTCACAGTGGTTTTTCCTGAGAACAATCTTATGCTATAAAACATGACATTTTTTATAAGCATCAAAGTGTGTATCCTAAATGCTGAATATCTCTATTTCGTATCTCGATTGCTTAGCAAACTCTGTTTTGTTCAAAATAATCATCAGTGTCTCATAAATAGTCAATTTAGTAAGGTCCTGAATTAATAAGATTATATTCAATTGCTCATTTTATTGTCAGAACCTTTTCTGATTATTTCAGAAAATGAACATTTTATTTCAAATGATGATCTGATGCCTTTGGAGCTCATTATTTTGACCTTGAGCTGAAATCATTTCACCATGCTCCCTTCATCATTCTCTTTTTCTGTTCTCTCTTTAAACCTTCCCGTTCCCGCTCCCCGACCCTACAGGTGCCTTTATCATCTGCTGGACTCCTGGACTGGTCTTGTTACTTCTCGACGTGTGCTGCCCCCAGTGTGACGTTCTGGCCTATGAGAAATTTTTCCTTCTGCTTGCCGAGTTCAACTCTGCCATGAACCCCATCATCTACTCCTACCGTGACAAGGAGATGAGCGCCACCTTCAGGCAGATCCTCTGCTGCCAGCGCAGTGAGAACACCAGCGGCCCCACGGAAGGCTCGGACCGCTCGGCTTCCTCCCTCAACCACACCATCCTGGCTGGAGTTCACAGCAATGACCACTCCGTGGTTTAGGAAAGAAACTAAGATGAGAGGCGGCCATCATCTATTGAGGGATGAATAGCCTCCCCCTCCCCAAAGGCCAGGGCAGGGTGGGGTGTGAGAAAGACAGGAAAAATACATTCATGTACTTAAACACTAACCCATGGCAGTATTTGTTCCTTGACCCACCAAGACTTGACATATATTGAAAAATTAGCTTATGTGATACCCCTCATCCTGCTCCCATTCCTTTTGAAAATAGAAAGTGGAGATCTTGCAATGGAATTCATACACAGACTCTGGAGTGTTCGTATACACTACACTAACTAGTCTTCAAAAGTTTTTGTATGATTTGGTGCAAGTCAGAATAAATTCTGACTAATTGAATCCACAACTTCATTTACATGCAGGCTTCCCTTTTTTTCTTCTTAAAGGATACATTTCATTTAATAAACATGTTTATGCCTATCAGCATGCTTGTGATGGATAAGACTGTAGACTGTTTTTAAATGATTTATAACTCCATTTTTTTCCTTATGTTAGGAAAACTGTAAATTAGAATTACGTTTTTAGAAAGCACGCATGAAAATCTGTGTGTGCAGTATGCCATACTTAAAAAGACAAAAGAGTGTTAATTTTAAATGTTCTAGGAAGTAGAAAAACCTAGATGTCAAAGCCAGTATTTGTTTAGGTTATGAAACAAACAATGATCTAATCACAATATTACCTTTTTTTTATTAAAGTGTTGTAACATGTATAAAACAGGAAATGTAAGTTTATTATCAGAAGAATATGTACTCTATAAAAGTTATAGAAGATGAGCACAGTGGTATGGTCCCACATATTTATGGTACCCGAGTACATTCTAATTATCAGTTCATCAGAGGAATTTTTTTTAATAACCTGTGTTTTTCTGTATTATAATACACAGTCATTGTAGAAAACTTGAAAAATGCAGATATGTATAAAACAGAAAAAATACTGATAATATCACAACCCAGAAGTAACCACAGTTAACAGCTTTTCCCCCGTGTATGCTATGTATATTGTATACCTTTATATATAATTGCAGTCATACTGTAAACAATTTTATAACCAGTTTGTTTTTTTCCACTGCAGAATTGCCACATTTTCCTATGGCATTAAAAATTTTACAAAAACATGACTTTAGTGGCTATATAATATTCCATTTAATGGATGCAACTCAGTTTAACCATTCCTGTATTGTTGGTTATGTCTAATTTTCACGATTTTATGTCTAATTTTCACTATTATAAATAATGTTGCAAAAATTTATGTACATAAAACTTTGTCCATATAATTGATTATTTACTTAGGATACATTGCCGTGAAGGATGTTTTTTTAAAAAATGTGAAATGTCTTTTTATGCTCTTACCTTTTATAAAAGGAGATTTCCTACTTTTGCCCTATGTGGGTGGCAACAGTGAGGAAAGCCAGTTAAATTACCTTTTTACAAAGGAAACACAGTGGTTACTTTAGTTGAGAGTGACTTTTTTATATAACAAAATGGACTAGAAACAGTCTGTGGTCACAAACCGCCAGGATACCCTACTTAATATGCTTAGCAATTCCAGATTTCATTTGAGCAACAATGACCCAGCTCTTGGTAACCACAACTTTAATGTGGAATTGAAGAAAATGCAAAGAAATCAAACATGCCGAATGAATAAAGGATCACCTTCATATTAAACAGCTTCTGTAGCAAATGGGTTGAATGTGTCGGTGTGTGACTAGATGATTACTGTGTGTTCTTAAGGGCCACCCCACCATGTTAGATGATACCTATTTAACAGTCCAGCTCAACTAATTATTGCACCAGTTTGTAGTAATATGTAACCAGTAAAGTCACAGTCATGAAGCAGGTGTGGGAAAGTTAGGAGTACGTTTAAGAGAGAGATGTCCAGGAGAAGAACGTCTGTTCAGGAAGGAGGAAGTCAGTGTATGGTCACCCATTTGAGCAGAGAGCACACTTAACAAGTGCCCAAACCAGAAGGAGTATGGGGAACCAGGTAGCAGAAGGTATCTGCACAGATTTTATGCAAAATATAGAGCATTTTATAGAGGAAGGAAAGAAATGAACTTGGACTTTTATTCATGCACACTTTGAAGATGTGGACTATTTGAAATTTAAAAACATGCTACTTGGACTTTAATAAATCATTCTCAACCAGTGTTTGGCAACGTATGGTTCTAGTCAGTGCTGCTTCTCTTGTGCAAGAGTCATCTTTGTGCCGCATGGCGTCTGCTTCTGTGACCTCTTCTCTATTCCTGTCACAGGGGCTTCTAAACTCAGAGGGAAACCCACCATATGCTTCCCCAGCTCAGAATTGCTTTTTGTTTTTCAGAGTCATAAGTCTCTTCAGTGTCCGAGAGATGGTGGTTTATGTTGTCTGAAAGGAGAGATAACATCTTAGGATAATACTTCATCCCAGCAGTGTAACTATGTGAGTGAGTTTCTTTTGGAAAAACTAATTTTATAAAAACTTTATGATGACTTTATGGTAAACTCTCACCAGGAGTTTATAAACTTACGGTTATCTTTATGTTTTTAATAATTAAGAAGATAAAAGTGATAGCTACCTCCCAGATATATGCTAAATATATTCTTTTCCATATATTGCTAAGATGTTGGAGGAAAATAACAAGGGGTTTATTCAAATGAATGTCTCAGTGAGTATTTAAAATAGGATTCTAAACATTTAAATTTAGGTAGTTGTAAGACTGTTAGAAATCAAATGCCTTAAAACTTTTATTCACTAATTAACCATGTTTTGTTGCTGTTTGTTTTTTTTTTTTTTTTTTTTTTCCAGTGAAAACATAATTTCCTGGATTCGAAACCTCAGCTAACATTATACAATTAGTGAGTCTTACTGGTTTTCTCATGTTCTTTCCCAGTTAACCATTGCATTATGCTCCATTGTTCATTATCTTTCTCATTTATTCCATGAGTCTCTCAACTTCTAAAACGGAATTTTGTGATATTGTTTCCAGCCTTTCTTCTTAAACCCAGAGTGTGACTTGTGCTAGATAAAAAATGTAGAAATGCTTTATCAGGTCCCTTCATTATTACAAGACCTTTGGAAACAAATTGCTTATTTTTTAACACAAAGTGAGCTGCACCTGATCCCAAACGCTCAGAAGGCTTGGGTTTGTTTCTTTGTGTTGGGATGGACTTGAACTTAGGCACCATCTGACAGAAGAAATGTGTGTAGTGAAGAGCCAAAGCAAGTCCAGTCTTCCACAGTGGGGATCGGTTAGTCTCTAACATTCTTCTGTACTTTGTATAGTCTAGATAAAAATTCTCTGATTCTTTGATTGATAGTGCTCATATTCACAGATTACTTACTGTTAATCTGTTTAATGATATGGCAGGTAAAGATCATTTACAAATCTAAAGTAGAGATTGATAAACTACGGCCTGTTGGCCAAATCTACCTGTTTTTGTATGACCTGTGAGCTAAGAATGGGTTTTACATTTAAAAATCACTTGAAAGTGATTGAGGGAGGAAAGGGAATATTTTTTGAAACTTGAAAATTATATGAAATTCAGATTTCAGTGTCCATAAGTAAGATGCTACTGTGTTTCTTCTCACTGCATTACTGGTAACGTTAACTCAATTTCTTAAGATGATGTCTGCCATATTTCTCCACTGTGGGGGGGGGTGGGGAACACCTGTTTTTTCTTTTATAATAAGCATGTTGTAGGAAATATTCTGTTCTTCATCAAATTTTAACATCTGATTTTACCATCCGTTGATATTTCTTAGATGAATGAATCATTCACTGATGGTTGCCAAATGAATTTCTAATTCTCTTTTTTAAAATGTATTAGTTAGCTCTCTACTTTGAAAAAAAGCTTTGTCCTCTCCCATTTATTTATTCATTTATTTATACTAATATGGGCTCATGAATTCTGATTTTATCCAGTTGGTTATAATGTTGCTGTTATTTTAAAATTAAACTTTAGAGATAATTTTAAGTCCATGTGCAGTTGTAAGAAATAGTATGACAAGATCCTTATACCCTTAATTCAGTTTCTCCCAGTGGTAATATCTTGTGAAACCAGAGTATGACATCACAGCTAGGATACTGACATGGATACAGACAAGGTACAGAACAAGGATTGGCCCCCACAAGCCTCTCTCCTGTTACACCTTTATAAACACACTATCTCCCTTACCCCCATTCTGACTCCTAGCAATCACTAATCTGTTCTCATTGCAGTTACATTTTAACTTTTTTGGTATTGAAACTCCTAAAAACTTCTCTATATATGACAATAGTTTCAGAATGTGGGTCTTGATACTTCCCTAGAAGTTGTTGTTGTTGCTATGTACTCTCCATACAGAGAGAGAGGGAGTTTTGTGATTGTAAAAGCTACACAAACCTAACAATATTTCAAGGAATACAGAAGTAAGTAAAAAGTAAGACTGTCTCCTGCGGGATGGAAGCTAGACCACAGACGCTGGCTGAGCACATTACCTGTCAGACTGTCACGAAGCGATTTTATGTTTTCTTTCCTGAAACTCTCAGTGTCTTCCCACTGGCATCAGGAGCGAGGCTTCAGTCTTGCTGCCTGTTTTGCATCTTATCTCTTAACTTTAATCTTTCTTTCAGGAAAGGAATCTTACTTCACTTTGTATTCTCCACCTCACCTCACACAGTGCTAAATGGTACTACTTATTAATACTCGCTTGTTTAAATGAAAGAAAATGGGTGAGCCACAAGAAAAGGTATTCTTAACCAAGAAATGCTCCTTAGTTCCATAAGCCTGATAAAAGGTTTCCCTTCATGTGTAAGAATGTTGCAGTTAAAATTAAGTAGGAGCAATGAAAAAACAAGGACAAGGGCTGCAAATGATACAACATTTGTGCTTTCTGTGGCTTATTTAACTTATTTTGATATTTAATGTTATTATGTTTTGAATCTGTAGTGTTATCTACATTTATATAATTTGTATTTTGATCTTTGCAATGACATTGTTAGGCATGAGGAAATTGTGTCTCAAAGGAAAAATTGGGGGTCTGATATTTGTTGTCTAGAGAACTTTTTGAACCTAATTATTTATTTTTTATCTTGTAATTCCTAATTCCTCATATGTACTTATCTTGGCTCGCCAAACATATGATGAGTTTCTTGATCAGTACAATGCATTGCATTTTAAAAAGTCCTTTAAAGAACCTAGTACAGTAAAAGTAATAGATAATATGAGGTCATAGGCAGCACCTGAATTGTTCTCTGTAGGGTTGACATTGTTGCAAGTATACCTATATCCTGAGCTAGATTATACATTCTTTGAGAATGAGATAGACTGGTACTTTCCACTTCCTTTAAATGAATTCAAGTGACTAGAACAAAGCTGAAAATACGATGCCTTTACTAAATGCTTCTTGACTGAGAACTAGAAGAACATAATTAGGTGTTGTCATTGTTGTTACTATCACTTGTTCTTTAATTTATGCATCCAAAAGGACATTTTTGAGGTCCTCTATGTACTAGGCCCATGAGATACTGCTGTAGAGGAGATACGCAAGATCTTTAATGAACCTTAAAATTCAGTAAGAGTGAGGGAGATAATGGGGAGAAGTAAGTTAAAAGTAAAATTACAAGTTGTATTAAATGCTATGAAGGAGAGTATTGCATGCCAAAGAAATTAAAGGAAGATAAAGGATAAAGAAGGCAGAGAGAGGAACTACCTTTGAGAGTCTAAAAAGCCTTCCTCTTGGGACGGGAATTGTCCTCTCAAAGCCCACTCCTTGAGCCTGAGTTGCACGAAGGAGTGGCTCTGCCAGGCTCTTCAACTTCTACCCACATAACCAGCGCCCATGAAAACACCCCATTAGAAAAATGGACATGAATCCAACATAAATAGGTAGGAATTCCAGGCAAAATGTGTAAGTGCTTGGCGAGACAATGCATGCATTTTGGAAAGAAGGACTATGAGAAAGAAGCCTGAAAGGCAGCAGGTATGATGTCTGAGTGATTTGGAAAGTGATTTTATCCTGTGAAATAAGTGGACTGTATTAAAGGACTTACGTAAAGGGAGTGACAGAGTCTGGTTTATGTGTCAAAATAAATTGAAGAGGAGGAAGCCTGGAGGCAAATGACAGGATCAGAGGTTGTCACATTAATGGAAGATGAAGGTGGTCGTGGAGGTGTAGAGGAGATGGCTGGAGAACGAGATGTCTGGGACCTGGTGATTGTGTAATGAAGTCATTCCTCGGGTTATGACCTTGGCCTCGGTGACACTAAGGAACATTGGGTCATGAGCACGTTTACGGAAAGAAGACGGTACATTTTGAAATATCTGAGCCACCCAAGGAGAGCTGTGCAGTTGGGAAGTGGCTGTGTGATTGATACATGAAGCTCAGCGTGCTTTCTCAGGACTGAAGATCCAGATTTTGGAGTCCATAGTCCTCTGCTGTCATCTTTCCCATTCCTCTTCAAGATAGGACACACCAGAGCTGTTGACCTGTCTGAATAGAAAGAAAGAAAAGCAAGGAAATGGGGAGGAATAAAAGAGCAGAACTTAATAACTGAAAATATTTTCCAGAGGCTTGGAGATATTTCTTTCACAAAATAAAGTTAGCTAAATACAGCATATTTGGTGGTAGTTGGGGTTTTTTTTTTGACAGTACATTACAGAGATAGATCCAAAGTTGATAAATATGTATCTACCTAATTGTATAGTTGAGGTAGAGATGTTTAGAACCCATTAATGTCTTACATTCTCCTTCCTGGGCTGTAGGAAAACTACAGTTCTGGTCAGCAGGTCCATGTGACACATCATGGCCAGTAGCCTGTAAGCAGATGTTGACCAGTGTCGTTTCTAGGCGGAGGAAGTAAAAAGCTCCTGTGCTACTCTCCAGGTCTTTTTCCCCCCTGAAAGCCAAGCACAGTGATGTGGACATGAAGAGAATGATGTCCTCATGAGTCTGGGACCTGGAATGACTCTGTAGTGCAAAATCCCTGCCAACTTATAATGAATGTATAGCATGATCAAGAAATAAACATTTACTCTGTGTATGGTAAGATTTTTGTGGTTCATTTGTCACTGCAACATAGCTTATAATAACTAATAAATAGTATTAAATTTTTATGAATGTTAGGTTTCTAATTGTTTAGCTTTTCTGTATCATAGGGAATGTACCTTAAAACAATTTTTTTTGTAAAGAATAGCAGAAAACATACCCCCCAAAATCATATCAGTTTATGGTCCCACATGTATGAGACTATTTCACCAATACTAGATGCTGTGAGTGTCTTTAAAAGTTTGGGTGGAAACTCCCCAAATACTTAGATGTAAAGAATTTCTATATAACATATGCATAAAAGAAGAAATCTCACGGAAAATTTAAAAGTATCTTGAACTAAATAAAAATGAATATCCAACCTAACAAAATTTGTGGGATGTAGTGAAAGCGATGCTTAGAGGGAAATTTATAGCAGTGAATGTGTATATTAGGAAAGAAGTAAGATCTGAAATCAATCATCTGAGCATCTACTTTAGGAAAATAAAAAAGAAGGGCAAATTAAAATCAAAGTAAGTAGAAGAAAAGAAAAAATTACTATTTTAGTGTGCTAAGCCAAGAAAAAAGATATACAGGTGAAGGAGGAAGAAATACAACGGACTGTGCTTGCAGATAGTATGCGTACGTAGAAAATCTGAACAAATCGACAAAAAACTGAAACTAATCAATTATAGAAAGGTAAGTGTTACGATTGATGTGCAAAAGTTAATCACCTTCTTACAGCAATGAACAAGTGGAATGTGAAGTTAAAAACAACACCATTTACATTAGTGCTGAAGAAAATGAACTGCTGCTGCTAAGTCGCTTCAGTCATGTCCGACTCTGTGCGACCCCATAGATGGCAGCGCACCAGGCTCTACTGTCCCTGGGATTCTCCAGGCAAGAACACTGGAGTGGGTTGCCATTTCCTTCTCCAGTGCATGAAAGTGAAAAGTGAAAGTGAAGTCGCTCAGTCGTGTCCGACTCTTCATGACGCCATGGACTGCAGCCCACCAGGCTCCTCCATCCATGGGATTTCTCAGGCAAGAGTACTGGAGTGGGGTGCCATTGCCTTCTCCAAAATGAAATAATGGATTGGCCAAAAAGTTTATTCCATAATCTTATGGAAAAACTCACACGAACTTTTTGACCAACTCAATACTTAGATATAAATCTAACAAAACATGGACAAGATCTATATGAGAAAAACTAAAAATTCTGATTAAAAAATTAGAAAACTAAATAAATGGAAAGATATTCCAAGTTTGTATATATTGTCAGGTGTCAGTTTTTCACAAATCGATTTATAGATTCAATGCAGTCTCAACCCAAATCCCAGAAAGATATTTTATAGATATTAACAGATTCTAAAGTTTTTATGGAGAGGAAAAAGACCCAGAATAACCAATGTAATAATTAAGAAGGACAAAATTGGAGAATTGACACTATCCAACTTTAAGATCAAGACAGTCCGGCTGACACTATCCAACTTTAAAATCAAGACAGTCTGATACTGGTGAATTATTGGACAAGTAGATCAATGGAACAGAATAGAGAGCCTAAAAGTCGACCTGCCCAAACATAGTTAACTGATCTTTGAGAAGGGAACAAAGATTTGTTCCAATACAATGAAACATATGTAGGCTTTTAAATAAATGGTACTAGAACAACTGAATATCCCCGTGTAAAAACATGAATCTAGACACAGAACTTATACTCTTCACAAAAATTTAAATGGATTAAAGACATAAATATAAAATGCAAAACGACAAATCTAGACGTTAACAAAGGTTAAAAAAAAAAAGCTTTAGAAGACCTCAAGTTTGGCAAGGACTTTTTAGATACAACACTAAAGGCATGATCCATGAAAGAAATAATTGATAAACTAAATTAAAATTAGAAGTATCTGCTCTGTGAAAGATGCTGTCAAGAGAATGAGAAGACAAGCTGCAGACTGAGAGAAAATACCGGCAAAAGATGATGGTAAGCACTCTCCCAAAATATACAAAGAACTCTTAATATTAAACAATAATAATTTAAAAAGTACAATTTTTTAAAAATTGGTAAAAAACCTGAACTGGTGGTTCACTAAAGAAAATATATAGATGGCAAACAAACATACAAAAAGATGCTCAACATCATATGTTATTAAGGAAAATCCAAGTAAAAGAACAAGATATCACTATAAACCTATTCAATCAGTCAGTCAGTTCAGTTGCTCAGTCATGCCCAACTCTTTGTGACACCATGGACTGCAGCATGCCAGGCCTCCCTGTCTGTCACCAACTCAAACTCATGTCCACTGAGTCAGTGATGATATCCATAAACCTATTAGAATGAGTGAAGTTGCTCAGTCGTGTCCGACTCTTTGTGACCCCATGGACTGTAGCCTACCGGGCTCCTCCATCCATGGGATTCTCCAGGCAAGAGTACTGGAGTGGGTTGCCATTTCCTTCTCCCCTATTAGAATAGCAAAAATTTAAAAGAATGATAACATCAAATGCTGGCAAGGATATGGAGCAATAGGAACTCTCATTCATTGCTGGTGGGGATGCAAAATGGTTCAGCTACTTTATAAGACAATTTGGTGTTTCTTACGAAACTAAACACATTCTTAGCATCCAGCAATTGAGATCCTTGGTACTTACCCAAAGGCTGAAAATTTGTGTCCACAGACAAACCTACACATGTTTATAGCAAGGACAACACTTTCATTTTTTAGAAGTCTTGTTTGGATGGTTCTTGGAGGCACCTAGTTAAGGGTTTCTGAAATATGAAGAAAATACTATCTGGTCATAAACTTAGCTTCATCTTTAGACCATGTTTTCCTGGCAGTGTCCTTAATTTGTTCTTTGCCCAAAGTCATTTTTACTTAGCACTCTTTACTATTTTTAGAAATTGATAGTTTTCAAACCAAACAATTCCTGGGTTCTTTGTATTTAACAATCCTTTCTTTAGCTCATCTCTCTCCTGTTGTATTTTACTATAAATGCCTGTAAAAACACAGGCAAAATCTGCAGTACTATACCTGGAGATCTCCTTAGTTAAACTACCCAGACTACAGGCACATTTTAAAAATTCTTCCACGTTCCTGTAGGTGTTAGTGTTACTAAACGTTCTGCCACTATTTAAAAAGGATTCCCCTCCTAATTTCCAATACTGTTTTTCTCACTTTCTTATGTCTTCACCACCAGCAGCCTTGAAGATCACATTTATGACGTTAACTGGAAATTTCACATTGTCTTTTTGTGTGTGTGTGTGTGTTACTAGAGTATATTATTTGAATCATTTCTTCTGTTGGGGTCCCCAAAGTTCAATCCTGTGCCTACTCTCACAGAGCTTACAGTAAGCTTACTGGTAAAAGTAATTATTATGAATGAGATGAATTTTATAGGGGAAGGGGACTTAACCTTGTCTGAAAAGGGGAAGGGGCAGCAAACAAGGCTCCTCTGAGAAAGTAACTTTCAAGTTTACAGCTGAAGACTGTGTAGAAGTTATCTAGATGAAAAAGGGGCACGGAAATGTTGACGGTAGGTCATGTGTAAAAATTTTAAAGCATGCTCTTGAGTACATGAAAGAATGCATACATGGAGCATGAAAAAAAGGGCTAAAATCAGGATGGCGATTAGAAACTATATTAGGTAGAACCCTATCATTCATCCTGGGGAATTTTTCCTTTATTCTAAGAGCAATGAGCTACTCAATGGTTTCTAGGCAAGGTGGGAAATCAGGAGCTGATTGGGTGATAGTTTAGATGGGGGCATGAGTGAATGCAAGGAGACCAGTAGGATGCTACTAACGAATCTGAAGTGAAAAATGATGTTTGCTTAGATGAGGGTGTTGGTGTAAATGAAAAGAAGTGGGCTATTTTAGATACATGTAAAAAATAAAAGCAACCAAGATTTAGTAATTTGATGGGATGTGTATTATAAGGGAAAATGAAATAAAGTTCTCTTCCCTCTGGATTAAGCATAATGAAAGTGAAGTTGCTCAGTCGTGTCCAACTCTTTGTGACCCTATGGGCTAACCCACCAGGCTCCTCTGTCTATGGGAATTCTCCAGGCAAGAATACTGGAGTGGGTTGCCATTTCCTTCTCTAGGGGATCTTCCCAACCCAGGGATGGAACCCAGGTCTCTCACATTGCAGGCAGACTCTTTACCTCTGAGCCACCAGGGAAGCATGATAGTGGTGCCATTTACTAAGAGGAAAATTTCGATAAGGAACAGATTTGGGGTGAAGGCAGGGAGAAGAAAATGAGTTCACTTATAGATGTGTTTGGTAGTTGCTACCTCTGATATACCTACAGGGAGATCTATTTACCCCTGAACATAGGGCTGAGTGTGTGTTAATATGTTTTCTTATTAAAACATACTGCTTAAAAAACAAATACCACTTTTGTATTTGTTATAGTCCCTTCTCGGCTATAGCCACCTTGGGCTTCCCAGGTGGCTCAGTGGTAATGAATCCTGCCAAGCAGGAGACCCAGGTTTGATCCCTAGGTCAGGTAGATCCCCTGGAGAAGAAAATGGCAACCCACTCCAGTATTGCCTGGGAAATCCCAGGACAGAGGAGCCTGTCCTGGGGTGGCAAAGAGTGAGACACAACTTAGTGACCGAAACCACCAGTGCATATTCCCTTCTCACTATGAATGCATTGATATTTCTTCTATTTCCTCTACTTTTTAATTAGCTTTGGTGGAGGATGTCAAATGTATTAGTATTTTCCAAGCGATAACTTTTGGGTTTTATTATTCTTCCTACTGTCTTCTTATATATGAATTTAGTAATTCTTGATCCTATCTTTGTTAATTCTTTTCTTCTCATATCCTTGCCTTATTTGAGGACACATGAGTTGAATGCTTCATTCATGTAAACATTTGGGCATGTTGAAGATGCAAATTTACCTTGAACCCTGAATTCAGATTTGGAGCGATCTATTAGATTTTGTTTACTTTAAAGTTACTTTACTGTATAAAATTTAAATGACCATTTCAAAGAGAATAATAGAGAAAAGAATGATGTATTCAGAATAATGATATCCGTATATGCAGATAAATTAGCATATTTTAGTTTTGAAACTATCAAAAATAATAATCATTAAGAAGTATACTAATTGTCCACAGCATTCATTTATACAAGTATACTGGAGCAGAAATGGCATGGTAGACTTCAAGTATCGCCTATACTAGTGAGGCATTGGCCCCACCCAGGCCATTAAACAGGAAGAGTTCCGGGACTTCCCGTTATGCTGAAGCCAAACCCAACTAAAGTCCAATGTCACTGTCACTATTGAAGATATTTTCTCTCCTTAATGTGTAGAGCACAGGTCCATAGAAGCAGCAGAATGGTGCAATATAGCAGCTCTCAGTTTTATCAGAGCCAGTGCCTACCTTTATTAACAATTTTTAGTTGAAAAAATTATTACTGTCTTGAAATGAGATTCTTAGTAATGCAATCTACCTAGTCATATTTCTTTTTAAAAAAAATCAATATTCTTAATTCTCTAGCAGTAATATAATGGAAAACATATGAAAGGAAGCTAATTTACAATAAAATAATTCTTCAATATGTAAATGCTCAGAAAAGTGCTATAGTAGAGGACATAAAAAAGGTAGTCAGATGTTTGCATATTCGGATGTTGAATAAGTCCAGATTTAAGAGAAACAAGACAGTGCTCAACCAAATATTGTAAATCCCAACACTGAAGTCCAACAAATGTAATTACTTTCAATGCAGTATCAGGTTATTTAAAGGTCAATGAAATGATTAAGACAAGCTGCAGGGAACCTTCTGAGATTTCCTGGGTTTGCTGCACGGGTCAAAGCTGTTGCATCCCTAGTGTCCTTTGGAGCCTCCTGGTGGCAGTTGCCCTGCTCCAACTTAATACTGATGGGAAGAATTCCAGATCCTACTCTTTCAATTTTCCTTTTTTACTGGGTTGTAACATCTTACTGGTTCCCTCATGAATTAATGAGCTAAATGAAATATTTGCTGTGTGTTCATTTTATTTTTGGATGAGAGTCACGCTTTTTTATCTCCTAAAAAACTAATCACTTGGCATTATCATCCCCCCAAAAGTCATGTTATATTCCACAAATTGAGTGATGTGATGGATGGGAAAAGACTGAGGATCGGGGATGGAGGAGATAGAATGCACAGGAATTCGTGGCCTGAGTACCTGTCAGAACCACAGACAGCAGCAGGGCACACTGCAAACGCACAAAAGCAAGGCATGACTGGCTGCTTGTATCTGGTGTCAATCCTTAGACACCAGGTGGGATAAGCCTGGAATCATTGCAAGTCTCAGAGACAGACACTATTTCCAATGCCAGGAATTCCATGAGTTTCCTCTTAGGTGAGAAGTTTCCAAGAAAAAAATAGAGAAAATGGAGTGAGAAGTTTTCCAAACCAAACAGAGTTAAGCTTCAATAAACTAAACTTTAAAATAATTTTCTAAGTTACTCCGCATGAGTGAGTGATTTTTTTTCTACCACTGAATGGAAATAGAACCTCAGAAGATCAAATTCAGTTATCAAGAAAGTTAGATTTTTGCACCTCCAATATGTAAAAGGTATTTTTGTAAGGCAAACATTGGATTATGGCATACATATTATAACCTGTTTTTCTCCCTTATTTTGGACTGCTTTCATGCATATGGATATACACGTATCTCAACTTTTAAACTGCTGCATAATATCCACTGAGTGCATGAACTGTAATTAAAATAATGCTTGGTGAACATTTAACTGGAACAAAAATGCTGGAATAAAAAACTCCAGAATCCTTAAAAAATGCTGGCATCCATATGGATCTTTGCACACTTTTCTACTTCCATAAGATAAATTTCTGGAAGTGAAATTGCTGATACAACAATTGAATATGGGCATTCGATTCTACTTAACTGGATGTCCATGAAGATGTCCAGTTAGAGGGCCTATTTCCCGTGCATTCATAAATATTGGTCCTTAGGCATCTTTTGATTCTTAGCAAAATTGTAGGTGTTTAACCATTTCTAACTTTAATTTTTATTTCTTCATTTACTGATGAGATTGATGGTTTTTTCCTAAGTTTCTTATTTTTCTTTGCATACCCTCTTTCAGTTGCTGGTCATTTTAATTTGGAAGTTATTACACTAACCTTTTGTCTTTTTGTCTTTTACATATCAAAGCTAAATTTTCCTAGCTTTGAATGTAATGTCTTTGGCTATATTCATTTTCCCTTAAACAATTCTGTATTATTTTCATTTATAGTTTCTGAATTTTGTGACAAGATTAGAGATATTTTGTCCTCCATCATTTTGTAAATACATCTGAACACCTTTTGTTCCATGTACTTTGTGCTTCTACTATTTTTAGTGGTAAAATACTTAATCTTACTGCAGTTTTTAAGTGTATGGTAGGAACTGAAGATGCACCTTTATTTTTTTCAAAAATAAAATCAACTTTTGTAACATCAATGGTGCAATTGTTCATATATGTACAAATAAATATATGCTCTATAAATATACATGCACATGGAGAAAGAGAAAGGATGAGAAAGAAAAAGTCTGTTGCTCTTAACTCTTTTAGTTAAATAATTTATATATAATAATTTAATATTTGTTTTAATTATTACAATGTTAAATGTTTTAATATAAGATGTTCACACTATTCCTATGTCAATATTTTCCCAATGTTCTTGAACATTTTTTCTATATACAACTTAGAATTAACGTGTCTAATCCCAAAGTACCTTGAAAAGTATGTGAGATCTTTGCTAGATAGAGATCTATGTTTTCTTTCTAATTAAATTTGTGACTGCTATATTTAATTTAATATAAACTATCCTCTTTCACTTTAGGTATCACATTAAGATGGTTTGCTATTGTGTCCTGTTATTATTGTGATTTTGGCCAAATTAAATGTGTATGGCGTAGACATTGTTGGACCATTGTTTTATATCAACTTGATAGCACAGAATTTTTTGTTTGTTTGAATTTAGACTTCTCCAAATGTTAGTATTTCTGGGCCTGCTGTTTCTTTATTCGTTTTCTAGCTCTGCATTATTTTGTTTTGGGTATGCAGTTTATAGGAGCTTTCCAGGTGGCTCAGTGGTGAAAGAATCCACCTGTCAATGCAGGAGACACGGGTTCCATCCCTGGGTCAGAAAGATCCTCTAAAGAAGGAAATGACAAGCCACTCCAGTATTCTTGCCTGGAAAACCCCATGGACAGAGGAGCCTGGCAGGCTACAGTCCATGGGGTTGCAAAGAGTCGGACGCGACTGACCGTGCATGCACATACAGTTTATAAACAGTAAAAACTTTAGTTTTGTTTTACTATTCATTCCATGAAGTTTTGTATAATAGAGTTATTTAGTTGATTCTTTTTATTTTTCTTTACTATGCTTTTATATATCCTTATTTTTCTTTGTTCTAATTTTCCATCTTGAAATTATAATGCTTTTCTAATCTCTTTGAAGTTATATGTTTAAAAATATTTTTAAGACCTATTAACTTTTATTAATAAAAAAATACATGTTTCTCTTTTCCAAGTTCAGAAGTTTATTAGTTTTACTTCCTTCCTACTCTTTTCTCTGAAATTCTGGATCTATTAAAAATCTGCATATTTATTTTCAGATCTTTTTCATAATGCAGTTTTTCTTTGAAGGATCTTTGCTAACATATGCCAACAAGTCCTTGGAAAGTGGTATTTGCTAATTATATAGCTCATTGGGTTTTTAAATTTTTATTTATTTTTTTCTGGGCAAATGTTATTTATTTTTAATATAAATTTATTTATTTTAATTGGAGGCTAATTACTTTAAAATATTGTATTGGTTTTGCCATACATCAACATGAATCCACCACGGGTGTACATGTGTTCCCCATCCTGAACCCCCCTCCCACCTCCCTCCCCATCCCTCAGGGTCATCCCAGTGCACCAGCCCCGAGCATCCTGTATCATACATCGAGCCTGGACTGGTGATTCGTTTCACATATGATAATATACATGTTTCAGTGCCATTCTCCCAAATCATCCCCCCTCCCTCTCCCACAGAGTCCAAAAGACTGTTCTATACATCTGTGTCTCTTTTGCTGTCTCACATACAGGGTTATCGTTACCATCTTTCTAAATTCCATATATATGCATTATTATACTGTCTTGGTGTTTTTTTATACTATGTCTTCCTCTTTCTTTACTTATTTGTGCTGAATCATTTTTCTTTGGACTTCCATGAATGATATTTTTCTTCCTGGAGGTGTACTTTGTACGTGTGAAACCATGTTTCATTTTTCCTCTCACATGAACATTTTTTTGGCCAAGTTTACAATTCTTGAGCAATAATCTTTTTTCTTAATAAATTTTTAAACATTTCTCAGTTATCTCTAACATAGAGTGTTGTAGGAGTGATAAATGATGCCAATATGTAACATTATTATTAAGTGTAGGATATAATCTTTATTTTAGAATTCGGAAGTCAGGAGCCTTTATCTTAGTATCTTTTTTCTAAATGTCTTTTGTAGGCTTGAGAAGAAATCATATTTTCTAATAGTTGAATGCAAAATTTCATGATTTCTCTAGGTCTACCATATTCATTATATTTTAATATATTTGATATTTTGCTGTTTTCTGCTTTTTCTGTCCATAATTGAGAAAGATGTATGGAGGTCTACTTTGATTGTGTGTTTTTCCTGTGGCTGGGGGTGGGGTCTGTCCATTTCTACTTTATGTATTTTGAGGCTATTTCATATTTAAAAAGATCTTCCTAGTGAATTAAATCTATCAGTATGTAGCAATTTCCCCCCAGTAGCTCAGCAATAAAGAATCCACCTGCAATACAGGAGACCCAGGAGACATGGGTTCAATTTCTGGGTTGGAAAGATGCCCCGGAAGAGGAAATGGCAACCCACTCCAGAATTCTTGCCAGAAAAAATCCCATGGATGGAGGAACCTGGTGGGCTACAGTCTATAGGATTGCAAAGAGTCAGACATGACAGAGCATGCACGCAATAATGCTTTTTAACGTGCGTTTTTACATTTGATATCGAATGCTTCTTTACCATTTTTTCTCAGGATTCAGTGAGTCTTTCTAATGTAAACCTCAGTTAGCTCAGATAAAATTTCTTCTATTGTTTTCTTCATGCACTCTGTAGTTTCCTGACAGACCTAATTATACAAATGTTGGGCCATCATCATCTATTATTCATATTACTGAGCATTTCTCTTAGGATTCACATAATGTCTTTTAGTTGCTCTAAATTCTGTAATAATTCTACTAGAATGGAGGCTCTATGGGAGCAGGGATTTGTTTGCTTCTTGTATCCCCAGTGTCTGGATATAAGCCAGAAGAGAGAGCAGAGAAAATGTTTAAATAATATCTACTGAATGAATTGTTGGTGTGCTTAATTTGTTTTCAGCAGTCTAATGTTAACTCTGATATTTCTGGCCTCTATTACCTATTTTTAAATTTGATCAATCATCTTTTTTTTTTCCCAACAAGAACTCCTTCTTGTTCTCTGATTACTCCTTTTCCCATAGAACCCTACATTAATTCTATGCATCCATATAATCTATTAACTTGCACTGAAAATACACTTTATGGTTTTTTTTTTAAGTTTTTTTTTCCTTTGCATTTTTTGTTAACTATTTCTCCAGGAGGAGTTGCTTAAACACTAAGCTAGTGATCCACTTTATTGCAAGGTACTTTGATGAATATCTTTATCAGTGAAGGGTGAGCTTGGTCTGACCTGTGCTCTTTCAAGGATTGTACATGTCATTTTTTGTGTGTGTGTCCGGGTGTGGCTCAGTCTGATTGGCTACTGACTGAAAGAGTCTGAGTACAAGCTTTTCTCTGGGTATGTTTAATGGAATGAGATTCTAGAATTCATGCAGTGTCAGTTTCCAATCAGAATTATTGAACTTCACCATTCCTCTAAGTCTTGCTATTACAATAAAGTTGAGGAAAAGGAGACAATAAATTTTTGAGGGCATAGGGTTCTTTAATGAAGAGAACTTCATGCTGGGATAGAATGTTAGACATGCCTCTACTCTTTAAAGACGGAGGACTTGAAAGAGAGGTGTCCGGGCCTTTCGCTGCAGTGGCCTCTCCTGCTGCGGAGCACAGGCCCAGAGCATGGGCTCAGTAGTTGCTGTGCATGGCTTGGTTTCCCTGCTGCATGTGGGATCTTCCTGCACCAGGGATCAAACCCTTGTCCCCTGCACTGGCAGGTGGATTCCTACCCCACTGGACCACCAGAAAATCCCAGTAGCCAAGCTCTGACTCCAACTTGTATTTCTAATTATTCCCTGAGAGGCTCTATCCACATAGACATTCTTTCTCCTTTATGGTCGCAAACCCAGAGGTGTGGTGGAGACTCATTCCTTCGTGTAGACTGAGGAGAAGAGGGACATCTAGTGGTAGTCTGCAACCAGGAGGACTGTTGCTGAAAGCATTAGTTGCTCAGTCCTGTCGACTCTTCATAACCCCATGGACTGTACCCACCAGGCTCCTCTGTCCATGGGATTTCCCAGGCAAGAATACTGGAGTGGATAGCCATTCTCTTTGCCAGGGAATCTTCCTGACCCAGGTATCGAACCCAGGTTTCCTGCATTGGTAGGTGGATTCTTCATCATCTGAACACCAGGGAAGCCCCTATGCTATGCTATGCTATGTCCGACTCTGTGTGACCCCATAGACAGCAGCCCACCAGGCTCCCCCATCCCTGGGATTCTCCAGGCAAGAACACTGGAGTGGGTTGCCACTTCCTTCTCCAATGCATGAAAGTGAAAAGTGAAAGTGAAATTGCTCAGTCGTGTCCGACTCTTAGCGACCCCATGGACTGCAGCCCCCCAGGCTCCTCCGTCCATGGGATTTTCCAGGCAAGAGTACTGGAGTGGGGTGCCAACTGTTACTTTGGTGCCAAATATCAGAGAGCTCCTGGAATGATATTCCATTAAATACTGAGCCAACTGTGTCTGCTTCTCAGAAATTTGCCCATCCACCAGCATCAAGTTGAGTTGAGTGGAGGGAGCTGTGGTGGTCCACCTGGAAGCCTCCAGAAGCACATGACAAGGCTGAATCCCAATCCCCAATAGAAGAGAGGGAAAGCTAGGTTGTAAATAAAAAGAACTTCTGGGATGCCCACTTAATATAAGAATTTTCTTGTGTATGTATATATGTGAGTGTTGAGGGGGGTGTAACTTTGACAAGGAGGAAGAGAGACATAGTAAAAAATTATTGGTCTATGTAAATCATTTCCAAATCCCATCTTACCCAAGAGAAAGCTCTTATCTCACTTGGTTATTCCTGATCTTCTCTCTGAGAAGCATTTTTCTCTGTATTACCAGCTTCTGGAAAGAGTGAAAGGGCAAAGAAAACTCTCAGGGTGGGAGATGAAGAGGGGAGAAGAACTTGGGAAAAGATATGAAGTTAATCTCCATAGGAAAAGAAAAGATACACATTTTGATTTGGGTACAGCTGTTTGCTTTTCCTCTGTTTTGAGTTGCATGTTTAAGATTGAAACTTTTTAATTATTGTTTTTGGCTGTTTTAAGTGTGTTTCCTTGAAGATGACATTGTATCCAGGAGCCAAATCCATTTGGGTCCAAGATTCACATTAGTTTCAGCTTCTGTGCTTGCTGCCATATTCCCACTGCTGCTTATTCTTAACCTGAGTTCAGAACTCTGTCTCTTTCCAGAAATGGTTCTCTAAATCTCAGCACACGGACCTCTGACTCTGACCTCTTTGTCTCTATCTTAAGAAGAGCCTGACCCTTGACTCCCCAGCTCTCACTTTGGCCCATCTCCAAACTCTTCCTGCCAAATCCAGTCCTGATCCTCTCTTCTCTCCATTCTACTCCCAGTGTTTTTCTTCAGACTGTTCTGTAGGCTCTGGAGGGTGAGAGGCATGTTCCTGTCCCATTGTTTTATGATTTTACTCTATTTCCTTTCATTAGTCCCCAAAGAGAATCTTTTCTTAAAAAGCACTCTTTTTAGCAAAGTTCTTTTCTAAATAGCTGTTTTGTTATTCCTACAGCAATCTCATACTAATTCCTTTGTTATTAGAAGCTGGTTGTTCTGTAAATAGATTACTTCTAATCTGTTATTTGGAACAGATCTCTATTAGCACAAAGATTGTATTGATTACATAGCATTATGCCAATTTTGTGATATCCCATAAAAGGAAATGACTTTGGAAGAGAAAGATATCTTTGCTTTCTTCCTCTCCCCATGCCATCTACATTCTGTCTTACAGACAAGTGATGCTGGGGATTGATGCTGGGGATATTTGCATCAATATTGAGTATTCTTTTTCGATAGCTTCAGTTTAATACCAGTGGGGAGCTATTCACAGGTATTCGAAAAAAAATTCATTTCTCTCCTGGCAAACAAAACCTCAGAGGCAAAGCCAAACAGAGCAGGTGAGTTCAATTTAAATAAAAACGCTAATGGACCATTTTAACATCAAGCCTGTGAAGGGTTACATGGGATTGGGACCAGCTGCTTTCGCTCATGCTTGTTAAAAAGCAGGAACAGGAGCAGATAGTACGGGGTCTACCAAACAGGAAGGCTTGGCTTTGGAGAAGCAATCTGAAAATTCATCCTCTGCAAAAAAAATGAAAAGGAAGTTTCCAGTCTCTGTGTATAAGCACTCAGAGTACTTTTTCTGATGAGCTATTTCAAGACCTTCGGCTGAACACTCAGGTATGTCCCGTGTTTAATCAAAACAAAACAAAAAGAAACAGTCCTCAATCTGTAACTGGCATGTAATCGAAGTAAACAGTCATCTTCTCAATTGCAATGTGTTGGAAGAATGGCAGTCTGTGTGGAGTCCAGAAATTGAAAGCCAGAGAGTGAGTCATGTATCTCCAACCCAGTTTGGAGATGGGACCACATCGACTGAAATGAGAGAAGTGGAGTCCTTGATAGGAGTATCTCTGTGGGGAGACTTCACGCTTCTTTGTTCTGGTTCAGTGCTCACTGAGAAACTTTTTAAACTTTCAGCGTTTACTTGTAGATGCTGCTTTATGTGAGTTACGTTTTTACATGGACTGTTTTGAAAAATAGAAATTTTGAAACTGACTCTTCGCTTCACTTGTCTAACAGCTATTTTGGGCATGTATTTTTTTTTTTTTTTTTTTCCAGTTTGTTTTCTAGGAATATGTGTGAGCCATTTTGTTTTCTGTTTTTTTTTTTTTTTTCCATTGGATGTTCTATCAGAAGCATGTCCCATACAGCCAAAACATTTTCATAACTACCGCTTTAAATATCACTGCACAAATATCACAAAAGAACTCCGGCAAATACACAATTTTTGCACCAGCACATGACAAGTTTCACGCTAGAGGTTGTCCATCTCAGCGTGAGTCTCCCTGTGCCTGGGGCTAGCTCCCTGAAGCAAGGCAGCAGTGACGCTTTATGACTCTTAAGAATTGGGTACCGAGGTGCCTGATGCCAAACTCATTCTGGGGGTCCTCTGCTTGTGTATTCATCCGGGTTTGGTGATGAGTTTGGACCATGACTGATCTTTTTGATTTAGCATCTCCACAAAACAGTGCGTTGGAGATTTCTCCTCTCACTGACAAATCTCCAAGCTATCATCACCCTTGCAAGATACAGACTTTTTGGAATACTGAGAGCTCATTGGAGTCTAATGCCCAGCCCCTGACCTTGTGGCAAGGACAAGCTCAGATAAGAGAACTAGGAAAATAAAAGTATTTTTGCTTGTGAAGTTTTTTGAGTTACTCCACACTTCAAAAGAGCTGGGATCCCTAAATAACCAAGGTTAAATTAGCTTTTTAATGGCAGGAAAGTATGTTTATTCACTTGATTATTGTCTATAAATAAAGGTTTGCATATACATGTAGGCATCAGTCTTGTAAAAGTCAAGGGTAAAATTGTTTTGAATAGAGAGTTAATAAACTAGAGAGCTCAAGTCTTCCTGTATTTTTTCAAGTTCACTCTTCCTAGCAATGCTAGGCAGGGTGTTCTTGTTTTTAAAAAATTATTTTATTTATTTTTGGTTGCGCTGGGACCTCGTTGCTGTGCGGGCTTTCTCTAGTTGTGCGGCGTGGGGACTACTCTCTAGTTATGGCTCAGTGGTGTGGCACACTGGCTTAGTTGCCCCAAGGCATGTGGGGTCTTCCCGGATCAGGGATTGAACCTGCGTCTCCTACACTGGCAGGCAGATTCTTCATCACCGAGCCACCAGGAAAGGCCCTGTTCTTGGCCTTCAAAAACAACTTAGAATGCAAAGAGGAGTTTTTTCCCCTCTGGCTGGAGTCTGTGATACGCTTAGTGGTAATACTGGCAGCTGGGCCATTTTGCTTTCTTGTCTTGGAGAGAAACAGGACAAGAGTGTGCAAGGATGCTCTGAGAGGACAAAGAAGAGACAAACCACACTGGCTTATTAGTTAATCTATTGCTATAATGCTGCCTAACAAGCACCCACAAAATCTCACTTCCATTTAACAGTGAGAACTTATCTCGCAGGTCTGTGGGTCCTCTGAGGGTTAGCTGACAAAACTGGGCTCGGATCAGCTCACTGCAGAAGTCTGACTCCATGAGTTTCTCCTGCTGCTATGGAAACAGGGTCAGACATGTTCTTCTTGTACTGATGTCAGAAGGTTTTTTAAACGGACAAGGAACTGTCCCATTATCATCTCTGCTTCTATGTTATTGGCTGAAGGAAGGCACAAAGCTGCCCTCAGAGTTAAAGTCCTTTGTTCATGCTGAAGCCATGGCAAAAATGTCAATGGACAAAATGGTGAAGAACTTTGAGCAGGAATGTAACCTGTCACACTGAGGCTAAGGGAAGACTTTTTGCTAAAGGGATGAATGAACTGTTCTAGGAAGATGAGAGAAGAGTAAGCTTAGGGTTTTGGAATGAGATTGCAACAGAAGGAAGAGAGAGTTGGTGGACAAGTGTGCATGGAACAGCATGATGTGTTTGGGAAAATAGAGGTAATCCCTGGAGGGGCAAAGAAATGTGGGTAGGTGACTACAGATGAAGTTCTAGAGATAGGATGAGGGCAGACCATGCAGGATCCGGTGTACAAAATAAGGGAGCTGAAATAATTATAGAGCCATGGAGAGACAATGAAGAGCCTTAGATTTGCCTTTGATAAAGTTAAGGAGTATGAGGAAAAATTAGCATGGTCCAGAAAGGTGTTAGAGAGATTAGCAGAGAGAAGATGTCATAAAATCTTGAACTAAGGCAGTGGGGTGGGGATGAGGAGGAGTAAAAGGATATTAACAAGGTGGAATTCACAAGACTTGACAGTCTGGTTGTTGGGACTGTAAAAAGAGGCCTTAATTCTCAAACCTGGCTATTCAAAGAACCATCCACTGGCCAGCAGCATCATCCTCACCTGGGGAACTTGTTTTCAGATTTGGACAGTGTGGGAGGCATGAGGGTAGATGTTTATTTAGTTTATCTGGGATCTGTTGTGTTCTAAGTCTCTATGGCTTGTTCCAGTGGAGATATCCTGTCTACCATTCTGGGTCTCAGGATAAAGATCTGGGACTTGAATCTGTGAATTTGGATGAGGCTACCTGGAGAAAGCGTTTTAACCTAAGTAACTGAGTGCTGAAGTCAGATCCTCGATGTGAGAAGTGAGCTAATGAATAAGAAGAATCATCTGACAGATGGGAGGAGAATCAGAAAGGTGAAGGTCTGTAAACCCAAGGGAGAAAGGGGATCGGCAGGGTCCAGAGCCATGGAAAGTTTTAAGTGAGATTTTTAATAAAAGGATCTATTATACTTGAAAACTGGGAGGTTATTGTTGACATTTATGAGGATAATTTTAGGTGAATGGTTGGGGGGGTGGGTTAAGTGGCTCAGCTAAGATTATACATGTGTTTAAATGGATAGTCTGAGATTCAGACTAGGGTTCTCACCCCAAGTCAATTTTCATCCTGTGCACCTCAGCTATTGATCTGTTTCTGAAGGTAAATTAATATATTGACAACTTAGCACAGAAGCTTTTATGGGAGGGAGGAGATAAAGATGCATAAATGACAATTTATCAAAAAAATATTTGGTAAGTTCATTAGTTCGAAGCTCTTGAAAGTCCTAATTGCCTCTAGTTGAACAGATACGTTTGGACTCCAGGACAGGCAAAGCCATGGATTCCCATCTGTCTGGATCCCTAGTGATGCCAGCAGTCTGTAAGATGTTTCAAGATATTGTCACTCTGTAGCTTCCTCAGATACATGGAGATTAAAGGAAGGGCCCTTTCTCTACGCTCCTGGAGGTTTTAACTAGTAAGTCAGGGAAGAAGGGAATATGTATTGTTGCCCCTTAGCCTTTCCACTCTTCCTTTGCAAAAGTTCTTCTTTTTCCACTTGGGTGATAAATCCTGTAACTAATAAAATGTCTAAATCACTGTAACTTAAAGATTCATGAAAAATCCTCTTCTCTTCCTTCTAGCTGAAATACTGAAACACAAAAATAAATGATCCATCTAACATTGTGGTTTCAAGTATTTTTCTGGGCAAAATAAACAAGGAAAAAGAATGTAAAGAATCTTAAATGGGATGCATTCTTGTGAGGTGAAGCAGGACTTAATGATTACAGGGACTGTACAGGCTGAAAGACAGATTTGAGCCCTAAGCTGACTCTCAGGCCAATCCCACACACATTTATCCTGTATTATTTTTCATAATGTTCTGTGAAGTTTCTTAGATTACTGGAATGTTGTATTACTGAAAATGATTTAGAAGTTGATTTTCTAGTATTTTTCTACTTATGTAATCTATTCTCTAGAAATAATTTTTTGCATTTTCTTTTTCAAAAGAAAATTCAATTTTTTCTTTTTACTGACTTACTGCACTGGATGAAACTTCTAGAATAAATTTATTAGGGTAATGATAATGGACATGTTTTATTCTTTATTACTTATGTATTACTTCATTGTGTCATTATGAGGTATTGTATCTACTTGAGATGGTGTGTAAGCATTCTTCTATGCTTGTTCAGGAATTTTTTCAATCTTTTTTCCCCACTGGAAATGGATATTCAATTCAGTTCAGTTCAGTCACTCAGTCGTGTCTGACTCTTTGCGACCCCATGAACCACAGCACGCCAGGCCTCCCTGTCCATCACCAACTCCCGGAGTCCACCCAAACCCATGTCCATCGAGTCGGTGATGCCATCCAACCATCTCATCCTCTGTTGTCCCCTTCTCCTACTGCCCTCAATCTTTCCCAGCATCAGGGTCTTTTCAAATAAGTTAACTCTTCACATCAGCTGGCCAAAGTATTGGAGTTTCAGCTTCAACATCAGTCCTTCCAATGAACACCCAGGACTGATCTCCTTTAGAATGGACTGGTTGGATCTCCTTGCCATCCAAGGGACTCTCAAGAGTCTTCTCCAACACCACAGTTCAAAAGCATCAATTCTTCTGCACTCAGCTTTCTTTATAGTCCAACTCTCACATCCGTACATGACCACTGGAAAAACCATATCCTTGACTAGATGGACCTTTGTTGGCAAAGTAATGTCTCTGCTTTTCAATATGCTGTCTAGGTTGGTCATAACTTTCTTTCGAAGGAGTAAGCGTCTTTTAATTTCACAGCTACAGTCACCATCTGCAGTGATTTTGGAGCCCAGAAAAATAAAGTCTGACACTGTTTCCCCATCTATTTGCCGTGAAGTGATGGGACCAGATGCTGTGATCTTCGTTTTCTGAATGTTGAGCTTTAAGCCAACTTTTTCACTCTCCACTTTCACTTTCATCAAGAGGCTCTTTAGTTCTTCACTTTGTGCCATAAGGGTGGTGTCATCTGCATATCTGAGGGTATTGATATTTCTCCCGGCAATCTTGATTCCAGCTTGTGCTTCTTCCAGCCCAGCGTTTCTCATGATGTACTCAGCATATAAGTTAAATAAGCAGGGTGACAATATACAGCCTTGACATATTCCTTTTCCTATTTGGAACCAGTCTGTTGTTCCATATCCAGTTCTAACTGTTGCTTCCTGACCTGCATACAGGTTTCTCAAGAGGCAGGTGGTCTGGTATTCCTATCTCTTTCAGAATTTTCCACAGTTTATTGTGATCCACACGGTCAAAGGCTTTGGCATAGTCAATAAAGCAGAAATAGATGTTTTTCTGGAACTCTCTTGCTTTTTCCATGATCCAGTGGATGTTGGCAATTTGATCTCTGGTTCCTCTGCCTTTTCTAAATCCAGCTTGAATGTCTGGAAGTTCACGGTTCATGTATTGCTGAAGCCTGGCTTGGAGAATTTTGAGCATTACTTTACTACCATGTGAGATGAGTGCAATTGTGTGGTAGTTTGAGCATTCTTTGGCATTGCCTTTCTTATGTGTTGGAATGAAAACTGACCTTTTCCAGTCCTGTGGCCACTGCTGAGTTTTCCAAATTTGCTGGCTTATTGAGTGCAGCACTTTCACAGCGTCATCTTTCAGGATTTTAAATAGCTCAACTGGAATTCCATCACCTCCACTAGTTTTGTTCGTAGTGATGCTTTCTAAGGCCCACTTGACTTCACATTCCAGGATGTCTGGCTCTAGGTGAGTGATCACACCATCGTGATTACCTGGGTCATGAAGATCTTTTTTTGTACAGTTCTTCTGTGCATTCTTGCCACCTCTTCTTAATATCTTCTGCTTCTGTTAGGTCCATACCATTTCTGTCCTTTATCGAGCCCATCTTTGCGTGAAATGTTCCCTTGGTATCTCTAATTTTCTTGAAGAGACCCCTAGTCTTTCCCATTGTGTTGTTTTCCTCTATTTCTTTGCACTGATGGCTGAGGAAGGCTTTCTTATCTCTCCTTGCTATTCTTTGGAACTCTGCATTCATATGGGTATATCTTTCCTTTTCTCCTTTGCTTTTTGCTACCCTTCTTTTCACAGCTATTGGTAAGGCCTCCTCAGACAGCCATTTTGCTTTTTTACATTTCTTTTTCTTGGTATGGTTTTGATTTTTGGAATAATTCCTACTTGTTCATGCATTTTAATTTTGTAGTATAATGTGGTGACGGTGGCATTATATCATGGTTAAGAGAAGTGCTCTGAAGGCAGTCTGCCTAATTTAAGTCCCAATTCTACTGCTGGCTGGTTCTTTAAACGTGGGCAAGTTTCTTAACCATCTGTGGCTCACGTTTCCTTTATCTGTGTGGGGGAATATTAGTCCCAATCATGCAGGGTTGTTGCAGAGGTACAATCGATTTGGCGTCAAATATTTTGTCTAGGGTGATTGGTGGAGGTGGGTGGTGACAAGTAAAGTGGACTTTCTTTTTGGGGTAAAATGAAAATGTTCCGAAATTATTCGTGATGAAGGATGCACATATATGTGAATATATTAAAACCCGTTGACTGGTACACCTTAAGTAGCTGAATTGAATTGTTATTGATATGTTGGTGCCCAGTAATTGTTAGCTAACAAGAACTTAACATTAAATACTGATATCAACATTAACACTGTTAGCTGTATTTTTGTTTTGTTTGTTGTGAAGATGAGGCATCCCGCACAGGGTGCTACTGGTGGTTGGGTGATGCCGGGTTTTGTATTCAGGTGGTTTCCTTTGTGTGAGTTCTCACTGTTTGACACTCCCTAGGGTTAGTTCTCTGGTAGTCTAGGGTCTTGGAGTCAGTTCTCCCACTCCAAAGGTTCAGGGCTTGATCTGTCTCCCTTCTCCTCCCTTTGGCCTTTGCCCTGAGATTCTCCTTCTGTTACCTGGTCACTGTAGACTCATTGGTCTGTTTCTAGAAGATACCTTTGGAGTCCCATCTCCAAATAGAGCCACAATGGGTTTCAGAGTTTCAGCATGTGAATCGTTTTACACCTTCCTGCGAAAGGAAGAAAAACGAAACCCTTGTCTGTCAAATGGAACTAGCGCTTAACCTTTTTTGCGTGTTAGGTTCCTTCATGTAAAATGAAAATAACAGTGTTTACCTCTTTGGTTGTTATAAAGAATAAATATATTAATACATTTAAAGCACTAAGAATAATGTCTTGTCAAATAGTACATTCTCATTATATGTTAACTTATTAAAAATATTTCTTAGCTAATATTTTACTTAGGATTTTAAAAATCTTTATTCTAAATTATATTGATTTATCTTCCTTTATAAAAAGGAACCTTCTTTTGTAATAAAAGATACTATGTTGTTATATATCCATTTTAAAGTTATAAACAAAAACAAACAAACAAAAACAAAAAAAATAAAGTTATAAACAAGGTAAAAGAAATAAAAGGAACCTGTAATCCCATTGTTCTGAGATAGTCAATGTTATCATTTTGGTGTATAACCTTTTTTCTCTTCACTCTCATTCTATTTCCCCAAATAAATATGTGTGTGTGGTGTGTGTTTTGTTCTAGAGCATCAGTTGAATATATTACATATATCTATTAATGAGTATAACACAGTTTATAGGAATATTTCACAAAATAGAATTATACTCCTCATACTCTTTTATCTGATTTTAAAATTCAGTGACCCCACTGTGAATATCTTTTAATATCATTCATTATCCTCTAATTCTTTAAATGGATGCCTGACAGTCCACATGTATACCATAATTAGGCTATTTCATACTGAGATATTAGGGCTTTTTCCAGTTTCTATTAATATGTATCACATTGCAAGTCACAGTATATTTAAATATATCTGTATTTTGTTCTACTTTCTAACTTGGTTCTCTATTTGCAAATTCTCTGAGGGTTGTTTTGGTCTGTGTGAACTGGTTTCTCTTCCAATGCACCTCTTGCACTGTACATGTGGGAAAGCTAAAAGTCCCCTAGTATTTATTCACTTCCGTGTAGCTTATTCCTTGAAAAGAAAGTTATGACCAACCTAGATAGCATATTGAAAAGCAGAGACATTACTTTGCCAGCAAAGGTCCGTCTAATCGAGGCTATGGTTTTTCCAGTGGTCATGTATGGATGTGAGAGTTGGACTGTGAAGAAAGCTGAGCACCGAAGAATTGATGCTTTTGAACTGTGGTGTTGGAGAAGACTCTTGAGAGTCCCTTGGACGGCAAGGAGATCCAACCAGTCCATCCTAAAGGAGATCAGTCTGGGTGTTCATTGGAAGGACTCATGCTGAAGCTGAAACTCCAATTCTTTTGCCACCTCATGCGAAGAGATGACTCATTGGAAAAGACCCTGATACTGGGAGGGATTGGGGAAAGGAAGAGAAGGGGACGACAGAGGTTGAGATGGCAGGATGACATCACCAACTTGATAGACAGGAGTTTGGGTAAACTCCGGGAGTTGGTGATGGACAGGGAGGCCTGGCATGCTGCAATTCATGGGGTCGCAAGGAGTCGGACACGACTGAACTGAACTAAACTGTGTAGCTAGTATTTCTGATGTGATTTAGGTTTTGTGAAAGAGATGTACTTGTATAAGACTTGACTTTGCAAGTGAATTGAATGGGGAGAAAGGTAAGGTATACTGCAAGATTTTACCAATAAAGAAAATAGCAAATGTTGTACAGTTTTAGATCTGGCAATAGTAGAAGAAATTTAGCAATTTGGCACCAACTCTCTTAGCCTAGACCCTCCATGTGGCTTTAGTAGTTACTCCCAGAAATATAGCCCATGTTCTATTTTTTTTTTTTTTTTTGCAGTACTCTTAATAATTCTTTAAGCCATTTAGTATTATGCAATAAATATGCTTCTGCTTAAACTGGCTAGAGAAGATACTGGGTTTTTGTAACCAAATGTAACAAATACATATTGGTTCTAACTGTATTTATCTCAAATATAATTTGTTAGTAGTTCTTTCTCTTCCCATTGATTTATAATCTAACCTTTGTCATATGCATGGCATATATACATGTGTGTGTGTGTGTGTGTGTGTGTGTATACTCTTTTTCAGTCTGTCTTTTTTTTTCATTGAATTTTTTTCTGTTTATTCTACTGCCAGTACCACCCTTTTGTGATTACTATAGCCTTATGGAAGTATTAGTCACTCAATCATGTCTGACTCTTTGCAACCCCATGGACTGTAGCACTCCAGGTTCCTCTGTCCATGGAATTCTCCAGGCAGGAATATTGGAATGGGTTGCTGTTCCTTCTCCAGGGAATCTTCCCAACCCAGGAATCAAACCTGGGTCTTCCACATTACAGGCAGATTCTTTACCATCTGAGCCATATAGTATGCTGGAGTAGGCATCCTTTTGATGGATGAGCTGTGGACATCAGTGGGACCATAAGAAGAAGAAAGCCTTATGGGTTGGGTGATTTCCTTGAGACCCAAGAGGTAGCTACTGTGTTATGTATCTCTTAGCCTCTGACACAGCACACACTCATCCACCCTTCTGTCCATTCATTCCAAAATCCCCTTGTTTAGCACGATCTTACTATCCCATATTTAGCCACAGATGATCTCATAATTTTCCCACCAGAAGATAACACACATTTATGTCAATAGGAGTGCTTGTTCCCTAAGTCCAAAAACTCTCCCTGATATCCATTCCTTCTGTATTTCTATGGCAAAGCCATCAACTGCAAATGCTATTTTTGCAGATGCCAGCCATTAGAATATAAAAGAGAGTTTGTAAAGATTTGAAAGAATGGAAATATCCAGAGTTAGTAAGAGTGGAGGAAAACAGACCCTGTTGTTGGATAAATGAATCCTGATGAACTTTCTGGAGAAGGACTTGGCAATTTGCTTCAGGGTCTTTATAAGGAGCATGTGCTATGTCAGTTAAAATTCTTTGGTTGCAAGTAACAGGAAGCAACTGGAGTTGACTTAAAGAAAAGGGGTCATGGAGTTTATTATAAGAATACAGAAGTCTCACAGGCTATTCAAGGGCAGAGTTGCAGTTGGCCTTAAAACAGTATGAGAACCAGGATTAAGGAGGTGTTAAGATCTCAGCTCTTGAGCCTCATGTCTCCCCACTCTGTGCATCTGTTTCTTTTATCTGTACTTGTCTGTTATTGATATTTGTTCTTGTTATGGAGTTTGCTTCTCAGATTACTCTGCATGGCTTCTGACACCCAGCATGTACTCCTTTAAATTCTATGACCATGGCCTTAATTTTTTTTTTAATTGAAGTACAGTAAATTTGCAATGTTGTGTTAGTTTCTGGTATACAGAAAACTGATTCATTTTTATATACATACATACATACATACATATATATATATATAGTGATTCAGTTATATAAATATGTGAGGATGTATATTCTTGGGTTTCCCTGGTGGCTCAGATGGTAAAGAGTCGCCTGTAATGTGAGAGTCCTGAGTTCGACACCTGGGTTGGGAAGATCCCCTGGAGGAGGGCATGGCAACCCACTCCAGTGTTCTTTCCTGGAGAATTCCATGGACAGAAGAGCCTGGAATGCTATATAGTCCATGGGGTTGCAAAGAGTCGAACACGACTGAGTGACACAGCGCAAGGAGATATATATATATATATATATATAAAACTGAATAATTATATGTAAGGGTATATATATATATAGATTCACAAAAAGTCACAAAGAATAAGACCTGACTGAATGACTAACTACACAGTCCATGGAATTCTCTAGGCCAGAATACTGGAGTGGATAGCCTTTCCCTTCTCCAGGGGATCTTCCCAATCCAAGGATCAAACCCAGATCTCCCACATTGCAGGCAGATTCTTTACCAGGTGAGCCACAATGGAAGCCCAAATGACTAACACACACACTCACATACAAATATATCCTTCCATATATTAATATATATTATTTTTCAGACTCTTTTCCATGTTAGGTTATTACAAGATACTGAATAAAGTTCCCTATGCTATAAAATAGCTTAGCTCCCTATATTTAATTATTTTATATACAGTAGTTAGTATCTACTAATCCCAAACTCCTAATTTATCCTTCTCCCACTCCCTTTCACCTCTGGTAACCATAAATTTACCGTTATATCTAGACCATTATATCTACTACTGCGGGCAGGAATCCCTTAGAAGAAATGGAGTAGCCATCATGGTCAACAAAAGAGTCTGAAATGCAGTACTTGGATGCAATCTCAAAACTGACAGAATGATCTCTGTTTATTTCCAAGGCAAACCATTCAATATCACGGTAATCTAAGTCTATGCCCCAACCAGTAACGCTGAAGAAGCTGAAGTCTAACGGTTCTATGAAGACCTACAAGACCTTTTAGAACTAACACCCAAAAAAGATTCCTTTTCATTATAGGGGACTGGAATGCAAAAGTAAGAAGTCAAGAAACACCTGGAGTAACAGGCAAATTTGGCCTTGGAATATGGAATGAAGCAGGGCAAAGGCTAATAGGGTTTTGCCAAGAGAATGCACTGGTCATAGCAAACACCCTCTTCCAACAACACAAGAGAAGACTCTACACATGGACATCAGCAGACGGTCAACACTGAAATCAGATTGATTATATTCTTTGCAGCCAAAAATGGACAAGCTCTATACAGTCAGCAAAAACAAGACTGGGCCCTGACTGTGGCTCATATTAAGAACTCCTTATTGCCAAATTCAGACTTAAATAGAATAAAGTAGGGAAAACCACTAGATCATTCAAGTATGACCTAAATCAAATCACTTATGATTATACAGTGGAAGTGAGAAATAGATTTAAGGGGCTAGATCTGATAGACAGAGTACCTGATGAACTATGGACAGAGGTTCATGACATTGTACAGGAGACAGGGATTAAGACCATCCCCATGGAAAAGAAATGCGAAAAAGCAAAATGGCTGTCTGGGGAGGCCTTAAAACTAGCTGTGAAAAGAAGAGAAGTGAAAAGCAAAGGAGAAAAGGAAAGATATAACCATCTTAATGCAGAGTTCCAAAGAATAGCAAGAAGAGATAAGAAAGCTTTCCTCAGCGATCAATGCAAAGAAATAGAAGAAAACAACAGAATGGGAAAGACTAGAGATCTCTTCAAGAAAATTAGAGATACCAAGCGAACATTTCATGCAAGAATGGGCTCAATAAAGGACAGAAATGGTATGGACCTAACAGAAGCAGAAGATACTAAGAAGAGGTGGCAAGAATACACAGAAGAACTGTACAAAAAAGATCTTCACGACCCAGATAATCATGATGGTGTGATCACTCACCTAGAGCCAGACATCCTGGAATGTGAAGTCAAGTGGGCCTTAGAAAGCATCACTACAAACAAAGCTAGTGGAGGTGATGGAATTCCAGTTGAGCTATTCCAAATCCTGAAAGATGATGCTGTGAAAGTGCTGCACTCAATATGCCAGCAAATTTGGAAAACTCAGCCTTGGCCACAGGACTGGAAAAGGTCAGTTTTAATTCCAGTCCCAAAGAAAGGCAATGCCAAAGAATGCTCAAACTACCACGCAATTGCACTCATCTCACACACTAGCAAAATAATGCTCAAAATTCTCCAAGCCAGGTTCAGCAATATGTGAACCATGAACTTCCAAATGTTCAAGCTGGATTTAGAAAAGGCAGAGGAACCAGAGATCAAATTGCTAACATCCACTGGATCATGGAAAAAGCAAGAGAGTTCCAGAAAAACATCTATTTCTGCTTTATTGACTATGCCAAAGCCTTTGACTGTGTAGATCACAATAAACTGTGGAAAATTCTTCAAGAGATGGGAATACCAGACCATTTGACCTGCCTCTTGACAAATCTGTATACAGGTCAGGAAGCAACAGTTAGACCTGGACATGGAACAACAGACTGGTTCCAAATAGGAAAATGAGTACATCAAGGCTGTATATTGTCACCCTGCTTATTTAACTTATATGCACAGTACATCAAGAGAAACGCTGGACTGGAAGAAGCACAAGCTGGAATCAAGATTGCTGGGAGAAATATCAATAACCTCAGATATGCAGATGACACCACCCTTATGGCAGAAAGTGAAGAGGAACTAAAAAGCCTCTTGATGAAAGTGAAAGAGGAGAGTGCAAAAGTTGGCTTAAAGCTCAACATTCAGAAAACTAAGATCCTGGCATCCGGTCCCACCACTTCATGGGAAATAGATGGGGAAACAGTGGAAACAGTGTCAGACTTTATTTTTCTGGTCTCCAAAATCACTGCAGATGGTGATTGCAGCTGTGAAATTAAAAGATGCTTACTCCTTGGAAGCAAAGTTATGACCAACCTAGATAGCATATTCAAAAGCAGAGATTACTTTGCTAACAAAGGTCCGTCTAATCAAGGCTGTGGTTTTTCCAGTAGTCGTGTATGGATGTGAGAGTTGGACTCTGAAGAAAGCTGAGCGCTGAAAAATTGATGCTTTTGAACTGTGGTGTTGGAAAAGACTTTTGAGAGTCCCTTGGACTGCAAGGAGATCCAACCAGTCCATTCTAAAGGAGATCAGTCCTGGGTGTTCTTTGGAAGGAATGATGCTAAAGCTGAAACTCCAGTACTTTGGCCACCTCATGCGAAGAGTTGACTCATTGGAAAAGACCCTGATGCTGGGAGGGATTGGGGACAGGTGGAGAAGGGTATGACAGAGGATGAGATGGCTGGATGGCATCACCGACTCGATGGATGTGAGTTTGAGTGAACCCCGGGAGTTGGTGATGGACAGGGAGGCCTGGCGTGCTGCAGTTCATGGGGTCGCAAAGAGTCAGACACGACTGAGGGACTGAACTGAACTGAACCATGAATTTGTTTTCTATGTCTGTGAGCCTGCTTCTGGCTTGTAAATAAGTTTGTCTTTTGTTGTTTTTTTTTTTAATTCTATATGTAAGTGATATCATATGGTATTCATCTTTTTCTTTTTACTTCACTTAGTATAATAATCTTAGGTCCATCCATGTTGCTGCAAATGGCAATATTTCACTCTGTTTTCTGGGGAGCTTCCCTGGCGGCTCAGATGGTAAAGAATTTGCCTGCAATGTGGGAGACCTGGGTTCAAGCCCTATGTTGGGAAGAACCCCTGGAGAAGGAAATGGCAACCCACTGCAATATTCTTGCCTGGAGAATCCCATGACAGAGGAGCCTGGCAGGCCACAGTCCATGGGGTCACAAAGAGTCAGACACTACTGAAGCAGTTTGGCACAGCACATGGCCAAGTAGTAGTCTCTACAGCCTTAATCTTGAATGTCCCACTTTGACCATGGTGTCTAGACTTCCCTCTATGACACTTGGTATTCTGAGCTCTTCATTTTTTACTTCGGTCTGTCTTCAGCTTTTGCTCAATATTTACATATTGCCATTCTATTATCTCCCAGGTGTCTGACCTTGGTTGCAAGCTTTGTTCCAACTGGTTTAGCAATTAGCTATATCGGACATTTTATCACTAAAGTGCCTAAAACTACTACTTCAACATGGGGATAAGTGATATTTTATAACTTCTCTTCCTACTATACATCGATCCTCAAAATAAATTACTGGCCCCTTCTGTAATGTGAAAAAGTGTTAACAGATTTTGTACCAGTTTTGATGTGGAGTCTACTTGAAAGGGAAATGGAACCAGTTCAAGCATCATTCAGGTTTGGGGTTACCAGGCTTTGCCCCAGGCTAGTAAGGATGCAAGCCAGCTGAGTCTCCCATTTCATCTTTCTTGGCTTATAATAATGAAGTGACTCAGCCTGGGATTTTATAAAACAATGAGTCATCCCAAACTATGAAATAAAGTATAACACCTTTGTTTAACAACCATAATCATCACAGCCTACTCCCTACCCACTTTCTCTCCACAGGAATATCTGTATGTCTCTGTTGTTATCAATTCTTGTCATTAGGTTATTGATTAAACCCTAAACCTAGGTCTAGGCTGGTCTTCCCTGGACACCATGTCACATGGGATGTACCATGTTAGTTACCTCTTGAATTCAGATGAGACAAAACGATTTCACAGCCCAAAGTTGGTAACAGACCAAAGTTTAGTCTTTAAGAAAATTTCTGCTGTGACTACATGATTTTCATCAACTTTTCCCATTACTTTGGCTCTTTGTGAGTTCCTTTTGTTATCTATGAAACGTAGGGACGCTGGAATTCTGTCTGTTCCATAATGTTAATGATTCTGGGAAGAAAAAACAAGCTGTTAAAAAAATTCCTGAAGCTGTGATGGGGAGGGTTTAGTGACTTCTCTGACTTAAGGCGGGGAAAAGAATATCTTTCAAGTAGGATGTTTCCTGAAAGACTTGCTCCCATTAATCAGAAGCTTTTCTTCTAGGATTGCTTTCTGTTTACAAATATTTAACAGCCCCTTCACAGCAGGAGGTAGGATTAAAAACTCTGTACTTGCAACTCTTTTATCCATTTCTCAAATAATGCTGCTGGTTTTCTAAAAAAAGGAAAAAAGTTCATTAGTTAACGTCCAACCTATTTATGGTTTTAATCATTGTATTATTGTGTGGGCTGATGTTTCAAATGTTCACATGTATGGGGAAAGATATTTCTAAGAAACAGGACATTTCATACAGTGATGATAATCTATCTTTATGCATGCTTGAAGCAATGGGATGTAACAATTTGAAGTCATTAAAAATGTCTCTCATTCATTTTCGATAGATTTTCCAAGAGACTGTTAGTAGTTATCCTTGTCTGTTGAGTAAAAGAGCATTTAGAGAAATTAACCATCACTCTCTTTAAAAATTGTCTTGAACAGGTTTTCTTCTTTTTTTCAACCAAAAAAGTGACGTTTTATAATGTTGATTATTTTAGTTAGTAGTTAACTCGCCCTTGCAGTTAACAGACATTTGGTATGGAAAGTTAACTGGTGCATTCTTTCAATAAGACTTCTTCTCCATGACCTGAAAATTAAAACTTTGTTTTTTGGTTTTGGTGAGCTATTTGGTACACATTCTCTCCTAAGCTTTTCATATGTGCGTCAGCTGCTGGTTCCTATCCAAATGTGGAGTTCATTTAACTAAGCCCTGCCAGGGCCTTTTCTGTGGGATTCCCCCCCTCCCTCCCATTTCTGGAGACTTCTATTCCTCCTGAATGCCCCTGTCTGGGAAAGATTATCTTGGCAGAGAAGGGGGACGTTGGGAAATAGAGAGGGCAGCTCTTTGTTGCCAAGAAGAAGCAGTGGCTCACTGACTTCAGAGAAATATGAGCGGGTGAAGTGGGGAAGAGTTTTCAAGAAGTGAAAGTGACCGCGTTCTTTTCCTTAAATGACTTCAATCCTTTAAAGCAAGAGCAGTGCCTGAGAGCGTGATGCTGAAGCTCAGCAGTCCTCGTTTTACATTGCCACCGATATGAGATCCAGGAATAGCATTGGAGGATTTGGGGGTACCAAGGTGATACTGCTGACCACTCACAAATGAGTCATATGATGTATTTGTCCAGTTTATGGAACTTTGTTACTGTCGTACAGTTCCATTGCTGTCCTGATCACCAGAGTCATCTTCAAAATGTGTGTACCAGAGGCTAACTCAGTTGTTAAAATATTAAAATACAGTAACACACCCCCCCACCCTTATCCAAAAAGGATATATTCCAGGACCCCCCAGTGGCTGCCTGAAACTGTGATAGTACAAAACCTTACATCTGCTATGTTTTTTCTATACACACACACAACCCACTATGATAAAATTTAAATTTAAAAATTAGGCACAGTAAGAGATTAACAACAATAATAAAATAGACAGTTATAACAATATACTGTGATAAAAGTTATGTGAGTGCTATCTCTCTTAAAATAGTTTATTGTACAAATTTAATGCTTTTCCACCGTAACTAAACACTTACGCACTGTGGCCATAGCTTCTGCTGTTTAAGGTAGAACCGCAAAAGTAGCACAAACTTCTCTTCTTTGCAGTTTCACAGCTGGGAGATTTGTCCTCACTGTGGATCTTAGCAACTTCAGCATACGATTTTTTTCTTTACTTATCAAGTTGATAACTTGTGTGTGTGTGTGTGTGTGTGTGTGTGTGTGTGTGTGTGTATACACACACATACTTGATTTAAGCACTTTACAGCTTCTCTTTGGCATATTTGACTTGCCAGCATCGTTACTTTTGCACTATGGGATCACAGTTAAGTAAAATCAGAGTTACTTGAACACAAACTCTGCCAAGACATTCTATCTGATAACCAAGACAATGAATAGTCCTGGACACTGGACAAAAGGATGAATCATGTCCTGGGTGGGACAGAGCAGAGTGGTGTGAGATTTCATCACTCTACTCAGAACATCTTGAAATTTAAAAGTCATGAATTGTTTATTTCTGAAATTTTCCGTTTAATAATTTAAGACTGCAATGATGGGGTAACTAAAATCAAGGGACGTGAAACCACAGGTATGGGGTGGCTGCTGTACTTGAGGAATTCTCTGGATCTTCTGTAGATCAACTAAGTGTCATTCATCTAGTAAGAGGGTGTCCTCCAGGTATCCTGTGGATGGTGATCTCCCTAATTTGCCTAATATGGCCCATATCAGTTGGTAAATATTTTGACTATCACTGCTAATAACCAGTCTTCTTTCCAGTTTTTCTTTCTGCCAACTCATTCATTCATTTTAAAATTCATTTATTTAAGAAATCCTTACTTATGACCTGCTAAATGCAAGACACTGTTGTGGATACTAGAGAAACACTAGTGAGGAAGATGGACAAGGTCCTTGATCTGATGGTGTTTTCATTCAAGTAGAACAATCAATCAACACGAACACAAAGATATAGACAAGGTCATTGAGTATGATGGATCCTCTTTGAATAGTTGGAGAATGCAGTGGCACCCCACTCCAGTAATCTTGCCTGGAAAATCCCATGGATGGAGGAGGCTGGTAGGCTGCAGTCCATGGGGTCGCTAAGAATACAATTATGTAAAGTTTAAAAATAAAATAAAAAAAAAAGGCATTATTTCAAAAAAAACTAAATAAATAAAATTAAAAAAAAAAAGAGTCAGACATGACTAAGCAACTTCACTTTCACTTTTCACTTTCATGCATTGGAGAAGGCAATGACAACCCACTCCAGTGTTCTTGCCTGGAGAATCCCAGGGACGGCGGAGCCTAGTGGGCTGCCATCTATGGGGTCGCACAGAGTCGGACACAACTGAAGCGACTTAGCAGCAGCAGCAGCAGCAGCAGCAGCTTTGAATAGTACCTTTAGTGATGAGTTAAAATTGCCCAGGAGGGATTCATCAGGTGGAGATGTCAGGAAAAGCCTTCCTAAGGAGGAGTGTTATCTGAGACTTGAATGGGCAATTCTTCAAATGTCAACTGAGCTTGATAGTGTGACCAAGAGTTGGCAGGCTACCAGCATGAAGCCCTGCCCATGCAGCTTTCTCATACACCCAGAAACCTAACTTAGACATTTCTATGGCAATGGTATAAATGGAAGTAAGGGAATACATGTCTCTCAAGATTCTTCCTATGTTGCTTGTTAGCATCCATGGCTAAGGGAATGCACCTGGACAAACCCAGAGACAAATAGGAAAAGTCATCATGATATTAAATAGCAAAGGGTGTGCATAAAATGAGAGATGAAGAAATGAGATCATTAATTAATAAATTGGTTTATTAATTCAATTATTCAACCATATATTTTTTCTGTTAACTTTTCTCTTTTAGCTAAAATATTTTTAAAACCCCATTGTTTTTCTCTCCTTTTCTATAGCAACTGTTCATATAGTTGTTAGTTTTCATTCCAATTCCACAGAAGGGTAATGCCAAAGAATGGTCAAACTACTGCACAATTAAACTCACTTCACATGCTAGTAAGGTAATGCTCAAACTCCTTCAAGCTAGGCTTCAACGGTACATGAACCAAAAACTTCCTGATGTACAAGCTGCATTTAGAAAAGGCAGAAGAACCAGAGATCAAATTGCCAACATCCATTGGATCATAGAAAAAAGCAAGAGAGTTCCAGAAAAACATCTACTTCTTTTTCATTGACTATGCTAAAGCCTTTGACTGTGTGGATCAGAACAAACTGTGGAAAATTCTTAAAGAGATGGGAATACCAGACCACCTTACCTGCCTCCTGCAAAACCTGTGTGCCAGTCAAGAAGCAACAGTTAGAACCGGACATGGAACAATGGACTGGTTCCAAACTGGGAAGGAGTACTTCAAGACTGTATATTGTCATCCTACTTATTTAACTTATATATACAGGGTACATTACATGAAATGCAGAGCTGGATGAAGCACAAACTGGAATCAATATTCTTAAGAGAAATATCAGTAACCTCAGATATGCAGATAATACCACCCTAATGGCAGAAAGCAAAGAGGAACTAAAGAACCTCTTGATGAAGGTGAGAGTGAGTGAGTGAGTGAGTGAGTGAAAGTCGCTCAGTCATGTCCGACTCTTTGCGACCCCATGGACTATACAAATCCATGGGATTATCTGGTCCAGAATACTGGAGTGGGTAGCCTTTTCCTTCTCCAGGGGATCTTCCCAACCCAGGGAAGGATCTTTACCAACTGAGCCACAAGGGAAGCCCAAAGGTGAGAGAGAAGAGTGAAAAAGGTGGCTTAAAACTCAACATTCAAAAAACTAAGATAATGACATCCAATCCCATCACTTCATGGCAAATAGAGGGTTAACAATGGAAACAGTGACAGACTTTATTTTCTTGGGAATCACTGCAGATGGTAACTGAAGCCATGAAATTAAGTGACACTTGCTTCTTGGAAGAAAGGCTGTGACAAACCTAGACAGCATATTAAAAAGCAGAGACATTGCTGATAAAACTCCATAGAGTCAAAGCTATGGTTTTTCCAGTAATTATGTACAGATGTGAGAGTTAGACTATAAAGAAGGCTGAGTCCTGAAGAACTGAGGCTTTTGAACTGTGGTGTTGGAGAAGATTCTTGAGAGTCCCTTGGACTGCAAGGAGAACAAACCAGTCAACCCTAAAGGAAATCAACCTTAAATATTCACTGGAAGGACTGATGCTGAAGCTGAAGCTCCAATACTTTGGCCACCTGATTTGAAGAGCCAACTCATTGGAAAAGACCCTGATGCTGGGAAAGACTGAGAATAGGAGAAGGGGACGACAGAGGATGAGATGATTGGATGGCATCATCGACTCAATAGACATGAGTTTGAGCAAACTCCAGGAGATAGTAAAGGACAGGGAAGACTGGTGTGCTGCAGTCCATGGGATTGAAAAGAGTTGGACCTGACTGAGGGACTGAAAAACACCACCTCAGTATCATTTCAAACTTTTAAGAGAAAACAAATTACAGTATCTTTTTTCTTAGATTTTTCTCAATTATGTGAAAAATGACTTTTTCCTCAAGGGTCATTATTATATTTTAGTAATTTGCTCATCTTCAGTTCAGTTCAGTTGCTCAGTTGTGTCTGACTCTTTGCAACCCCATGGACTGCAGCATGCCGGGCTTCCCTGACCATCACCAACTCCTGGAGCTTACTCAAACTCATGTCCATCAAGTCATTGATGCCATCCAACCATCTCATCCTCTGCCGTCCCCTTCTCCTCCAGCCTTCAATCTTTCCCAGCATCAGGGTCTTTTCCAATGACTTAGCTCTTCATATCAGGTGGCCAAGCTATTGGAGTTTCAAATTCAGCATCGGTCCTTCCAATGAATATTCAGGACTGATTTCCTTTAGGATGGACTGATTGGATCTCCTTGCAGTCCAAGGGACTCTCAAGAGTCTTCTCCAACACCACAGTTCAAGAGCATCAATTCTTTGGCGCTCAGCTTTCTTTATAGTCCAACTCTCACATCCATGCATGACTACTGGAAAAGCCATAGCTTTGACTAGATGGACCTTTGTTGGCAAAGTAATGTCTCTGCTTTTTAATATGCTGTCTAAGTTGGTCATAGCTTTTCTTCCAAGCAATAAGCATCTTTTAATTTCATGGCTGCAGTCACCATCTGCAGTGATTTTGGAGCCTCCAAAATAAAGTCTGTCACTGTTTCCATGTTTCCCCATCTATTTGCCATGAAGTGATGGGACTGGATGCCATGATCTTAGTTTTTTGAGTGTTGAGATGGTGAGACAAATCCATGTGTTTCCTCTTCCATTTTGAACTGGAAGGTCATGGAAACCTTGAAAATTCTACAACAAACCCCTTCCAAATGAAGATTACCAAGCATTAAAATTTCAAGTTGAGGAGTATAAGTAAATCAATTTATACATTCATCCTTCAGGATCCATGGAGGGTTGGCTCCAGGACCCCCACAGACACCAAAATCTGAGGATACTCAAGTCCCTTATGTAAAATGGCTGGTCTAGTCAGCCCTGTGTATCCATGGATACAAGACCCACAGATATGGAGGGCTGACTGTATTAACATTGTCCATTTTCTATCATTTATATTACCTTATTGTTCAATTTCTCCTTTACAACATCAACAAAAGTGATATTAATTTTAAAGACTTCTTTTCAAAAGGCACATACTCATCAAATTCACTCTCTGTTGCCTTTTGTTGCTAACTATTTCAAGACCAAATAAGTGAAAGTGAAGTAAAGTCACTCAGTCGTGTCCGACTCTTAGCGACCCCATGGACTGCAGCCTACCAGGCTCCTCCATCCATGGGATTTTCCAGGCAAGAGTACTGGAGTGGGGTGCCATTGATTGCAGGTTTCATTTAACTTTAACAGAATAGTCTTTCCCTTACTCTTCCACAGCCCTTAGCAGCATCTTTAATCTAGCTGGGAAAGCTTCATTTAGACATGAATGAGGATTGTTTTGAAATCTCTCTGCTGAAGAAAAAAAAAACCTCAAGTAAAGTAGACCCTTCAGTCCTCCACCCTCCTCCACCTGCCCCCAGCAAAGATATTTCCTGCAGATAAACTTTTGTCCAGCCAAGGGTTCTGCCCAAGAGATTCCAGGCTCACAAGTGCTTCAGGCAAATTGCCCGTCATTCAGGGCTGGTCCGCAGCCAGGGGTTGTCCAGCAATACAAAGCTCTGGTTTAGTTGTGCCCATCTTGAAGGTTTAGGATTTATGGAGGGTGAGCAATTCTTTCATCCCTTTGCCTTAAAGTTTTGATAGGAGGCTTCTCACTGTGCCCTGATTTGAAATAAAATGAAAGAAACTCTTGATTATATATACACGATGTCATTGTCAATGGGTCTAAACACATATAAAATAGCATGCCTGTTTTTTCCAGAACTTTGGAAAACTTATTGCTGGCTGGAATTTTGTTTGACCATTGAATCATGAAAGGCATATAATCATAATTCCTAGAATGTAAACAGAACATGTTTGGGCTTGTTTTGGAATCTGTTCATTTCAATGAACCAGTCCATGCTGATGGAAGAAAAGAGCATATAGTAAACCAGTTAGGCCTTCCATTAATATTGTCATTGTAATACCCTGTGGACACTCTTGTGCTATGAATATCTCCCAACATTGTTCGTTCATTTGTACTATTTCCAATTCAACTACTTTATTCAATTGAACTTTTTTCCCTTTTATTTACAATTGGTATAGAGTGTTTGAGAGGGGGCCAAATGGCTTGGACCGTCTTCTCTGGTTTTATAAGATACTATATAACCAGTTGTGCATAACTCAGTGGTCACTAGTCCAGGGGACACATACACAAGCTTTCTTTGGGGACCAGCAAAGATCCAGGGGTGCAGCATGCAACCTTGGACCCCCTTTTCTTGCTTTCATGAGGTCAGCAAATCTCTTTGCCATTTGCTCAAATACCACCCTGAAGAGGGAGGGAGGTTGGGTAAAGTCATCTGACAGGTGATGCCAAAAGTTGGCCTCCGTGCACTGGTGCTAAATTGAATTCTGGATACAGAATTTTGGGAAAAGTAGAAAAGAATAGCTTTATTGTTTTGCCAGGCAAAGAGGGACACAGGGGTCTGATGCTCTCAAAATTATGTGTCCCAACTTGGGGGGGATTTGGTGAGAAGTTTTAGAGTGATAGTTCCAGGGTAGGGTTGCTAGTAAGGATCAGGATGTGTGCAGGGCCTGCATTCCTTTAATCTGGTCTCAGGGGTCTCCTGATGAGTTTCTGTGGTTCTTGAGGTCATCAAACCGTGAACTTCTCTCTCGAATGAGAAATGCTTGATCAAGTAGTTAATATCTTCCATTTTTGGGAGTTTTAGTTCTTCAGAGGAGCTCGCAGACACTGTTATGTGTGTCCTAGAGGTTGAACCAGGACCCTGGCCCAAGGCTGCAGTAGTGTTTCTTTTTCTTAAGCTTATTTAGTTTTTTATTTTATTTTTGGGGGGCTGGGTCTTCATTGCTGCATGGGCTTTTCTCTAGTTGCGGCAAGTGGGAGCCATTCTTGCACTGTAGTGCACGAGCTGCTCATTGCAGTGGGTCCTCTTGTTGTGGGGCCCAGGCTCCAGAGTTGTGGTGCTCGGGTTTAGTTGCCCTGTGGCGTGTGGGATCTTCCCAGATCAGGGATCAAACCTGTGTCCTGCCCTGGCGGGCAGTTTCTTTACCACTGAGCCACCAGGGAAGCCCTGCACTGTTGTTAATTTATTTTTTAATCTAATAAAAATATTTTATTTATTATTTTAATTTTGGAGAATAATTGGCACAGGGAACACAATATTCTGGGATAACCTTTTTTTCTATATGTATATGTATAACTGAATCACTTTGCTCTACCCCTGAAGCTACCACAACATTGTAAATCAGCTGTGCACTACATTTGTTTCTTTTTAAAACAGTTAATTTATTCATTTTAGTTGGAGGCTACTTACTTTACAATATTGTGGGTTTTGCTATACATCGACATGAATCAGCTATGGGTCCACATGTGCACCCCCTTCCTGAACTCCTCTCCCACCTCCCTCCCCACCACATCCCTCTGTGTTGTCTCAGAGCACAGGCTTTGAATGCCCTGCTTCATGCATCGAACTTGCACTGGTCTCCTCCTCCCTTGTCTCTGCATCCGCTCCATTCCTGATTAGCAACTGATTAGGATCTGCTCTTTAGACCTCAGGGAGGGTCCTGGAAGCTGAAGCCTATTCCCTACAAATAAGAAATGGGGGACACAGAAAGGCTTCCATGCCCAGGAGCCACAAAGGGTCCTGCTTAGTTTCACAAACTAAAGAATTTCATATGAGGTGCCTACATTCCTAAAGGGCTATCTAAATAATGTTATTGGGCCAGGTTTACTATGGTAAACTAAACCATAGGTTTCCCCTCTATTCAGCTGATGGGAATACTCAAGAAAGCAATAAAGAATTTACATTTTATCTATTTTCTCTGCACTGCATGTGAACAAATCCATGATTCTGATAGTGTGAATATTTAATAACCTATTTCTCCAGCTTGGGGTGCAAATACATTCCCATTTCTTATTTTTCCAATCATTAATTCAAACCCCCATAGATTCTTCCTCTTGAGTTCTCTCTTCTTAGGTCCTCAATGGTCAAGGACCCCAAGCAGAAGGGGCCAGCTCTGTCTTAACATTCCAGAGGAGGCAGGAAACTGGAAGGATGGATTGGTCCATCAGTTCTGCTGCAGTTGCTGCTGATGGAGATCTGGCCTGCTTGTCCACTAGGGCAGAGGCGTCTCTTCTGGTCCAAACACATCTCTGTGCTTGGGCAAGAGTCTGAATTAGCAAACCTTTATGTGTGTCACTGACACAGAACTGCTTCCTTCTTCAGCCTCATGCTGTACAGAACCAGCCTCCCCTACTACATTTCATAGCTCTACGAGGAGGTCTGATACCATCCCAAACTTCCCTTCCCTCCTGGTGGGGGCAGCAGTGACTTTATTATTCTTTCCTGATGGCAGAACTTGGTCAGACCATCACAATCCATCCTGAACAAGTTCTCCAAACTTTGAATGTCAGGCATAAGGAGTTGAGTATCTTCCAGGACACCCCTGGCTTCCACACAATTGGTCCATCTTGCCTGTGGGGTGTGTTAAAGTTGCTGTTCAGTTGCTAAGTCGCGCCCAACTCTTTCCCATTCCAGGGGCTGCAGCACACCAGGCCTCCCCTGTGCTTCAGTATCTCCCAGAGTTTGCTCAGATTCATGTCCATTGAGCTGGTGATGCTATCTAACCATATCTTCTTGGAAAAGCAAATTCAAAGGACAAAAAGTTCTCTTTGCCCTTCAAATGTGAAATCAATGACCTCATTCTCTATTTGTTTAACTAAGAAGGACCCCTCAAATAATATCTCATATTTCTGCTGTTTGAAATCTATCCCAAGAATATAGGCACATATATTCAATACAATGAATTTTTATAGTGTTGTCTAAAATAATGTAAATATGTAATAAGTCAAATATCCTACATGATTGTTGAGGTACTACTTTGCATTTTCTTTTTGCTGCTGGAAAACTTAGAGATATTTGAGATGGCTTTTCCCTCTGAAATTTGTTCCTAGTCTAAAAGCCATCGTTTCCTTTGCCACAGATATTTTCTCAGTGACTAAAGCCTGAGCTGCTTGTACAGTCTTTCTTCTTGGCCCTTGAGAAAGCCTAAAATAATTGGAGAGATTAGGTGTAAGAAATCAACAACAGAAATGACGAGACTCTCCAAGGCTGAGAAGGGGACCAAAGTCTTTGGTTTCTAACTGTGATGGAGACCCACTCTCTAGATGTCCTGGTGAGAAGGCAAGACCCCTAGGGTGAATGGTGCTTAGAGAAACTAAGAACATTGAGCTGGAATGATTCTATGATGATTGGAATAGATATAATTAATATATACTAATAATGCTAATTATAGTATTCTGTATTAATGCCATTACACAAATGCACACAATTAGAATTCTGGAACTCTTTGGAGCTCCCTTCTAGAATGTGATAGTATGGGAAGAACTGAACTCTGAACTGTCATCTTTTTTTCTTTCCCATCCTGGAGTCTGCCCAGCACATGAAGTATCTCATGCACACATCAGTGTTAATATTTTCAGAGCAGCTGCGCTTTGGTGCATATACCAGAACTGTCCAGTCTGGATTAGAGGAAGTGAGAAAAAGCGTTGTGCCAGCTCTGAAATTCTAGGGTGTCTGATACCTGGAACATGGTTTAAAAGGAGGGAAATTTGACTCTAGGGAGGCATATCTCCTTGGCAACTTGGACTCCTTACCCCATGAGAAAGGTCATGTTCAGAGAAGAACCAGAGTGGGGCCCAAGTCAGGGCCCCCTTAGTCCAAGAAAAAATTGGTACTGATCGTGTTGAGTGAGACTGGCTGGTGCCATTTGATAGATTACATTGTTTAGTGCCAAGCTTGGAATTTTCCTTGCTGAGCAAGTTCTTTTGTGGTATTTGCAAAATATTGTCAAATCTGTTCTGAGAGCTTTCCCAAGTGTGAGCGAGGCTGTGAAATCCTTGACAACAGGAAGAGTTATAGTTAACTAAACTTGAACTGGGATACTTCCCCTTTTGTATTTCCAGCACGTAGAGGCATAGACTCCAGAAATTACATATATATCAGAGCTACAGAAAAATTTCTCAATTTCTTCTTAAAATGCTGACAACACAGTTTGGATCCAGGACAGAAATTAGGGACACGTGATGGTTTGTAAATAATGAGGAAGGTAGAAGATTCTCTCGCTACTTCTTCTCATTTCTCTTTCCTTGTCTCTTATTGGCAATTGTGGTACTTTGAGGACTCCAAAAGCCTGGGGGAATGCACCCTTCCCTGACTAGGAATCAGTGGAAGCGTTCTTGTAAGAAAGAAGTCCAACGGATGGGCTAAATACATGCTATTAGTATTGCGTAGAGAAAATGGGCAGTAGGCAGTTTCTATCTCATTCATTTGGTAGCCAGCTAAGGTTGAATTTGGATCATTCTTTCTTTCTCCTCAAGTTCAGCTGGTGCTTCAGCAAGAAGGGAGGGCTGGATCCTGAACCATCTTAAAAGGTAGATTGTGTTACCAGGATTTATGTCACACCCACTAGCAGTATGAGGGGAAGTGTTCAACATAAAAAGTTAAGGTGTCATGATACTTAAACAAGATTGCATCTGCCACTTCCCAGTGTGCCCAGGGGCAGCTTCTAGCCCAACGCTGATCAAAGCACAGGTTTAAGAGTACATTGCCTTTATCACTGGGTAGGCCAACCTCTTGGGCTTCCCTGATAGCTCAGTTGGTAAAAAATCCGCCTACAATGCAGGAGACCCCGGTTCAATTCCTAGGTTGGGAAGATCCGCTGGAGAAGGGATAGGCTACCCACTCCAGCATTCCTGGGCTTCCTTTGTGGCTCAGCTGGTAAAGAATCTGCCTGCAATGAGGGAGACCTGGGTTCAACCCCTGGGTTGGGAAGATGCCCTGGAGAAGGGAAAGGCTACCCACACCAGTATTCTGGCCTGGAGAATTCCATGGACTGTATAGTCCATGAGGTCACAAAGAGTTGGACACAACTGAGCAACTTTCACTCACTTCACAGGACAACCTTTGGGATATACTTCATGCTCCAGACCTCCTAGTGAGGTCAAGCTGAGTCACACTTTAGCTGAAACCACCCCATTTGCCCAGTTCCTTTGCTGCCCAATTCTGCTTCCTTCCCTCCCTAAGGATTCCCTCCCTGCCCCCCACCCCTGCCCCAAACATTTCCTTAAAAAATCAGTGGCACAGGAATCCTCATCTTCAGTGTGACTATTATGGAACCTGACCTAAAACAGTGGCCTAGAAGTGGTACCAGAAAGCATCTCTAGGGATGGGAATCTAGAGTTGCACTGTTTGCCGATGGTGATGAGATCTCCATCACTTGGGGTAGGTGTTGTATACACCAGGGGTCTCCAATCTCTGGGATCTACTGTCTGATGACCTGAGGTGGAGCTGATGTAATAATAATAAAGTGCATAATAAATCTAATGCACTTGAATCTTCCTGAAACCATCCTCTGCCACCCAGTCCACGGAAAAATTGTCTTCCATTCAACCAGTGCCTGGTGCCAAAAAGGTTGGGGACCACTGGTATAAACAGCCCTTGTAATGCTATATATATATAGTTAATATATTTATAATATATATGTATAGTTAATACATTTTGACTATATGTATATAGCTAATACATTTATTTGTGATGTATGCACAAATTCTCTGCCTTCATGGTGCTTACTGCTATTTAAAATGATCACCTTTATGTCTTTCTTTTCAAGTTTACTGTTTTCCATTATGATAGAAACTACCACCTCCAAGACCTTGCGCATTTATTTGTTCACTCCTGTTTCCCCAGCATCTACAACAGTGCCTAGCATTTAATAGCCAATCAGTGACTCCTGGTCATATGAATGAAATAACAAATTAGTGGGTGGGTTAGAGGAGGAAGGAATGACTGAAAATTTGTTATTAGGTGTGGTGGTCAATGGCACCCCACTCCAGTACTCTTGCCTGGAAAATCCCATGGATGGAGGAGCCTGGTAGGCTGCAGACCATGGGGTCGTGAATCAGGCTGCCGTCTATGGGGTCACACAGAGTCAGACATGACTGAAGCGACTTAGCAGCTTAGCAGTGGTGGTCAAAATATTTACTTATAGGGCCCAGGTACTGACAATAGAAAGATCACCATTCATACAGCCTGAATTACCCTCTTTGCAAGGTAATAACACTTTAGTTAGTAGATCTAGGGAAATAGTCACAAGGGGTGAGCCAAGAAGAATGCTTACCATGTCTACTTCATCCTTCTTTTATTTCCTCTGTTCTGTTTTCTGTCAGCATGACTCCATCTGCTTTCTGTCTTCCAGAAATGTATCAAAATCTATAGTCCACGGAGACCCCAGGTGGTTGAGGCAAAGACATGTGCTCCCTCTCCCATCTTGAGCAGGAAGCCCATCCAAACCTTGAAAATCCCACGATCACTGCACTTCATATAATTATTAACATGCTAGGGCTTAAGTCTGCCATTTTGTTTGTTACTTTCTGTTCTATTTCTTCTCTCTCTTTTCTTTTCTCACTTCCTGTGGGTTACTTGAACAATTTTTAGAATTCCATTTTGATTTACCAGCAGTGTTTTCAAGTATATCACTTCATATAATTTGGTCAGTGGTTGCTCCAGATATTCCATTATATGTTTGTATGTAACCTGTCACAGTCTATTGGGGTTGACATTCTACCAGTTCAAATGAAGCATAGAAACTTTGCCTCCCTTCACATTCTTGTAACCTCCCTGGTTTATAGTTTACTTGCCTCAAATGCTTCCTCTGCACACATTTAGAATCCAGCGGGAATGAAAGTCTTAGTTGCTGGCTTGTGTCAGATTTTTCCAATGCTACTTCTGCAGGGTTTAAGCCCCTCATTATGGACGGGTGAGGGTGGAAATATAGGCCCCCTTTCAGCCTTTGCGGGCCTTGATGGGAAAGGACTATATTTTTTCTGTGGTATGGAGGAAGAATAGAGCAATTATTGTTTCAAAGTTTTCTGTCTTAATTAGTCTGCCCTTTTTCCTGGCTATAGAGAGCAGGCTTTATTTAGGGCCTTTAGGGGTGTATGTGCATTGATGCTTCTGGGTTTCCAGCTTCTTCAGCTCTGAATCTGAGATATTTGAAGCTAGATGAAAATCTAGGAGACTCACCATGTGTCATTCCTCCTTCTGAACCAATTTGCCTACTTTTCTAGCTTTTCATAGTCTTACCTTTGTTTTCCATGTGACGGTCAAGGTTTTTAGTTGTATGTAGTGGGTGGAATAGGGAAAAGCATACCTCCTCCATCTTTCCAGAAATGAAAGTCTGCTGTATAGATTTTTATAACTTCTAGAGGTGGATTCGTGTGAATATATTATTACTAAAAATAATTCAATAAAAATAATAATGCAATAGAAATAGTTAAAAGCAGCTTGGCTCTTTACATAAGAGATGTAATGAATGAAAATCATTTATCCTATCCCAGAGGAAAATGATATGAAATTAATACAATGAGAGTAAAGATAATGAATATAAAGTTATGCGTTCTAAGAGATTCCAAAAAACCTGGAACAGATGAAAGACAATCAGTTGGAAAGAAAAAGAAGTGCGTACTTGACAATTTACAAAATGACCAAAAAAACAGTTGATAAGAATATGTGAAAAAAATTTGCAGTGTCTCTAGGAATTAAAAAAATAAATAATATTAAAGCAAGGAGATAAAATTTGTCCCTTATCAAAATGGATAAAAGGTACCCTGTATAAGAAAGTGTTACTTACATGTGTTGCTGTTGGTTGTGTAAATTGTTGCAAGATTTCTGGACTCAGGGGTGGATTGGCAGGTGGATTCTTTACCACTGAACCACCAGGGAAACTGTTGTATTCTTCGGAAACAGTAAAAAGATATGTAAAAAGGTATGTGCAGTGACTTAGCTATACTTCATGGTGCTGCTGCTGCTGCTAAGTCGCGTCAGTCGTGTCCGACTCTATGCGACCCCATAGACGGCAGCCCACCAGGCTCCCCCGTCCCTGGGATTCTCCAGGCAAGAACACTGGAGTGGGTTGCCATTTCCTTCTCCAATGCATGAAAGTGAAAAGTGAAAGTGAAGTTGCTCAGTCGTGTCTGACACTATATTTCATGGAAGCTATACATTTAGCTATGATTTATGGCAGCTTCCTATGTAATAGTAAATACTAGACACATATTAGCAAATTCTTGGTAGTATATCCTATGTATCGGGCACTTTTCTAAGTATTGTCCATTTTTAACCCATTTAATTCTTCAGCAAGCTAGGAACTAGGTCTTATTCTTATTTTATAAACGAGGAAAGTTGAGGCATAGAAGGCTAAAGTTAGTTGCTGGGACTTGAGTCAGTGCCTGCATCTGTGTCTTTTGCTGCTCTCTCTCATGTCCACCTAGATAACACTTGTGAGTGTGTTCAGTCGCCCAGTCATGTCAGACTCTTTGGGACCCCGTAAACTATAGCCAGCCAGGCTCCTCTGTCCAACGAATTTTCCAGGCAAGAATGCTGGAGTGGGTTGTCATTTTCTACTCTAGGGCATCTTCCCGACCCAGGAATCGAACCTGAGTCTCTTGTGTCTCCTGCATTGGTGGGCAGGGAAGCCCAGATAACACAACATGTATATAATGGTTTATTATACAAGCATTAAAATAATGTTCATATTTAAAATATAAAAATATTTTCCCAATTTGTCTTAAAATGGAAAACCGGCGGGCTACTAAATAATACAAGGCAATCTTAAGGAAAAAAAAGTCTACATGGATTTTTAAAGTGAAGAATCTAAGTGTAAAAGATTCATGTCAAAGGGTTAATCATTTTAACTTTTAAGTTGTGATATATTAAGGTCATCTTGATTGTGCTGTAGATACATTGATTTACCTAGTCATGATAAGTTCTGGGCAAGTGCTAGCTAAATTCACATGTACTGCAATGAGAAAGGAGGCTTTTCAGAAGAAAAACTGAATTCTCTCCAAGGTTTTGAGAAAATTGGCTGAGTAGAGGCATGCTCCCTTCCAAAACTGTCTTGTGTTTGAAAATCGAAAACGATGATTTCATCAAGCTTTGGAAAACTGATCTCATAATTGGACACTGAATTTTTCAGCCATAGAGACTGAGGTAAAGAAGTTTTTCCTAAAAAAAATTAGAGACTTCTTATTAAAACTTAAAAATTATAGTTTCTTAGGCATTTCCTGGTCTTTTTTTTTAGCATCTTAGACATTGAACTTACCTGTGGATCTTTGCTTACTCAACGTCACCCCTCTGCAGACTCTTCTTCAGTTATTTTATCCCTCATTGCCTGTCACTGCTGAGAGTGTGGGGGATAGACTGAAAGCACAGTGATTCTTACTTCAGGTTGCCATAAGCAGTGACCTGAGCAGAGTAGTGTGGACAGAATGATCCTGAGATCTTTCTTCTCTCCTGAGAAAGGTGACTTCAATGAGTGAAGACACTCCATAGACTGTCTTTAGTCAGTCAGTTCAGTTGCTCAGTCATGTCCAGCTCTTTCCGACTCATGGACAAAAGCACGCCAGGCCTCCCTGTCCATCACCAACTCCTGGAGCTTACTCAAACTCATGTCCATTGAGTCAGTGATACCATCCAACCATCTCATCCTCTGTTGTCCCTTCTCCTGCCTTCAATCTTTCCCAGCATCAGGGCCTTTCCAATGAGTCAGTTCTTCACATCAGGTGGCCAAAGTATTGGAGTTTCAGCTTCAATATCAGTCCTTCCAATGAATATTCAGGACTGATTTCCTTTAGAATGGACTGGTTGGATCTCCTTGCAGTCCAAGGGACTCTCAAGAGTCTTCTCCAACCCCACAGTTCAAAAGCATCAATTCTTCAGCTCTCAGCTTTCATTATAGTCCAACTCTCACATCCATACATGGCTACTGGAAAAACCATAGCTTTGACTAAATGGACCTTTGTCAGCAAAGTTATGTCTCTGCTTTTTAATATGCTAAGTTTATCATAGCTTTTCTTCCTTAAAGCTAGACTTCCTTTTTAGTCTTTAAGCTAGACTTCTTTAAGATCCTTAAATATTGGATTGGCCCAAAAGTTCATTCATTTTTTCCATAAGATGTTATGGAAAAACCTGAATGAACTTTTGGGCAAACCCAGTATGATACATACCACTAATTTAAAAAACCAAAATAGAAAAAGCAGAGTTGGCTCTAAATCATATGTTTGGTTCATCCTTGAGTAAAAAAACATCAAATGAAATAATAACGAGCATCATACAAACCACTTTGGCGCTAACACGGCTGAAAAAGAAATGCAGAAAGCAGCGTCATGCCTACACTTCTAATTTTAATCACAGCTCCAAATAGTTAAGAGCACACCCAGAAAATAACAGCGTGTGTCTCAGTCTGGAGTGCTTTGTGGTTAGATCTCTCTGACATAACTTTAGGTAGTGCAGGTGGCTCCTCTTAAGGGCACTGCTCGAAATGTGGAGTATACTTTCCAGAGCCTGTGGTTTGAAAGGGGAGGAGTGGCAGCTACTTGCATAATTACAGGTATGAGGATGAAGTTTGTATGAAGAAGTACCTCTTTCGGATCTCTTAGAAGTTTTAATTAAGAAGGACCCCATAAGGAAGACATGTAAAGGTTGAGAAGTCATCATTATTTCTCTCTACTTTAATTTTGTTTTATATTCAGATAACATAGTCTTTTAGAAGGCAAAGCAAACATCTAGACACACATATGTCTTTGTAAGAAATGCACTGGCAAAGACTTTAAAAATGTAAAAATTTGTTAACTTTATTATTTTTAAATTATTTTTTATTGACGTATAGTTGACTTACAGTGTTGTGTTAGTTTCAGGTGTACAGCCAAGTGATCCAGTTACACACGCATGTCTATTCTTTTTCAGATCATTTTCCCTTATATGTTATTACAAAATATTAGGTATAGATCCCTGTGCTCTGCAGTAGGTCCTTGTGGTTATCTGTTTTACATGTGTATATGTTAACCTCAGGAGAAAGCAATGGCACCCCACTCCAGTACTCTTGCCTGGAAAATCCCATGGACGGAGGATGGGCTCCTGGTGGGCTGCAGTCCATGGGGTCGCTGAGTCGGGCACAACTGAGTGACTTCACTTTCACTTTTCACTTCCATGCATTGGAGAAGGAAATGGCAACCCACTCCAGTGTTCTTGCCTGGAGAATCCCAGGGACGGGGGAGCCTGATGGGCTGCCGTCTATGGGGTCACACAGAGTCGGACACGACTGAAGCGACTTAGCAGCAGCAGCAACATGTTAACCTCAAACTACTAGTTTATCCTCCCTACCTTTCCCCTTCAGTAACCGTAAGTTTGTTTTGTGTCTGTGTGTCTATTTCTGTTTTGTAAATAAGTTCACATATATCATTCTTTTTAGATTCCACATAAAAGTGATATCATATATTTGTCTTTCTCTGATGTACTTCACTTGATATCATAAGCTCTAGGTCCATCTGTGTTGGTGCAAATGGCATTCACTCTTTTTTTTATGGCTGAATGGCAAAGACTTCATTAAAAAGCAGACCCTCTTAGCCTATGAGTCTTTCCTGCTGATGTAGATTCCAACCACATCTCAATGTTTTGATGACTCACGTGACTGAAAGTCACTAAGCGAGTGGCACCATTGTTTCTATGCTCATCAGCACCCAAGTAAAAGTTTATGGGTGCATATGTCTTGATATCTGTGCCACTTAAACTTGGTGTCTGTGCTACTTAAATAGATCTAAAACAAGTAAAAGAGTGATGACCTGAAATACATTTGCTGTGAAGATTTGAATCTACAAGAAAGGGCAAATTGTCCCCGCAATAAGGAAGATTTTGCTTAAAGTGGTGAAATGAGCACAGCATCAAGTTCTCCCCTCCCCAGTTTTCCTAGTGTGACAAATAGACCATGTTTTTAAAAAATGCAACATGTACATCAGCACTGCAAATCAGAAATGAGAAACAGCTCACTGCAAAAAAAAGAAAAACTGGTAAATTTCTGAAGCTGCAGTAGAAGTGGGAGAGGGTATTGGAAGATATTGAAATGCTTCCTTGAGAAAAAGTACCAAGTCTGCTGCAGTGTCTGGACACGAAGTGTGCTCTCATTTAGGAGAGGCTCTGAGACTCCTTGATATGAGAGGCAACACCAAGCTGTGAAGCACTTTTCACCTTTGATCATAGATCATGCACAGAAACAGGCCAGAGAGCCAGGCGGGCGGGTGGCGGCAGCGGGGATGAATTTGAAGCTCTCATCTATAATAGTTTGTTAGAAGTATGAGTATGAATCTGGGGAGAGGGGTTTGAGCTAACGCTAAAAAATTTGGCTCATAGGTGGTATTTATAGCCATGAATGAGGTGACTGGATGTGATCATTAAGGGAGACAATACATAAAAGAGAGATCCACCCCAGGGACAGAACTATGTATGGCATGGCCCAATCTTAAGAGGCTGATAGAAGGAGGGAACACAGAATCAATGAAGAAGATTGAGAAGGAGTGAGCAGGTAATTCCTAAACTGCAACTCCTCCAGAGAGGCTTCTTGATCAAAATGGCAGGCTGACTGAACTCCCTCTTTTCCTTTCCTTTCACTGATATGACAGTAAATGTGTGTGCATGAGAATAAATCTATAAACATGCCCAAACCAATCTACGTCCCATCATGTCGACAAATATGTGGACAGCAGAGGGTATCTAATGTTCTTATTCATAAATAACACAGAAAACCATCAACTACAGCCTGCAGCACACAGGAGCCAGCTGTTAGGGAAGATGGGGAGTGACCTCACATGAATAAAGACTCCAGGCTCCAAGTCAGCAGATGCAGTCAGGGATGGGCTCTGGGTTGTCAATCAGAGTGATCACCTCGAGGCTTGGATATAGAATAGGTGGACGGAGAGGCTTCTCCACCAGTTGGAGCTGCAAGAAATTGCTCTCTGAATAGACTGGAAAATTTGCCTGGGAAGGGCACTTGTGTGTTGAATCTAGGTACAGAGGTAGAGTAGAATACGAGGAAATCTTAGACTCTCATAGGGGATGAAAATGTGAAGGAATAATAGTCCTCTCCAGAAGTGAAATATACTTAAGTACTGTACCCTCAGAGTAGAGTCCTTTTTTTTTTTTTTAAATCACTTTGGGGATTGTGGAAGTTCTAACTCAGCTTGTCTATGCCCTCCTCATGAGCCACGTTCGCAGAGCCCACAGGGAGCCATCCTGTTAAAGAGAGGCCATGCTATGTACACATTCCAATGAAATTGCAGAGGAACTACCCTCCTGCCACCAATATGAGTCCAAACAATCTTCATTTGCAATGGTGTATGTTAAATTAACCATCACCATACTTTCATAGAAAACAAAAACGTGAGAAGGAGGGAGAAGAAAGAGGATGACAAAAATAATTTAAAGAACAGAAGAGAACATAAAATATTGTGATATTTTAAATTATATTTCATCCATGACATAGAAGAGGTAAAGTGTTAATGGATATTAAAATATTTTATTAAAATAAAATAATTACCACAATTTGTGTGGCAATGCTTAAGTATTAACATAATCACACTGTTGTAGGTATTTTGTTTTGTTTTTTTCCCATGCTTAGAATCAACCTACAGTCAATACTCAAATCTTTATTCATTGCAGAAAAAAGTACAAACATTAAAGATCCTGACAGCATAGAAACAGCTGGACAGCCTAGAAACACATGCTAGAAGATGAAGGAGAGGGAAAAAGTGGTAGAAGGAAGTGTGGAAGCTTTAATTGCATCTTCCATAGTCCAGAGTCAATGGGTAAGCTTTGTTTAAGTGTATTTTTTAAATATTTCTTTTATTGATGTATAGTTGATTTACAACATGTTAATTTCTGCTGTACAGCAAAGTGATTCAATTATACACAGTCTCTTTCATATTTTTACGGTTTATCACAGGATATTCAGTATAGGCTCCTGTGCTATCCTGTAGGACCTTGTGGTTTACCCAGTCTCTATGGAGCAGTTTGCATCTGCTAATTCCAAACTCCCAGTCCAACCTCCTTCCCCTCTTTCTGGCAACCATAAGTCTATTCTCTATCTCTATGGATCTATTTCTGTTTTATAGATCTGTGCATTTGTGTCACATTTAAGATTTCACATAGAAGTGGTATAGGGTATTTTTCTCTGACTTACTTCACTTAGTATGATAATCTCTAGGTGTATCCATGTTGCTACCATAGCATTATTTTATTTCCATTTTATATAAATATATATACACATATACACACATATATATAAAGAAGCTATAGTATGTATGTGTACACACACACACACACACACACACACACACCATATCTTCTCTCTCCATGTGTCTGTTGATGGACATTTAGCTTGTTTCCATGTCTTGCTTTTGCAAATAGTGCAACAGTGAACATAGGCATGCATGTGTCTTCACATTATAGTTTTCTCCAGATACATGCTCAGGAGTAGGATTGCAGAATCATATAGCAACCCTATTTTTAGTTTTTAAAGGAACCTCCATATGTTTCCCATAATGGTTGCACCAATTTACATTCCCCCATCAACAATGTGAGAGGGTTCCTTTTCTCCACATTCTCCCAAACATTTGTTAACTGTAGACTTTTGAATGATTGCCATTCTGACGGATGTGAGGTGGTGCTTCATTGTACTTCTGATTTGCATTTCTCTGATAATTAGCGATGTCGGACATCTTTTCATGTACCTGTTGGCCATCTGTATGTCTTCTTTGGCAAAATATCTATTTAGGTGTTTTGCCCATTTTTTTGATTTTCCTTTTTATTGAGTTGTGTGAGCTGTGTGCATAGTTTAGAAATTAGCCATTGTCAGTTATATAATTTGCAAATATTTTCTCCCAGTCAGTAAGTTGTCACTTGGTTTTGTTTATGGTTTCCTTTGCTGTACAAAAGCTTGTAAGTTCAATTAGGTCCTATTTGTTTATTGTTGATTTCATGTCTGCTGTCTTGGGGAACTGATGTTTAAGTGTATTTTTTAAAGTTATAATGATAAATAATTTAATTAAAATAAAAGCTAACTAACAATTCAGAAAATTGAGAGATGTCTCAGTAAAAGTGCTCTAACCTGCTCATTTTTTGTGAAGGGAGGTATTACATACCTTTTTTAACTGATGAATTCAGAAAGAGATTTAAGCATATTTGTTAGAATTGCTGTGGTCATTGTCAGCAGAACCGAAACCAAAAGGGGGTAAACTACTAGTAAGTAGTTTTTACTTAAGCTGGAACTAGACATTTGGAAGAGGTGACTTTTTTATTTGTATATTTCTTCAGCTCAGTTCAGTTCAATCGCTCAGTCGTGTCCGACTATTTGCAACCCCATGACCCACAGCACGCCAGGCCTCCCTGTCCATCACTAACCCCCGGAGTTCACTCAGACTCACGTCCATCGAGTCCGTGATGCCATCCAGCCATCTCATCCTCTGTCATCCCCTTCTCCTCCTGCCCCCACTCCCTCCCAGCATCAGAGTCTTTTCCAATGAGTCAACTCTTCTCATGAGGTGGCCAAAGTACTGGAGTTTCAGCTTTAGCATCACTCCTTCCAAAGAAATCCCAGGGCTGATCTCCTTCAGAATGGACTGGTTGGATCTCCTTGCAGTCCAAGGGACTCTCAAGAGTCTTCTCCAACACCATAGTTCAAAAGCATCGATTCTTCGGCACTCAGCTTTCTTCACAGTCCAACACTCACATCCATACATGACCACTGGAAAAACCATAGCCTTGACTAGATGGGCCTTTGTTGGCAAAGTAATGTGTCTGCTTTTGAATATGCTGTCTAGGTTGGTCATAACTTTCCCTTCAAGGAATAAGCGTCTTTTAATTTCATGGCTGCAGTCATCATCTGCAGTGATTTTGGAGCCCAGAAAAATGAAGTCTGCCACTGTTTCCACTGTTTCCCCATCTATTTCCCATGAAGTGGTGGGACCAGATGCCATGATCTTCGTTTTCTGAATGTTGAGCTTTAAGCAACTTTTTCACTCTCCTCTTTCACTTTCATCAAGAGGCTTTTTAGTTCCTCTTCACTTTCTGCCATAAGGGTGGTGTCATCTGCATATCTGAGGTTATTGCTATTTCTCCCGGCAATCTTGATTCCAGCTTGGGCTTCTTCCAGCCCAGCATTTCTCATGATGTACTCTGCATAGATGTTAAATAAGCAGGGTGACAATATACAGCCTTGACGTACTCCTTTTCCTATTTGGAACCAGTCTGTTGTTCCATGTCCAGTTCTAACTGTTGCTTCCTGACCTGCATACAGATTTCTCAAGAGGCAGGTCAGGTGGTCTGGTATTCCCATCTCTTTCAGAATTGTCCACAGTTTATTGTGATCCACACAGTCAAAGGCTTTGGCATAGTCAATAAAGCAGAAATAGATGTTTTTCTGGAACTCTGTTGCTTTTTCAATGATCCAGCAGATGTTGGCAATTTTATCTCTGGTTCCTCTGCCTTTTCTGAAACAAGCTTGAACATCTGGAAGTTCAAAAGACCCTGTGTATGTATTGCTTTTATTAATAAGACTGAAGCAACTTAGTAGTAGTAGTAGTAGTAATACTTATTTTTAATAAACTTACAAAGATCTAGAAGAAGAAACTCCTAAGTTTTGGAAACTATCATAATCAATGAAACTAAGCCATGATGTGTGGGCCACCCAAGATGGACGGGTCATGGTGGAGAGTTCTGATAGAATGGGGTCCACTGGAGAAGGGAATGGAAAACAACTTCAGTATTCTTGCCTTGAGAACCCCATGAACAGTATGAAAAGGCAGAAAGATAGGACACTGAAAGATGAACTCCCCAGGTCAGTAGGTGTCTAATTTGCTACTGGAGATCAGTGGAGAAAAAACTCCAGAAAGAATGAAGGGATGGAGCCAAAGCAAAACAACACTCAGTTGTGGATGTGACTGGTGATAGAAGCAAGGTCCGATGCTGTAAAGAGCAATACTGCATAGGAACCTGGAATGTTAGGTTCACAAATCAAGGCAAATTGGAGTGGTCAAACAGGTCAAACCATGGCAAGAGTGAACACTGACATTCTAGGAATCAGCAAACTAAAATGGACTGGAATGGGTGAATTTAACTCAGCAGACCATTATATCTACTACTGTGGACAGTAATCCCTTAGAAGAAATGGACTAGCCATCATAGTCAACAAAAGAGTCCGAAATGCACTACTTGGATGCAGTCTCAAAAACAACAGAATTATCTGTTCATTTCCAAGGCAAACCATTCAATATCATGGTAATCCAGTCTATGCCCTGAACAGTAATGGTGAAGAAGCTGAAGTTGAATGGTTCTATGAAGATCTACAAGACCTTTTAGATCTAACACCAAAAAAAGATGTCCTTTTCATTATAGGGGACTGGAATGCAAAAGTAGGAAGTCAAGAAACACCTGGGGAAACAGGCAAATTTGGCCTTGGAATACAGAATGAAGCAGGGCAAAGACTAATAGAGTTTTGCCAAGAGAACACACTGGTCATAGCAAACACCCTCTTCCAACAACACAAGAGAAGACTCTATACATGGACATCACCAGATGGCCAATGTCAAAATCAGATTGATTATATTCTTTGCAGCCAAAGATAGAGAAGCTCTATACAGTCAGCAAAAACAAGACCAAGAGCTGACTGTGGCTAAGATCATGAATTCCTTATTGCCAAATACAGACTTAAATAGAAGAAAGTGGGGAAAACCACTAGACCATTCAGGTATAACCTAAATCAAGTCCCTTCTGATTATACAGTGGAAGTGAGAAATAGGTTTAAGGACTAGATCTGATAGACAGAGTGCCTGATGAACTATGGACTGAGGTTCATGACATTATACAGGAGACAGGGATCAAGACTATCCCCAAGAAAAAGAAATGCAAAAAAGCAAAATGGCTGTCAGAGGAGGCCTTACAAATAGCTGTAAAAGAAGAGAAGCAAAAAGTAAAGGAGAAAAGGAAAGATATACCCATTTGAACGCAGAGTTCCAAAGAATAGCAAGGAGAGATAAGAAAGTCTTCCTCAATGATCAGTGCAAAGAAATAGAGGAAAATAATAGAATGGGAAAGACTAGAGACTAGAGATACTAAGAGAATATTTCAGGCAAATATGGGCTCAATAAAGGACAGAAATGCTATGGACCTGACAGAAGCAGAAGATATTAAGAAGAGGTAACAAGAATACACAGAAGAACTGTACAAAAAAGATCTTCATGACCCAGATAATCACAATGGTGTGATCACTCACCTAGAGCCAGACATCCTGGAATGTAAAGTCAAGTGGGCCTTAGAAAGCATCACTACAAACAAAGCTAGTGGAGGTGATGGAATTCCAGTTGAGCTATTTCAAATCCTGAAAGATGATGCTGTGAAAGTGCTGCACTCAATATGCCAGCAAATTTGGAAAACTCAGCCTTGGCCACAGGACTGGAAAAGGTCAGTTTTAATTCCAGTCCCAAAGAAAGGCAATGCCAAAGAATGCTCAAACTACCACGCAATTGCACTCATCTCACACACTAGCAAAATAATGCTCAAAATTCTCCAAGCCAGGCTTCAGCAATATGTGAACTGTGAACTTCCAAATGTTCAAGCTGATTTTAGAAAAGGCAGAGGAACCAGAGAATAAATTTCCAAGATCTGCTGGATCATGGAAAAAGCAAGAGAGTTCCAGAAAAACATCTATTTCTGCTTTATTGACTATGCCAAAGCTTTTGACTATGTGGATCATAATAAACTGTGGAAAATTCTTTAAGAGATGGGAATACCACACCACCTGACCTGCTTATTGAGAAATCTGTATACAGGTCAGGAAGCAACAGTTGGACCTGGACATGGAACAACAGATTAGTTCCAAATAGGAAAAGGAGTATGTCAAGCCTGTTTATTGTCACCCTGCTTATTTAACTTATATGCAGTTAAATACATATAACTTAAATACACATAACTTATACACATCATGAGAAATGCTGGACTGGATGAAGCACAAGCTGGAATCAAGATTACTGGGAGAAATATCAATATCCTCAGATACACAGATGACACCACCCTTATGGCCGAAAGTGAAGAAGAACTAAAGAGCCCCTTGATGAAAGTGAAAAAGGAGAGTGAAAAAGTTGGCTTAAAGCTCAACATTCAGAAAACTAAGATCATGGCATCCGGTCCCATCACTTCATGGCAAATATATGAGGAAACATGGAAACAGTGACAGACTTTATTTTTTGGGGCTCCAAAGTCACTGCAGATGGTGACTGCAGCCATGAAATTGAAAGATGCTTGCTCCTTGGAAGAAAAGTTATGAGCAACCTAGACAGAATATTAAAAAGCAGAGACATTACTTTGCCAACAAAGGTCTGTCTATTCAAAGCTATGGTTTTTCCAGTAGTCATGTATGGATGTGAGAGTTGGACTATAAAGAAAGCTGAGCACTGAAGAATGGATGCTTATGACCTGAGTTGTTGGAGAAGACTCTTGAGAGTCCCTTGGACTGCAAGGAGAGCCAACCAGTCCATCCTAAAGGAGATCAGTCATGGGTGTTCATTGGAAGGACTGATGTTGAAGCTGAAACTCCAATACTTTGGCCACCTGATGTGAAGACCCTGATGCTGCGAAAGATTAAGGGCAGGAGGAGATGGGGATGACAGAGGATGAGATGGTTGTATGGCATCACAGACTCAGTGGACATGGGTTTGGATTAACTCTGGGAGTTGGTGTGGACAGGGAGGCCTGGTGTGCTGTGGTTCATGGGGTCACAAATAGTCAGGCACGACGAGTGACTGAATGGAACTAAGCTCTAACAGAGAAAAAATTGATAAACTTTTAATTCCATGAATTTATATATATTGATGCGAGTAAATGTTAATAAATCAGATTTGGTAGTAAGTCAAAAGACTGATATGACACCCAAAGAGAGTTTATTCCCAGAACATAACAATATTTCAACATTAGAAAATCAGTTCTTACATTTCTATATAGTAACAGATTAAGGAAAAAGCCACAGTCATTTCAATAGACTGAAAATGCAACATTCCTTCCTGATTAATAAAATCTTTTACTATCTTAAAAGACAAATAGAAGTGTCCATTTTTAACATGATAAAAGTGGTTGAAACATGTATGACAAAATTTAATTCCTTAATATATACAATGTTTTTATAAAGTAGCAAGAAAGAAATCTACCCAAGAGAAAAATAACAGTAGGAGGCAAATCACAGAGTAAATCAACTATCCTCCAAACACTGAAAAAATTTTCAATCTTATTTAAAGAAATGTAAGCATAAGCTACAAAAAAATAAAAAAGAACCCCTTCAACTGTTATACTGGAAATTATTAAAATGCTCATGCTCAGTATTGTTGAAATTGAAAGAAAAAGACTCTTATCTGGCTGGAAGATTGTATACTGATAATTCAAGAAGGTAGTTGGTCAGTGTACTAAAAGTTTTGAAAGTATATCCTTTGATCTAGAAATTCTATTTGTAGGAGTTATATATAAAGAAATCACTTGAGCTGGATGCTCACAAAATTTAACTATAGGATTATAAAAATACTGTATTTTATAATGAAAAACAGAAACAAACCAAATGTCCAACCTTGGAATAATAGTTAAGTAAGTTGTAACTTCATATAACAGAACATCATGTTACACATGACTATTTGTTGATGTTGAAGATGTTTGATACACTCTGATAAAAACAAAGCTTTAACCAATAGAACAGACTGATCTTGTTTTAATTTAAAATGGTTATCTGTCAGTCTATATCTCTCTCATCTACTCATCTACCTTCTTACCTACATGAAAAAGACTGGAACTATATTCATCATGAGTTAATGTTAGTTACCACTAGTGGTGATTTTTCATTTTCTTTATTTGTATATTATTGATTTTTTTTTCAAAAAAATAAACAAATATGCTTTTTCAATAATGAAGCAAATGCTATTTTAAAATAAAAGTTATATACATATTTTTCTGTTTTGTGCAAAGTATAACAAAGGTTTACTATTTATTAAATAAAATGACTTACAAATCAATCAGAAAATGAACTATGTCATAGAAAAATGACTTATAGATGATTCCCAAAAGAAGAACTATAAAATGACCTAGAAACAAGGAAAGTGCAATCTCATAAGTAATTTAAAAATAAAAATGAGATCATCTTTATTTATAATCAAGTAGACAAAAGCCTTCTAAAAAACAGAGAATTAATTCTCTGTGTATGACAGCATATGTTTAGGGCTATGACATCCCCTGTACAATGCAGAGATGGGAACAGTGTTTCTAGAGGATATGACAACACGTAACAAAAGCCTTAATTTTGTGCATGCCATTTGGCTTGGATATTCTCTTTCTCAGAATTTCTATAAGGAAATAATTAGGGCATGTCCAAATGAAGATGACCAATGCAGTATTGTTTGTAATAGTGAAAACTGGAAAAAACTGAAATGTTTTCAGTTCAAAAACCCAAATGTTTTAAAAATAGGAAAATAGCTAAATTATGGTACATCCAAAGAAAGGAATATTATTCGGAAATTAAATTGTACTCTTAGAAATACACCGAATGACATAGAACAGGTTTATAATATCCTGCAGACTGGAAGGAGGGCCCCTTTCCTGCTCAATTGTGATACCAGCAAATGCATTCTTTTGGCACTATGCACAGTCCCTGGAACTCATCACATTTAATATTCTGCCACTTAATATCACTTGCGGGTGCTTTACTGCTGCCGGTCCTGTCCATTGGTGACAACAGCCCTGTAAATGTCTCTCCTGATCTCTCTCTTTTTCAATTTATACACTGATTTTACAATGGAAAAAGAAATCTGTATTTACAAAAGAAAACAATACTGGTAAATACTGGGCCCTTGTCCCTGAGATACAGAACCTTGGGACGAGCACCAAGGAAATAAGACAGTGATCCTGACATAGCCTAAAAATGCATTTAGAGCTCACAAAATATACACATTTCATCATTTGGATTTTTTTTTATAAAAGCAACAATGCTAAAATATACATTTTGTTATTCAGTGAAAAGAATGGGATAGAAAATTGGTGGTAGAGGGATATACTGTATGCTTTGAAACCAGATGCAAATTATAAATCATCTCCACAGAGTCATCAAGTTTCAGTTGTTTCCTCTGGAATCATTAGAAGCACCTTGGTATGGTGACTGAGAATTCAGCCTCTTGTCACAACCTAGGCTCTGCTGCTCTGTGTGCTTAGGCCAGTTACACAACCTCTCTGTGCCCGTGTCCTCACCTAAAAAAGGGCATAATGATGCTACAACATCACAGGGATGTTGTGTTTTAAGTTAATACATTTACTTTAATTGAAATAAATACATATATTTAGAGGCCTTAGAATATATGTGGTAAGTATTCAAGAAATGCTAGCTGATAGTATTACTAAAATTATTGTCATGAGGATTCTAGTTGCTATTTTAGTTTTCAGTTCCTTTAAATATTTAATAAAATTGGATGGGTTCTATTATAGTTACTTGCTTGTCCACTTATTCATTCACTATATTTACCGATATATCTATGATTATTTTTGCTTTGAGATCTTGAACACTAGCACCTAAAGGGCACACAGACAGAGAATCTGTGAGGCTGTAGAAGGCGTGAGGAAGAGCCAGGAAAGTAAGGGCAGTTACCCTGCAGTGGGAAGGGAAGCAAAGCAAGCTCAAAGTGGCAGACAATGGAACAAGCCGGTGGAAACCTGGCTCTGAAGGGCAGCACAATCTCGGCTGCACCAGCCCCATGGCAACTCTCACTATCCTGACTCTGCTTTCCTTTTCTTTGTTTTAAATTTATTTTCATTTATTTCATTTGGCTGTGCCATGTCTCAGCTACAGCAAGTGGGACTTTTAGTTGTGGCATGTGGGATCTAGTTTCCTGACCAAGGATGGAACCTGGGGCCTCTGCATTGGGAGCTCAGAGTCTTAGCCACTGGACCATCAGGGAAGTCCCCCTGCTTTTCAATAGAGTAGCTTTTCTGATTGGCCTGACTTCATGGCTTTTCTTTTATAATAAAACTCTGTCAGCTGAGGAAAAAGATGTCTTTGAAGTTTTCAGAGCCTATATGACACACGTGTCACGCCATAGATGTCTACAGGAAAGTTCCAGACTTGATGGTGGCTCACCCCAAGTTTTCTGCTTTGCTGGCCTCTTGGCCTTCTGTCTTAGACTCATATTGCAACCTCATTCCTCATCAGCTCTTTGGATGACTGTCTCAAAGCACAATTTGAATCTAAGGCACCTCTCAAGGTCTCAGTCCTAACTCCTGGCTTCCTTATTTGTAAATCAGAATTGCGAGTCATTTTGTTTTGTCATAGCCCATGGAATCTTATCTGGCCTGAAATGGGAGAAAGATGAGAGAAGAGACAACAATAGGGTTTGAACAGTGGGTGGTCGCTTCGAAGGGGAGGTGGTGTGTGCAGGAGGGCTTTAGAAAGTAAAACTGGTAGGGTTTTCACTGGTGAAAGAGAGGGAAACTGTTTTTGTCTCGGTGGCCTGCAGTGACTATGAACAAGGCATTGCAGATTTTCTAGAAAAGATAACAAAGTTGTTGTTTGCAGGTGCAATTGGAGATATCAGGTAGAGCCCTCCAGAGGACAGCAGGAAAATCTACTTTCAAGAATTCAGACCATTTCTCCACTGTCCTTACTACCAATTAGGTTGAATCAAAGTCAACTGGCCACAGAGTAGCCTGCTATTTTCTCTTTCCCATTTCTTTGCTTTTCAGGAGACTCTGTGTTATATAATATCAGGAAGAAACTCATATCCATGTTGGCCTCAGATAAAGATATATTTTCTGGACTCCATTGGGAAATCTTGTGCACCAAGAATCTGAGTTTCAGAGGGTTTTGTTTTGTCTTGCTTTTTTCTTTTTAAGAATCATAAGATGTAACAAGACAAGCGAACAAGTCATGCAGAAAGTTGGTGAATAGCACTATATTAATCCTGCTACCTATCAAATTGGTTTCTAGAAGGGAAAAAAATGTCAGAATGAACAAAATCAGTTGGAAATAACTCAGTCACATGAGCATCTTGTGAATTCCCATGTTATAAACTGTGGAATACTCTGTGGCAATAAAATTAATGAATGACAACTTTGAAATGGGTAATTTCAAAAGCAGGTACAGAAGAAAATAGTAATAGTAATATACTTTGGAAAAGGCATATATGTAACAGTCCATAATGTTACTTAGAAAGTTATTATTTCTGCCAAGGTGTTTGTTGTATAGGTGAAACAAAAGGAAAAAACAGCCAAATAACCAAAAAGGAACCAAGTCCTAAATAAAGAAAGATGAGACAAAGAAAAAGGTACCAATAAAATTTTCAAAAAGAAAAGGTAAATAGACACAAAGACATTTTCAGAAAAAAAAAAAAAAAACCGTAAGAATAAAGCAAGCAGATTAAATTCATGACACGTGTGCACAAAGGAAAGCTTCTAAAGAAACAAAGAAAAAGAGAACTAAAATTCACAATAAAAATATAATCTTGCTGATTATCACTTTATTCCTTGGAAACTCTCTATCAATAAAGTAAACCACAACTCTGTCGAATACAAACAAATATAAAAGTGTGCATTAAACTCAAGAAAGAAATTGAATAAAAAACCAACACCCATCTTTGGGTGAGGAGACAATGAATGGTTTTTCCTTCTTCGGAGTTTTCTGTGCTTGAGCTAAATTTCTTACAGGAAAATACACTACTTTCCTAATGGACAGGAATGAACTCTATTAAAAATGAAGCTCTCAACTGCAGTTCATATTAATTTTTAATACAGCAGAGCCTTATTCTGCTGCCAGCTAATTCAGGAACTGAACAGGATGGCATTCTTTCCGGTACAATATGTAATACAAACTTTCCCCGTGAGGAACAGTAGTTACCTCCGGTTATTTGACACGTTTTCTCACCTGCCTTTCCCTTCACCCAATTTCCACCCACTCCAGGAGTTCTGCCCAGTCTTTTTTTTTTTTTTTCTTTCTGAAAAACAAGCAGCATGGTACCCTTGTCTGCTACTCTTTGCTATCTGGGTCTCCTGGGGGCTCGGGCGTTGCACTCCTCTGGCTCCCAGAGTCTGAGAAGAGACTGGAGATTTCTCTTTGCCCATCTTGGACCTCAGACACCCCCACTGCCCTCCGCCCGCTCACACATGCGTTCCAGGATTCGGTGGATGCTGCTGAAACTGGGTCTATCTGCAGGCACCTTGCTCCAACACAGACGCATGAGATTGTACAGTTCCAGGGGGCAGTTCTCGGGGCAGGAGAGGATGTTGCCATCCCGCACGTAGTAGATGACCTCCTCGTGGGCCATCCCGTAGTAGGGCTGCAGGCCGTAGGAGAAGATCTCCCAGAGGACCACCCCGTAGGCCCACACGTCAGACTCCGTGGTGTAGCGGTTGTAGAAGATGGACTCGGGGGGCATCCAGCGGATGGGGATGGCGTCATTTTCATTGGCTTTGTAGTAGTCCGCCGAGTAGATGTTTCTAGAGAGGCCAAAGTCGGCGATTTTCACCACCATGTTCTCACCCACCAGGCAGTTCCTAGTGGCCAAATCGCGGTGGACGAACTTGCGCTCGGAGAGGTAGGCCATGCCCGCGGCCACCTGCCTGGCAATGCACAGCTGCTCCGCGCAGGAGAGGGGCGGGGGCCCGGGGCTGGAGGCCTGTGAGCCGGGGGACAGGTCGCTGGGACTGAGGCCGCGCCCGGGGTGCGGGGCCATGCTGCGGAGGAACTCATTGAGGTCTCCGTAGGCCATGTATTCAAAGAGTAAGCACATGGGCTTCCCCACTGCACACACTCCTGCAACCAAAATAGGCCCCTTGTTAGAGGTTGCGTTTCTAAAGTCCACATTGGAAAACATTGTCCAAAAGCAAATGACCAGATCAGAAGAAGTGGGGCCTTGGTTTTCTATTGACAGCATCATAGTCGAACCCTGACCCCCTTTCTTTGTGTAAACATCTACTTCTCTTTTAAGATTCAGTTGATTTATCCCTCCTCTGAGGGGGCCTCTGTTCCTGACCTTTCCTGGATCAGATTTTCTTTCCATTATTCTTTATCCTTACTTAGTCCTGCGTCCTACCTACCAGCCTGTTATAATTATCCATTCAGCTGAGGTTTTTTCCCCCCAACATTTTATCCCTTTAAAAATAGAGGTTATGTCTTAAGTCTTCTTTCAATTCCACACACCTACCACGTTTCTGGCAAGTACTCCATAAATATTAAGCAAATGAATTTATGAATAGATGTTTGCTTTGAGTATGTAATACAATTGCTCTGTTTTTCTGCTTCCTTTCTGAGGAACGATGATAAGGAAACTATTTTGTGAATTTGAAAAATGGGAAAAAAGTCAAAGATCTTAGATGAAATATTCAGGTTACTGCAGTTAAACATTTAGGTAAATTTACAAACGTTTATTTTCCAGAAAGAAAAAAATGTTAATATAAATAGAACCTTAGATTTAGTACCAGAAAGTTCAGTTCAGTTCAGTCGCTCAGTTGTGTCCGACTCTTTGTGTACCAGAAAGGCATTTGTTAATTCTAAAATCTTTCTGTATTTAAGAGGGAAACTGGACAACTTGAAATATTAGGTCAGATGGTCACAATTTCACAACAGCATACAAATAGATTATTAAAGCTATTATTTTTTCAGGCAAAAATTAGAAGTCTCTGTTCAAAAAGGAAAGGAAATGAGAATGCTGTTATCTTGGCTTGTTTCTTTTGGTGTTAGCTTTTAATTCTAGGGACTTTAGCAATTGGTATATTTATATGAACTATATAAAATAAATGAACAATTAAAATATAAAATTGGTAAATGACAGTTAATGAAGTGACAAAACATTTATCTGAGAAAATTTTTAAAACTCCAATTCTTTGAACTTAGGTGATTTAAGGAAATATTCTACTCCCTGGTACAGAAAATATTCTATGGGGAGGAACAGAGGCATCTCTCTGATCAAGGAATGAAAGAATAAACAGAAGTGAAGTTTAAAGGAGAAAAAGCTTGCAAGTCTCTCTTTTCTGATGCATACATTTCTCCACTTGTACCTAAGAGTTTCATACCTAAGAGTTTCACAATATTAGGATGATCAAATTCTGCCATGAGGGCTGCCTCCCTCTGAAAGTCTGCTTGCATATCTGCTGAGGCTTCTTCTTTGAGCATCTTCACTGCCACCATTGTGAAAGGTTCATAGGGAAGTAAGCCTGGGGCCCTGAGAGATACATTTAATGAGCAAGAAATCAAAGATCAGAAGTATTACACATAGTCACATGATAACTACGCATGTTTGTACACATCCCCCCACTCATGCAGGCTTTCCCAAAGCCACGGAACCAAAGAAAGATGGTCACACTTAAAACTTCTTGACTCCAGTTAAAAATCACTAGTGTTATTTTCAACACAGATTAAGGTTGAAGATGCGTTATTTATAAGTAACAGGAAATCAGAAGTGCCCAGATGATCATTATCATTGTAATCCCTTAATCGCTGGCTAGAATCTAAATTCCTAGAAGGCAGGAACCATGACTTTTTCCTCTTTATATTTACAGGCCTATAAGTGCGCCTTTCAATTTTTTGCATTCATGCTAAGTAGCTCAGTCGTGTCCGACTCTTTGTGACCCAGTGGACTGCAGCCCTCCAGGCTCCTCGGTCCATGGGGTTCTTCAGGCAAGAATACTGGAGTGGGTTGCCATGCCCTCCTCCAGGGGATCTTCCTGACCCAAGGATTGAACCTGCGTCTCTTTCGTCTCCTGCACTGGCAGGCAGGCTCTTTATCACTAGTGCCACTTGGGGAGCCCTTCATTTTTTTTTTTTTTAGTTCCCAATAAATATTTGTGTGAGATTTTCATTAATCATGTAACCTCCATACTAGGGCTACTATATGTAGAGGTAATGTTGTGTCCTGCCCAAGAGCAACAGGCCAAAGTGACATCGGTGATTAAAACCAAGTCTACATTTTGTAGTCAAGCTGTGTGTCTGTGGAGCTACATGAAGAGAAGTTATTTTATTCCAGCTCATACAAAGACATTAATTGGGCTAGCATTGGCGCTAATACATACTCCTTTCTTGAGCACATTGTTCTCTGCCATTTTTACATTATTTTTTCCCTTTTCTGTCTTGCCATTCTGTGAACATCTATTTAATATCTACGCATATCAGGCTCTGAGTTCTTAAACTGAAACATTAGTTCAAAGAAAATTTTAAGTGAAGACTATAGCAATTGAAAATGGAAGAGATTTTAGAAATAATACTAAAAGCAATGCAAGAAATTGATTTAAAATGTCTGACAAAATTCTCTTCTGAAAAATATTCAATTTTGCAAATTGCTTATCATGAGAACACTCTATAAAGATTCTCTCCATAAATACAACCCTGTTTTCCAGCAAAGAGGGAAAATTATCAAGACTCAAACTACAGTACCCAAACCAATAAGGTGAATGATGTGAAGATTTAGCTAATTTGATAATAAATATATACATAATTACATAGACATCAAATTTACGTCCTGGTAGCTGTTCAGACACAAGGTGTTTTAGTGAATAGATTTTTTTTGAAGTGGATAACTTTACCTTGCTTGAAAGACCCTTCCAAATGCTCCCTCTCCGATATCTCTCACATATTCAATGTTATTCCTGGGATACTCCAGACTGAGCAACTTGGGATTCAAAAGGAGTGGCATCCTCTGGTACATGGGGTTGGGGTGAAGTCTGTCTAGCAAGAGCTCAGAAGGAAGAGTGGTGAGGGTTACTGCTGCCGATTCTCTGCAGGTAAGACAGGTAAGATCAATAATGAGCTGAGGACCAGGTGAGAGCTTTGTACTCAGGTTCAACAGACACATAGGAGTTTAGGAGGAAACAAAACAAATTATGCCAAGTTTATGAAAGATCCTTCTGTTTTAGAGCAACAAAGGATTTTGGATTGGAGTCTAAAGAAACTTTTTTTTCTTTTTCTTCAGAAATTTTGTCACCATCCAATCTGGTAGTGGCAGTGGGGCTGAGGGAGCTAATGGGGAGCAGGAGCAACCATATTCTTGCAAATTGTGGTTTAGAGTCTATCTGCTGCAAGAAACTAACCTTAGGACAAGGGATCCTATGCAAAAAGTCATTGACATTTTTAAAGATCGTGATGGGGGTGCTTAACTTTAAAACAAGGCAATGGGTGTCATAAAGAGACTGTATATATCCTTCCTCCCATCTCCAGCTTCCTCCCATCTCCAGTGAAATAAATAAAAATTTTAAAGTGTTAAGTGATTAACTTAAACTAGAATCTCACCTTTTCTTATTTTTCCATTGTTTTCGTCTTCGGCAGCAATAAAGAGTAGTTATGGTAAGAAGCACAAATATGGCAAAGCTAGACATGATGGAGATGATTACGGTCATAGAGTACGTAGGTGAGACAGAGAAGGAGGGCGAGGAGGAGGAAGGCGCATTTGGAATGTCCACACTCGGCTTTGAGGACGTCATTGGCGGGAATGCTGTAAGTCAACAACAGTGTTTTCATTCATTCTTAAATGTTTAAGAAGCAACTTTTGTATTTAAGAAATCAGTAAACTAAACTTAAGACCATGTGTTTATGTATCAGGTTCTCCCTGGTTTTATATCTATAAAGTGCAATTGTAAGAATCCAGTGAAGTCCAGTTGTAAATAAATCCAGCTTATGTGTGTTAGCCACTCAGTCGTGGCTAACTCTTTGTGACCCTACAGACTGTAGCCCACCTGACTCCTCTGTCCTTGGGATTCTCCAGGCGAGAATACTGGAGTGGGTTGCCATTACCTTCTCCAAGGGATCTCTCCAACCTAGGGATCGAACTCGGGTCTCCTGCATTGCAGGCAGAGTTTTTACTGTCTGAGTTATCCAGCTTATAGGCTCATAGAATTTTAAAGATAAGACACAGAGAAAGAACATGTTTTATCCAAGACAAATGCAGATCCTGAGCTAGTGTTCTTTACAAGCATCATATTGTTTATGACCTGACAACAATCATGGAAATTGTTATTAAATAAAATATTTTTATGAAATTAAAGTCAGGATTGTCTGAAGCTGAGCTTTTATATATATGTATTATTGCTTTACAAAAACAAATGGAAGAATGTGGAAAATGGAAATAGTAGGACACAATGAGAAAGCTGGTTCATCTAACAAACTCATTTCAAACTCCTTTTAAAAAGGTCAGTGCAACATACAAATCAGGTAAAATCTGCATTACTGCTGGAAACCAAAAATATGTGTGTTAGTCACTCAGTCGTGTCCAACTCTTTGCAACCCCATGGACTGTACCCCACCCCCCCAGGCTCCTCTGTCCATGGAATTCTCCAGGCAAGAATACTGGAGTGGGTCGCCATTCCTCTTCTCCAGTGAATCTTCCCACCTAGGGATTGAACCTGGGTCTCCTCAGAATTGCAGGCAAATTCTTTACCATCTGAGCCACTGGGAAAAGCCCTGATCTCATACTAAATCTCACTAAATCTCTTTTCCATCTGAGCCACCAGGGAAACCAAAAGATGTCATACTAAATCTCTCTGTTCATGGGGTGCAAAGTCCATTGTATATCTATTAAAATCACACTGTCAATTATATTTTAAATCCGTTCATTTGATTGAGTAAAGACAACACGGATAGAAAATATTTTAATAATCAACAAGAATGTCTTAATACTAAAGAATGAACTTTGTACCCTAAAAAGAGAGATAAACTTTATTTTTAAATATTTGTGGGATACCAATAGACATAATCTTTTTTGTCAGGTCATAATTACTAAGATTATGTATCCAAGTAAATTTTAAAAGAAGAAATTATGCAGATCTATTCTTTGATCAAAATGCAATTAATAGTAGATTAAATAAAATCCAATAAGACATTAAAAAAAAGAAAGAAATTGATAACCTTTCAATCAAAGAGTAGAAATGAGCCATAGTTACAGATTACAAAATAACTTCCTAACAGTGTTTATGAGATTTGGCCAGAGGTGTGCTCAGTGATAAACTCATAGCATTATCTCCTTCCATTAAATTAAAAGAATGAAAGTGAATGAGCTGAACATCTAATTCAAGACATTGGAAAAGAAACAAAATCGACAGAAAACAAAGAAAAACAGGTGATAAAGTAACAGCCATGTACAAGCAGAAATTAATAAGTTAGAATATACATAACACAAATGATAGACTTAAAAATAGGTCAATAGTCTTATAAATATTTATCAAGTAGTCTAATCAGTGGCATTTTAATTTTAAAAGAAAGAGAAAGGCACAAACATACAAAATTAGAAATGATAAAGTCATTTTAACAATAGATTCAAAGGTCAATAAATATGAAGTAATATATAACTGTGGAGTTACATTTTAAAAATCTTGAGGGAAATGATAGAAACATATTAATTACCAAATTGAAGAATTAAAAATCTGAAAATAGTCATAATCAGGAAATTTAAGTCATTATGGTATTATTATTACATTCTTTCCGTCTTAGAAGAGATAGAGTTTTATAATATGTTCCAGTAAGAGACAAATCTTTCAGGTTGTTTCAGGAAGTTATAATACTAATATCACAACCTGAAAATGTTAGCACAGAAGAAAAGTGCAGACATAGATTATAGAACACAGATTTAAAAGATCCTAAATGAATATTAACAATTAACTGCAATATAGTAAACACACACACACACACAATGATTTCATAGAGGAGCTATATTAATATAACACATCACAAAGTCAAAGGAAAACTTTCATTGCTGTCAATGCTTGAAGCCGTTTGAAATAGGATACTTGTAAAAGCAGAGATTATAAGGGATGCCCATGTATGACTTTTTAGTCTAGTTGTGGACACAGTGATTTTTCCCTGAGCACCAACAGCTAAGTAAGTGGGTTTTAAAGCGTATGGAGACCGAGTTTGGTCACCCCTGTGACTCCAGCAGGCACCTGGAACTAGAAGAAAGTCCGCACAGCAATAAAATAAAATAAATAAAATATCTGTGCAGGACCAATGATAGCATTTCTCATCAAGCGTCACAGCAGTGATGGACATTACAGACTTCCCAGGTTCCTCTGTGATGGTTTGAAAGCTGCTCTGACTTTCTTTGGACTGAGACACTCAAAGATTTAAAAAATCAGTCCAAGATGAGTGGGAGTGAAGTGTGAGTGAAAGTCGCTCAGTCATGTCCGACTTTTTGCAACCCCATGGATTATACAGTCCATGGAATTCTCCAGGCCAAAATACTGGAGTGGGTAGCCTCCAGGGGATCTTCCCAACCCAGGGATCGAACCCAGGTCTCCCACATTGCAGGCAGATTCTTTACCAGCTGAGCCACCAGATGAGTGGGAAGGGGGATTTAAATCGGAGAGCTAACCTTCCTGCTAATAAAAAAGCAGGACCAATCATTAAAAGAGAGAAGGGACTATTATTGTATCTGCATTTCACCACAGCCATTCATACCATATTTAACATGTGAAGGAATGTAATAAAATTTATGAAATTGGCAGTGTAGCCTTATTAGTCTATAAAAAGGTAATTTTTTATCAATACTATCAGAAAATGGAATTAATTGCATAGTAAGAGAATAAGCCATGATGATTTAGTAAGATTTTTTTCAAGATGAAAAATTGGCACAGGTTCAACAAGAATTTTATGCATTTAATTGTTTATGGGTTTAATTGTTTCTTCTTCCAGGAGAGTTTTACTTTCTCAGTTCTTGTTTTTTGTTTCTGATCGACTTGCCCTCATCTTCCCTAGAGCAATATCAATTATCTCTTTGGGTCCACATTATCGATTTCAGTCTCCAGTTCTTCTCTCATCAATTTTATCTCTTTATCCTTTGCCTTTGAACATCAGAGGAGTCTTATTCACTCATTCATCCACATATTAATGGACTTATTAAATGAATATTGATTATTAAGTGTCAAGGACACTGTGGTGGACATGACAACTCTCTATGTTAAAGTACTTAGCTGGGAAGCAATTAGAAAACAAATAATTACAATAAAATATAAAGAGTGTTACAAGAGTGGTGAGAACAAGGATGTTTGTGAGAATCCAGGGGTAGCCCGAGTCCAGGTTTCGGCATTCTGGCTAGGTTTCCTAGAGTAACTTTTAAGTTAAATATTAAGAGTGAGTAGGTGTAACTGGTTGAAGGTATGCGTGTGGGTGTGGCCATGGGGTATTTCACAAAAAAGGAATAACATGTGCCAAAGCCTGAATCAAGCAGTGCCCCTGCTTTTCTAAAAGGGTACCTACAAGTTTCATTGTTGAGTTGGGGAAGGTCTATAGATAAGACTGCAGAATTCTTTCCTAGAGATTTTGAGATGACCCCTTTAAAACCATTTGACCCTGTAAACTATATACTGAAAACTAGCTGTTTTAAAAAAAACACCTATCTTCCAAAAGAAGGACCAGTTGTCACAAAGAAAGAGCATGAATTGGCTCAATGAAGAGAGACTGTACTTTAAGAGAAACTATACTTCTGTCCTAGACATCATGAAATATGGATGTAAATAGATGTGCATGAATCCAGTTACATACACATAAGGTTTCAAGGGCACAAAACACTTTTTTCCTCTATAAAGAATTAGGTGATATAAAAATCATGAATGTGAAATGAAAAGATGATAATTTAAATTGGCTTATTTTATGGCCATAGAAGGGACAACGCTGCTCAATAACTTTGGGATGGAAATAGGATTTATATCATTCACTAAATATCGTGCTCTCCATGGCCTAATTAGGAGCTGTAAACTGGGATCTCCAATGATCTGCCTTCATATTCTACCCTGGATGAGTATAGTGAAAAGCCTTTAAGAGAGAGAAACTGTACTTTGTCCTAGACATCATGAAATGTGGGTGTAAATACGCATGCATGAATCCAGTTACATACACATAAGGTTCAAGGGCACAAACAAAAATACTTACTTGATAGGTTTTCTTTTTTATAATCTGAAGGGGAAAGGATAAAAATTTGTTTTAGGAACATCCAGATAGCTCCTATGTTCTGTGAGAGAGTGCTAAGAAATACAAGTTCCCTTTCAGCTTTTTAATATACAACGGGAAAACATTTTTTGCATTCAAATGTGAAAGGATTGCGTCTTTGGAATGAATCCAGCTGTTAGGGCTAACCACATAGTTCCTTACAAATGAAGTTCATTAAAGCAACATGCAGCCATTCAGCTTTGTTTCGTGAGATCAGCATTTTCAAACATGTGGCTTATTTTTGCATGCTGAAAAATCTGCTTCCTTGGCTAAGAAAGAGGACTTTATTTCTTTATTCCACTTCTCTGACAAAATATGAGATGTTTCTTAGCCTTTGCTCTGCATATTCCAAAAAATGTTATAAGCTGTCATCAGATCTGCTTATGAAGTAAGGTAAGATCTTCAACAGCTCTGAAAAGTACTCTTTAATTTCTTTTAGAACAAATGGAATAAATCCTTATGCTGCTAACTGGTGCAATTAGGATAGCCGTAGGATTCTATTATTAGGTATGGAAGGAAGGCAGAACTAAAAAAAAAAAAAATTAGAAATGCCTAGAAATGATAGGAGATTTAAATTCACATCTCAGTTTCCTCAAAATAGTACATTTCTCTGAATCTCCAAGGTCTCAAGAGAACTCTGTTACCTAAGTATGGCAGTCTGGTACAGGCCATGGGGTCCCAGTGCATGCTGGGGAGTTTGTTGCAGTCTGGCATGGAGAACAGAAGCATCCCAGATCTGTAGAGTTCCCTGTGGGTCTTTTCTTCCACCACCAGCCATTCTTTTGCACAGAAGAGCTCCTTTACTGCCAAGCAGTATTCTCTAAAATGATTTAAGGAGAACAAAACTTAATGAATCATAGCACCCTGAAGCCAAATTGGAGCCTAAATCCTGTATTTTCAAAGCATCATTGTAGTATACTCTCTGTTCTTGCAAAAGTGTCCATGTATAGATCCTTTTGTAAATAACATGAGACTTAATGAAATATATAGTATATTATCCTGTGAGATGAAATACTATCTTGTTTTTAAAACATCACTAATGCTACTGGAGGAAAGAACTTTCAAGTTCAAAAGATAAAAAGATTAGAAATCCCCGGTATGTTTTCTCTCAACTTCATATTAAAATCACTACAAAGGTTCAGAAACAAGTTATACAGAACTTTAAAAGCACACACACTAAAGTCAGGGATCATTGTCAAGCAGTCTCCAGCCTAAGAGGTTTTTCTATAATCTCAGGGCTGATGGGCAGGGCTTGAGGAACACAGTCAGTGTCTCTGTGTGCTTTGTCCTTTGAAACAGAGTAACAGCACCTTCCTGGATGGTTATAGAAGAGCTTGGGGGTCCATACCCTGCCCTGCCCTGCCCTTGGAGAAGCTGAGTCCTGTGCCATTGCTGTGCGTGCTTTGATCTGAGAGAGCTGGAGTAACGTCCATGTGAAAATGAAGCTGTAACCGTCATCTCTGTGTTGCACTGTGAGTGGAGACTCTTCAGAAGGAAATGACTACCCACTCCAGTGTTCTTGCCTGGAGAATTCCATGGACAGAGGAGCCTGGTGGGCTCCAGTCCATGGGATCTCAAAGAGTCAGACACGGCTAAAAGACTAACACACACACAAGTGAAGAGGCTGAAGAAAGACGAGATAGACTAGTTGGATTCTATAGAATTTTGTGGCTTAATATTTGTTTAAGTTTATCTTATAGAAAATAAGATAGACTACACAGGAGAAACCAAGTTAGTTCCAAATTAAGATATTTGGGATGCATCATAAGAGGATATTAAAGATGAATGAAATTAAGGATAATAGCAGTGTTATTCATTCAATATTTGAAGTATAGAGTAGGAAAGTATGTGTCCATACATGTGTATGTGTACCTACATATACATATGTGTTTTTTAACACTCAGGCCTACACTCCCACTTTTCCAGGCAACCACTTGTCAATATGGACCAAATGAACATGTGTGAAATGACTGGGCTGTGCATACAGATGTGATGGGATACAATGAGGGTCATGAGTATAACAATGAGATGTAGATTCTTAATATGTCTGCAAGAGAAGGGGAAGCAATGGGACTTTCAGCCTTCTGAGAAGCTGAAGAACTGTAGAAACCTTGCTTGGCTTGCTTCTAACTATGCTTGGTTCCATCCTTGAGTCACATAAGCGCATCTTTTTGTGTTCAGATGTTATAATTAAACTGTGCAAAAGCAACATGGGACATATGAGAAAACTAGCCCCACATTACGTGGAGAAAGCAAATACCTGGGCAAGTTGTTTTTTATTATAAGTTAAAAAACACTAGAGAATTAAAAAATGTTTTTTTGTTTTCATTGACATGAAGCCTTTCACTGAAGCATAGCCTTTACAGAAGAGTTTTGCACAAGGGAAAAAATCAAAAGGAAAAGGAAAGTAGACTGAAAACTCGGTTAAGTTAAACATGACGGTGACTGAAGAAAATAAAGACTACAGAAAAGTAAAAACAACTTGTTTCACTGAAACGTGAAATCTCCATTGAAAAAGAAATGACTTGGCAAGATATTGAACAAATGATAGAGGAAAACTTTAGAAGTTCTAACTGAATGCAGAAAGAAAGAATGAAAGATAAAAATGGTGGGTAAGACGATGAGGAGAGTGAGAATCCAGCAAGAAATTCAAAGTACAAATTAACAATGTATCCCAACAAGAAATTAGAGCACATAAAAAAGATAGAAAAATGTTCAGAGATACACTATAAGAAAACATTCTTAAAATGAAAAGGATATAAATCTGATGAAGAAAATATATTAGCCATTACTTTTATATTACTTATAGGAAAGAAATCTACTCCCAGGTGAATTTTACAAGTATTTTGAATCTCAAGAATTAAAGAAATAATCTTACTACTATCTGGCAAGAAAAAAATATTCCCCACAAAGGAACAAAATTCAGGATTGCCTTATATGGTCTTCATTACCGCGCAGCCCCCACAACTGGTCCGTATGGAAGAATTTTAAGGAAAACTGAAGGTAGCACAAGACTTAAGTACCAGTCAAACACACATATATGTAAGGTTATAAAAAATAAGTTTTTACATGTAATGTGTAAAACCTCTATTCTAGCTGAACAAGAGGTGAATCAAAGTTGAGAACTTAACAACAACAGGATTTTTCTATGGAACAAATGACTGAGATCAGGGATAAATAACACACAGAATTCTTCCAGGTACTTGCTGTATACGTGACTATGCAATTATGTAAAAGCTAAGAATATTCCCAGAATGCAAATACAACATAATTGACTAACACTAACCTGGTTTATAATTCCACAAAATGTTTCAAAAAGCAAGCATGGAGGGTTCAGTACAGTTACCCTAACTAATTAGAACTACCTGTAGCGCTCTGTTTTTAAGTTTACTTTTGGAACTTCCTAAATACGACTGAGCGACTTTACTTTCACTTTTCACTTCCATGCATTGGAGAAGGAAATGGCAACCCACTCCAGTGCTTTCGCCTGGAGAATCCCAGGCACGGGGGAGCCTGGTGGGCTGCTGTCTATGGGGTCTCATAGAGTCAGACACGACTGAAGTGACTTAGCAGCAGCAAATATAACTTTTGGCACTTCTGGGGCACTTTTCCCCTTTCCTATGACACTTAATACCTTCTAAGGTAATATATAAATTGTCTATTTATCATGTATCCTTGCTCACTGACTTCTGCTGCTGCAATATACACCCCATGGACAAATGCCCTAGAATAGTGCTTAGAGCCCAGTAGGAGCGCAATAAATGTTTACTGAATAAATGAAATTCCTTATCATCCATTGAAAGAGGCACAAGTTATTGTTTATGATTAGAAAACCAGGATGAATAGTATATGTTTTAAAGTCTTACAAATAAGTAGCAGTAAAATATAACGTGGTTGGAGACTTCTGAACCACCTTGAAATATCAAGGCAAACAGAAACTATTATAAAAGATATAATACAAATGCAAGGAGACAAAATGAGAATATCTGAAGAGCAAACTTACTAGTTATTTACAATGAGCCCAATTTTAATCCTAATGTTATTGGTACAAAAAGTAGAAGTTGCCAGGACTGCAGGAAAATTTTCTTAGGAAAAAACAGTTATTGTGGAAGGGTTTACTGTGTTGAATCAGACAGGCAAAACTCGTTTAACAGCAGAAAGGATCGAACAACTTAATTACTCATGACACTAATACCTATATAATCTATATGAATTTTGTACCTTAAAAGCAGAGACCAAGTCTCTTTAAATGTCTAATTTTTAAGCAATTATTAACTATATTTGAGAGAAAAAACAATAAAATGTGAAAATTTCTAGACTTATTTTTTTGATCCCAATATTAATAAATTGTTTATAAGGATTAAAAAATTGAAACAATTTTCAGATTAAAAATACTTGTTTAAATAGCAACTGGAATTAGGAAAAAACATTTAATGGCTTCCAGATTTAAGAGATAATTACGCTATTCTAATAAATTTGACATCTCAATGACAGAGATTTTTTTTTCTGAAAAAGAACAATTTTTTTTTTTTTAATGTAAATTATATTCAACCCTGAGAAAGGACATCTGTGGCCTAAGCATGTAAACTGGTCTAGGGCGTAAATGTTGAAAAGTTACTCAATAAATTTAGTTTGCTCTAGCGTACGAAAGACACTTCAATTTAATTCTGGTTGTTCCCTAAGAGATATCTAGATGTCATATCTGATGAAAACATACTCTTAACTGAAGAAATAACAAATTACATTAGTCTTAAAATGTCTCCAAACCTTCAAAATCCACAGTAAGTTGAAGAATGGAGCACTGTGTTTTAATAACTTCTCCATAGTCCTTGTGTGCTAAATAGAGCACTTAAAAACTATTTAGTATTTAAATAGTTCCTGGTTTTATTGAAACAGATGGAAATGGTCTATGTTGATAGTCTTCCTGTTTCCTTGAAAAGTAAAAAGCATCTATCCAGTTTCTAATATATGCCATGGATGCAGTTTATCTTTTAATCTTGTCAACTCTATCTTGCGAATGAGGAAATTGAATTTAGCCCAGATCATATACATCTAGAAAATAGTACAAACAGTATTTGAACTTTGTTCTAATTAGCTCAAAATTCATGTCGATTCCTATCTTTGCTATATAAAATGTAAATAGAGGCAAAGATAGTTCTATTGAACTTGGATTTATAAATGTCAATGCTTAAAGAGTATGGGGGATTTAAAGAAATATTTATAACTACTTCCACCCCTCCCATGAGACAAGAGTGTCAGTACTTAAATTAGAATATTGGGTGGAATGTGTCTTGATATTCTGAAAAGCTCACGAAGATCTCATGTTTATTGGCAAATAATGTTGAAACTCTTTATAGTCTTTATTTTCTCTATCTGGGTTTACCAATGAAATCCATGTTAGTTTGGGATTTTGTTTTTTACTTCCTAGAAAGTAGGGATATCAGTGAATATGAAAATGATGTAAACAATAACAAATATCATAGAATATTATACCTTTTATGACATTTTCTAGCTCAATGTTAAAGCATTAGTTGCTCAGTCATGTCCGGCTCTTTGTCACCCCATGGACTGTAGCCTGCCAGGCTCCTATATCCATGGAATTCTCCAGGCAAGAATACTGGAGTGGGTTGCCAGTCCCTTCTCCAGGGGATCTTCCTGACCCAGGGATCAAACCCAGGTCTCCTGCATTGCAGGTGGATTCTTTACCATCTGAGCCACCAGGGAAGTCCCATGTATAATGTTGTATCAGCCATCAGAGATTTACAGGGTAAGAATTTTGTCCAATTAATTACCTTGTAGTCTGGACAAAAGCTAGCTTTTGCCTTTACTCCTGTACATGACAACTTCCTCTTTTGAAAACTTTCCCTGTTTGCAGACAAACAGAATTTCCCCATTTATTTATTTGTTCATTTTACCTGCAAATGGGCATAGGAGTAGGTACCACCCCAGGGTTGCATTCTTGGAAGATGTGGTTACACAGCAAAGCTTCAGCAGCTGGCCGGCAGAATGGGCTCACTGCTTTCAGTTCATTCCAGGCAGCATGAACCAGTAGTTCTTGGGCCTCCTCAGGGTCTGCGTAGGAGTTGTTGAAGAAAACAAGAGCGTCTTGTGCCAGGACAGCATTGCACACCTCCCCTCTGTACTGGCTGCAGTAGCCTTTGTTATCTTTCTGTGGCTTGCTGAAAGAAGCAGTGAACAACATTCCGGATCACATGCTGTTTCTGAGCATTCAATCTGCCTTTTTGTTTATTTTCCATTTCCACATCTGCATCACAGAAATAGAAGATTGTCCTGGCAAATTGGTTGAAATGTTCCATCTGAATATTGTCATTTCCAGCAGCAATTATATTACCTCTAGCTACTCCAGAGGTTATGATGAAGATTCAAATTGATAACCATGTGGAAAGCTTTGGAAACTCTCAAGGCCAGAATGTGTGGGAGTATTTTTTATTAGTTCCATCATAAATAAAATTTGACTCCACATTTCTTAGAAATAAGCTGACGTAGCAATAAATACATCTACAAAACACATTCATCATGATGATTAATAAGTGGTTGAGTGTAGTAATTGGTCCGATCCAAAAACTTGCAGCTTTATGAACGTGAAAAGTGAAAAGTGAAATTCACTCAGTTGTGTCTGACTCTTTGTGGCCCCATGGACTGTACTGTGCCATGCTCCTCTGTCCATGGGATTCTCCAGGCAAGAATACTGGAGCAGGTTGCCATTCCCTTCTCCAGGGGATCTTCCCAACCCAGGGTTTGAACCTAGATCTGCATTGCAGGCAGACTCTTTACCAACTGAGCCTCTAGGGAAGCAAAGCGATAGTTGCTCAGTCATATCCAACTCTTTGTGACCCCATGGATTCTAGTCCTCCAGGCTCCTCTGTCCGTTGAATTCTCCCATAGTTTATTTAAATGTTATGATAAGTAAGCATTTTAATTTTGTGGCACACATCTTCAATACTCGGATCCTACCACCCACACATCTTCCCAACATTCCATTAAAGAATAAGAGGAAAGGCACACAGGGAGGAGAAATCACTGGACTCTCAGATGAGAGTCTCTAGGACTCTCAGAGGAGCTAAGTAGCATCTTCAATTTTGCTATTTTCTCACCACATGTCTTAGGGAAAGTCATCTGGTCGCTTAAGATGCCATATTCTGTAAAGTGATGTAAATAATTATTCTGAGCCCAGGTTATTGTGTATTCATGGGTAGTAAAAGTACTGGCATAAAAATAAGATTAAAAACTTATCTGTTATAATTATTGAAGAGGACAGTAAGGAAAATGAAAATACTGCTGGTGCTCTCTGCACATATCCACTGTTCCTTTAATGCAGGGCTGAGAATTATAGCTCCTCAATGGCACCCCACTCCAGTACTTTTGCCTGAGAAAATCCCATGGACGGAGGAGCCTGGTAGGCTGCAGTCCATGGGATCGCTAGAGTCTGACATGACTGAGTGACTTCACTTTCCCTTTTCACTTTCATGCATTGGAGAAGGAAATGGCAACCCACTCCAGTGTTCTTGCCTGGAGAATCCCGGGGACGGCGGAGCCTGGTGGGCTGCCGTCTATGGGGTCGCACAGAGTCAGACACAACTGAAGTGACGCAGCAGCAGCATACTCACTTGACAAATATTTATTGAGCACTTGTTATGTGCAGGCCCTGTAATGGTCTCAGTATATCTTTATGCCTTCCATCAGATATATTGTTAACAGTGATGGAAAATTCAAATTGCTGTCTCATTTAGATTTGTACATCTGTTGGAATTTAGCATTTCATTATCTTTATATAAAGGATTTCAAGAAAAGAAAATTAAACAACTGGAATTTGTTCAATTGAAGTGTTTTAACTGCTAAAAGATCTCATCTGAATTTGAAAAATTGATTAGAAATTATCATTGACTTGTCTTTGAGGCAAATCTATTAAATGAGATACAACTCATTTAGGTAAAGCAATGAACTTCCATGAAATATTATATTTTAAAATAATGTTTTCTAATATAGAATCATTTTCTAATTCATATTAACATTTTACTAATTAGTTAACATGAATTTTATTGTATTACTTGTAGTTTATTGGGGGTTTTAAAAATGAAGGTTTTGAATAAGGGAACGCAAAACTCCCAAGAAAACCTGGGCCCTATAAGGTTGAAAAAATACCAGAAATACCTCATTACTCAACTTCTGAGGAAACCCAAGGTAGGATGACACTAAGAAAGTTCGAGAGAAGCAAGGATACTGTGCTTTAAGAAACTGAGTAATAATACCTAATAACTGGAAGTAACTCAAACTGTTTTACAAAATGGTCATACATATTGATAATCCTTCCTTAAGAGAGGAAGGTGACTATTTTCACTTATAAAAAAATGTATCATGTAAAAGTTAAATATTTATTTCTCCTGGTCTGAGTTGAGAATTAATCATCTATGTTTCATTGTCATATGATAACTATTCAATAACACTCCTTTATTTTTCCACTAATATTTTTAAATAAAAAGTTCATGATTTTGTTCTTTAATTACATAAGCAAAAACCATTTAAAAAAAATTGGAAACTAAGAAAAATTACACAAAGGAAAAGTTATAAAAGTAGCCTTAGAGATAAGAGTTGTTAATAATGAATTAACCAATTATTTTCTCTGATTTCTGCTGCTTTTCTTTTAAAAAGCCCTAGAAAAATCTTTAGAACAACCTCAGTGTGAATTAATAGTACTGAGTCCTCATTGATTTTTGAGCACTAGCTACATAATGCAAAAGAAAAAAAAAAAGGCAGAATAGGCTTTTAATAGAAGGGAGAAGATCTTGGTTTTAATTTTGGTTTGTCTTCATACCAGCTTGACGATAACTAGCCTGTGAAAACCATTTGCATCCTGGAAAAAACCATACAAAGTGTATGGTTCTTGCTAATTTTCTGTGTCTTGTTGATGTTTTGGGAGCATTAAAGACCGCTTTTGTAGATTATCGTTGCTTTATTAGCCCACAAGGCAAGGGATATTTAGCATCAAATATATATGTGTGTGTGTGTGTGTGTGTGTGTGTGTATACTATGTAATATATCTCCCTTATTTTGGCAACTTATAAACCTCAAATTTTATGTGATGATCAAATTTCAGAGGCCAGATATAGAAGCCAATTGGGCCATTTTTTTCCCCCTCAACCTCCTAACCTCATCACTTAAAAATTTCTTTTAAGGAGCTCACAGCAAAACCTAGGGAAAAAGATGAATGCAAAAAATTTCCACTGGTGCCCTCTGCCTTTTGCAAGTGATGAGTCCCCTTTCTGTCCAACTGAAGTCATGTTTCTCCACATGTAGCTCTTGAGACTGCAGATGGAGTGACAGCAGAGGCAGCCAGTCCTGTTGCCCATTCAGCAGTGGGACAGAGGTTGCAGGGATCTGTTCACAGAGTGCTAGTCGTTTCGGAATAATCTGCCAAACTTCCTCCAAAAATTCTAGTTATATGTTAATATGCCACTTGCGGTCAGTCCCTCCCTTGCCTCCTGACAAACTAAACCTGACTGACTTCTTTTTCTGTATAGTTTCTTTTTTGGAGTCAACAACTGATGTTTGATCCCAGCCTTGCTAGTTTCTCTTGTAACAGACAAGTCTCCTTGACCAAATGAAATATTTGAAGGGTTCTTACTGCATTATCGCTTTTATTTTCTCTCTGCTTTAGCACGTATGACTCCCTTTCAGTAGAATACAGTTGACCCTTGAGCAACACAGGTTTGAATTACTTGGATCCACTTTTACGCAGTTCTTTTCAATAAATACTACAGTCCTATACCATCCCATGTGTTGAATCCAAGGATGCAAAATGTGAATATGGAGGAACCACATAGACATAGTGCCGACTATAAGATACTGATTGGTGCCGCTAACCACTGAATTGTTCAAGGGTCCACTGTTTAAAATGTGATGCTCCAGTTTCTATGAGAGAGACATCTACTCCCTTTGAACACATAATACATTGTCCAATGGCACATTCAGATGACCAGGCATGCCATGGTTGGTGGGGACAACCCCACTACCTCAGTGGAAATGCCACACCTTCTTTTCCTGCCCTCCCATGTGAGAACTGTACCTCTCCTTCGATAGTGACACACCTTTGTTATACAGCAACTGCCCAGCCTCTCATGGTACTTATGCCATGGTCAAGGCTCTACATCCCTCTCAGTCTCCAAAGCAAACTGGAATTGTTTTTATCCTTTCACGTCTAATGTCTTTGTGTATGATTGTGTGGCTCGGAGATAAAGAATCTGCCTGCAACGCAGGAGCTGCAGGAGACGCAAGTTGGGTCCCTGGGTCAGGAAGATCCCTTGGAAGAGGGCATGACAACCCACTCCAGTATTCTTGCCTGGAGAACACCATGGGTAGAGGAGCCTGGCATGCTGCAGTCCATAGCGTCGTGAAGAGTTGAACACTTAGCACACAGCATGCACATTCTCTAAGATGGGGGTCAGCAAATAGAAGCCACAGGTCAAATTTGGCGCTCTGCCTCTTTTTATATCACCTGTGAGTTAAAAATGGTATGGTTGAAGAAATCAAAAGGAGTGAAAATTACATGAAATTCAAATCTCAGTATCCAGAAGTTAAGTTTTATTGGAACACAGCCCAGTTCATCCATTTCCAGATTGTCTATGGTTGCTTTTGTGCTGCCATGAGTAGTTACAACAGTGACTGTATGGCCCACAAATCCCTATACTTACTGTCTTGTCCTTTACAGAAAACCAAAAGTCTTTGTGTTATCACAAGCGAAAAATGGTATGGGAGTTTCTTTAGTTAGCATTTAGTTGACTGTAATCAGTTAATAATTTTCATTTGCATTTAGTTCTATGCGAATGATTTCTGTCCTTGAGCCCTTAGGGTTTGTGCATGCTTCCATTATTACGAGGTTCTGTAATTTGTGTAGGGGTGTGTGTATGTGTGTGTGTGTGTGTACACGTGCTTAATCGCTCAGTCATGTCAACTCTTTGCAACCCTTTGATTGTAGCCCACCTGGGTCTTCTGTCCATGTGGTTTTCTGGGCAAGAGTACTGGAGTGGGTTGCCATGTCCTTCTCCAGAGGATCTTTCAGACCCAGTGTGTGTATGTATATGTCCCCTAGTAAAACATCAATTCCTTGGGTGCAGGGAATACATAAAATTTCTTTTATTCCTCCACTTTCCAATATAGCGCCAGAATTAGAGTTAGTGTTGTTTTTTAACAGCGTAATAGTATGTATTTATATTTGGCTACATCAGGTCTTAGTTGTGGCATGCGGGATCTTCATGACATCGTGTGCAGCCTTTCATTGCAGTGCATGAAACTCTCTAGTTGTGTCACATGGGTTCCAGAGCACGTGGGCTCAGTGGTTGCAGCACGTGGGTTTAATTGCTCTGTGGCGCGTAGGAACTTAGTTCTCCATCCAGAAATCAAACCTGCGTCCCCTGCATTGCAAGGTGGATGTTTAACCACTGGACCACCAGGGAAGTTTCCTAGAGTGAGTAGCTTAAAGATGCATAGAGAAGACGTGTGCTAAAGGGATGAATGAATGAAAGATGACATCTCTTCTATGGGTGACCTGCATTTCAATTTACCTTTTTCCACGTATATGCCACATATCTCTTCAGTAAATATTCAGCTTCTCTATTGTATCCTTCAGGTCAGTATGCTGCTGTGATAGCCACCTAATTCTCAAATACCTGATAATTTTATTTATCAGGTAAACAAATGCATCAAAGCTATATGACTTGGGAAAAAGATTGGGAACACACTACATTTTCTTAGGCTATGAATTATTATTTATGCTATGAATGATTTCACTCCATGGAATTACAATCAATGGCTTGAGTTGTAGGTCCTGTTTAGTTGCTGTGTTGAATGGGTTAGCACTATAGTTATGAATCTGTTTTTGACTCTGACTGTCTGAGCTCAGATTGAGGTTGTGTAGTTAGCTATGTGGTCTGGACAGCTCTTTGTGCCTCAGGTTCCTCAGATAAAGAAGGAGGGATGATAGTTCTTGTCCCATAAAGTTGCTGAAATATTAATATGAAAAAGTGGTGCTTTAAATGTCTGCAGAACTTAACTATTATTATTATTTTAATTAACCATTTTGATGGGGGCTTCCAGGTACCACAATGGTAAAGAATCCACCTGCCAATGCACGAGACTCAAGAGACACAGCTTCTATCCCTGGACTGGGAAGATCCACTGAAGTAGGAGATGGAAACTTGCTCCAGTATTCTTTGCTGAAAAATTCCATGGACAGAGGAGCCTTGTGGGCTACCCTCCACAGAGTAGAGTACAATCCAGAGTAGGACATCGCTGAGCAACTGAGTGCACACAACCATTCTGAATCTTGATTTCATCATTTGTAAAGTTAAAATAGTTACCACATATCATAGAATTTTTATGAAAGTCAATTTATGTAAATAAAACATTGTAAATTTCAGAATGTTATAAGGTGTTACTTTCTTATCTGCAGGATAAAGCTATGAGGGAGAGTTTGAGAGTCAATGGTGTTTCTCTTTTCCAAGCCTATCATTTACTTGATGTATGAGTAACTTATAGTCTCCAATTCCAAGTAATTGTCTTAATTTCTTTTCCATACAGTAGGGATAATAATAGTACCTATTTCATTGGGATGTCCCAAGGATAATTTTTTAAAATTTATGTAAAACTCTTAGCATAGTGCCTGATACATAGTAAGTACTCAATAGATACTAGATATCTTCATCATCATCTTTTTGTGAAAGTATTTAAAGGATTAGAAATTAGAGAGTTTCTGAAAGATTATAGTGCTCAACAAATAATAGATAATAAATAGCATGTCAAACAAAGCAAAACAAAACATTGGTGTAATAGCAATACCTTACCTCCATTCTAGTACCAGGAAAGGGAGTTTCCACAGGAAATCAAAGTAAAAGAGAAAAGAAACAAAGGTTAGTGCATTTTCATCTCAAGGCTTGTAAGAGATAATTTTGATACCTCTAAGTTTCTGAAAAGTTCTCTGCATCTTCCAGGAGGCCGGATCCTACATTAACAGGCATATTTGGAGAAGGAAAGTAAGAAAATATAAAATGTCTCTAAGAACTGAGTTCTTTTTAAGATGAGTCAACCATGGCATCATTAGCCTAGGCAGGATCATAGTCCGATTTTCCCTCTGTTGGCCACCCAGGGACTTTTCAACCAGAAAGCAAGGAGTGGAGGGCTGAACAGGAAAAGGAAAGAGGGGATGGATGGGGGAGCTGTTATTTTCGCAGACCCACTGGCCTCACGTGGTCATACAGGGGCTCACACTCAGAAGGGCTCCATGCTTAGTGTCGTGTTCTGCTGTGATCGTCTTGAAACACTTAATAATTTTCTAACAAGGGGCCCCACATTTTCTGGATAGAACAGATGGAAGAAACATGAGGAAATTCTTAAAGAGAAAATGGTATGTAATTCAGAAGGGGTAAAGACAGAATCTAATAGCAGCTGGACAAGGAAACCTGTTGAAACATGAAAAGACCAAGGTTCTGTATATGAAAAAGCCCTCAATTTAAGAAGAGAGAATTCTATACCATGGAGATGAACCAACACCAAAGAGAATCCAGCCATAGAACTTGGGAAGAGATATTAAACTTAGACGGGCTTCTATTTCAATGGCAAGTAAGAGGACAAAAAAAACCAAAGTTGTTTAAAAGTGCTCAGTCTTTTCAAGAATATTAAGAGAATCAAAGGATGATTCACTAGACTTCGTGTGTTTTATACAGAAATTTCTCCAGTCACATTTTCTTTGTGGGGGTGGGGGGTGGAAAGGGAAGGGCTTCAAGAACCTTGCAATTATAAACAAGTGCTTTTATCTCAAAAATAGTTATTTTTAAAATTCTAAAAATTTCCAACAGTCATCAATATTTGTAGTATCTTTTCAATTATCTGGAAAAGCCAATAAAACTTTGGCTTTCTTTTTAAACATACAGCCAATCTAATATGAAAAAGCTGCATGATTATAAAAAGAATGCTTACCTTGTGGTACTAGCTGTGGGACAGCTGGTAGCAATTTAGTGCAGCTACTGGCTGTTATTCATTTATTCTTTTCTCTTTTATTAAAAACAAAAGCAAACACCTTTAATCAGTTGGAAACCAGATGAAACCACCATAAAATGCTGAGGGATGGGGTCTGTTTTGTTGCTGAGAACACTCTCTGCCTATGGTGGGTGAAGCACTGGGTGGGAGAGGGAGTTGTGTGCTCCTGCTGCATTACCCCAGGTCTCACAATTGTGGAGAACATTGCAAGGGACCCAATAGTGTGACTATGAGACATGACAGAGAATGTGAAACATGATGGTGTATTCAATTAGCTATGGTTATTATGAAACAGAGTCCAAAGTTTTATTTTATCTGTAATAATGTGAAACATCAGCTCAAAATATAGAAAATAAAAATATGAAATGACTGGATAAAGATGTCATATATATACATATATATATATATATATATATATAATGGAATAATACTCAGCCATAAAAAAGACTGAAATAATGCCATTTTGCTGCAACATGGATGAACCTAGAGATTATCATACTAACTGAATTAAGTCAGATAAAGACAAATATCATATGGTACTTATATGTGGAATCTAAACTCTGATACAAATGAACTTATTTACAGAACAGAAATAGAATCTTTTGCACATGGTTATCTGGTTTCCCCAATACCATTCATGGAAAAGACTATCTTTTCCCCATTGTATATTCTTGGCTTTTTTGTCATAAATTAATTGACAAATATATGTGTCAACTCACATATTTGTGTAAGTTTATTTCTGGGATCTTGATTCATTTCCATTTGTCTAGGTGTCTGTTTTTATATCAGTTCTATTAAAAAGCAGAGACATTACTTTGCCAACAAAGGTCTGTCTAGTCAAGGCTATGGCTTTTCCAGTAGTTGTGTATGGATGTGAGAGTTGGACTGTGAAGAAAGCTGAGCACCGAAGAATTGATGCTTTTGAACTGTGGTGTTGGAGAAGACTCTTGAGAGTCCTTTGGACTGTAAGGAGATCCAACCAGTTCATTCTAAAGGAAATCAGTCCTGGGTGTTCTTTGGAAGGACTGATGCTGAAGCTGAAACTCCAATACTTTGGCCACCTGATGCGAAGAGCTGACTCATTGGAAAAGACCCTGATGCTGGGAGGGATTGGGGGCAGGAGGAGAAGGGGGCAACAGGGGATGAGATGGCTGGATGGCATCACCAACTCGATGGACGTGAGTTTGAGTGAACTCTTGGAGTTGGTGATGGACAGGGAGGCCTGGCGTGCTGCGATTCATGGGGTCGCAAAGAGTCAGACATGACTGAGCGACTGCACTGAACTGATAATGTTTTGGTTACTATAGTTTTGTAATATAGTTTGAAATCAAGAAGCGTGTTGCCTTCAGTTTTTTCTTCTTTCTTACAATTACTTAACTATTGGGGATCTTTTTTGATTCCATACAATTTTATAATTGTTCTATTTTTGTGAAAAATGTCATAGGAATTTTAATAGGAGTATATGAAATCCATAGATAGCTTTGGGTGGTGTAGACATTTTAACAATATTAATTCTTCTGATCTATGAACACAGAATGTTATGTTAAGTCACTTTAGTTGTGTCCAATTCTTTACAACCCCATGGACTATAACTTGCCAGGCTCCTTTGTTCTTGGGATTCTCCAGGCAAGAATACTGGAGTGAGTTGCCATTTCCTCCTCAAGGGGAATACAGGGTATCTTCTATTTATTTGTATATTTAATTTCTGTCATCAGTGCCTTGTAATTTTCAGTGTACAGATCTTCTTCTTCCTAAGTTAAACTTATTACTACGTACTTTTTTTGTTTTTGGTGCTATTGTAAATGGATAATTTTCTTTATTTCTTCTTCATATGTTAGTGTATAAAAAAAACAACTGATTTCCGTATGTTGATTTTATATGTAGAACTTACTTACTTAATTCATTGATTAGTTCTAACAGATTTTGGTGGAGTTTTTAGGATTTTCTGGGATTTCTTTGGAAGGAATGATGCTAAAGCTGAAACTCCAATACTTTGGCCATCTCATGTGAAGAGTTGACTCATTGGAAAAGACTCTGATGCTGGGAGGGATTGGGGGCAGGAGGAGAAGGGGACGACAGAGGATGAGATGGCTGGATGGCATCACTGACTCGATGGACGTGAGTCTGAGTGAACTCCGAGAGTTGGTGATGGACAGGGAGGCCTGGCGTGCTGCGATTCATGGGGTCGCAAAGAGTCAGACACGACTGAGCGACTGAACTGATCTGATGTATAAGACTGTGTCATCTGCAAACACATGACAATTTTACTTCTTCCCTTCCAATTTGGATGCCTTTTATTTCTTTTAATTGCCTGGTTGCTTGGGCTAGGACTTCCAGTATGAAGTTGAATACAAATGGTGAGAATGGGCACTCTTGTCATGTTCCTGATCTTAGAGGAAAAGTGTGTAATACTTTGCTATTGAGTACGATATTGGCTGTGGGTTTGTTATATATGGCCCTTACTGGGTTGGAGCGCATTCCTTATATCCAATTTGCTGAGAGTTTTTATTTTTAATGTATGTTGAATTTTGTTAAATGCTTTTTCTGCATCTACTGAGAGGATCATATTTTTATCCTTAAAAATATGGATATATGTACATATATTATATATGTACATACATACATATATAATGGAATAATACTCAGCCATAAAAAGACTGAAATAGTGCCATTTTGCAGCAACATGGATGAACCTAGAGATTATCTTACTAACTGAATTAAGTCAGATAAAGACAAATATTAACTGATTTGTGTATGTTGAACCATTCTTGCATCCCAGAGATAAATCCCACTTGATCATGAAGCATGATTCTGTTAATGTGCTGTTGAATTTGGTTTGCTAGGATTTTACTGAGAATTTTTGCAACTATATCCATCAGGGATATTGGTCTTCGGTTTTCTTGTATTGCCCTTATCTGGCATTGGTATCAGGGTAATAAAGACTGCTGGTAATGCTTCTTTAAATGTTTGATAGAATTAATACCTGTGTCTATTTTGATGGCCTTTGGCTCGTCCAGGACTGTGCTCATTACAGGGATCATGGGCTGTCTTGCTGGTCTCTGTCACAGGGCTGAGGGTTCTGAGGACAAAGCTCAGGCATCTTGCCAATAACATGGCATCCTGGTGAGTTTAAATGACAACTTGAGCCTTTTGAGATTGTGACTGAAGGGGAAATGGAACTTCCTGGTTCATAGGGAGAGGATCCAAAAGTTTTTCTGGCTCCTTTTGATGACCAGCAGCAAATGTAAATGAGTCAGAAAAAGTATATCAGGTTTCTCCAATAATACATATGAATCTGGGCATATGCACGGAAGAGTTTTGGGACAATGAAGGATGATCTTTATTTTTTTTGTTGTTGTCTTTCAACCACTAGAAATATCATTAGACATAATCCTGAGCCCTAGAACAGATTTTTGCATTTCCAGTTTTCCTGCTGGGATAAGTAAATAAACAGATGGAGTAAAAGCTTCAAAGTGAAACACAGAGAATGTGACAAAAAGTACCGTTGACTGCAAAACACCAGGGGAGGATGGGGGTGGCTGAAATGGGAGAAAGGAGAGTTTGAGGTAAGGAAGCATTGCCAGAGTGTCAAGGGGAAGCATCAGGCTCTGGACCTCTGAGGCTAATGGAGAAAAGAAAGAAAGAAAGTGAAGTCACTCAGTTGTGTCCGACTCTTTGCAACCCCATGGACTTTAGCCTACCAGGGTCCTCTGTCCATGGGATTTTCCAGGCAAAAATACTAGGCGGGTTGCCATTTCCTTCTCCAGGCGATCTTCCTAACCCAGGGATTGAACCCGGGTCTCCCTCATTGCAGGCAATGCTTTACCGTCTGAGCCACCAGGGAAGCCCTAATGAGGCTAATGGAGAGAGATGCCAAAAACAGAAACAGAGAAAGCAGATGTCATGACTAAGCTCTGAGAGATCTGGGAAGCATAAGACCATGCTTTGATGTGATTCTGAATTAATGTGGTTCCGTGCATCCCTTTTACACCAGAGTGGCCTCACTTTCCTGGAATATTGGTTCCCTATTTCCTGAAATAGGGAGCACCCTAGAGCTGAGATGTAGTTTCCTCAATAATGACAAGGGGGCACTTATGAGGCATGTAGCAACTTTGATTGGAAAGAACAGGTTCAGTTCAGTTCAGTTGCTCAGTCGTGTCCGACTCTTTGCAACCCCATGGATGGACTACAGCACGCCAGGCCTCACTGTCCATCACCAGCTCCCAGAGTTTACCAGAGTTGCTCATGTCCATTGAGTCAGTGATGCCATCCAACCATCTCATCCTCTGTTGTCCCCTTATCCTCCTGCCCTCAATCTTTCCCAGCATCAGGGTCCTTTCAAATGAGTCAGCTCTTCGCATCAGTGGTCCAAGTGTTGGAGTTTCAGCTTCAACATCAGTCCTTCCAATGAACGTTCAAGACTGATCTCCTTTAGGATGGACTGGTTGGATCTCCTTACAGTCCAAGGGACTCTCAAGAGTCTTCTCCAACACCACACTTCAAAAGCATCAATTCTTTGGGGCTCAGCTTTCTTTATAGTCCAACTCTCACATCCATACATGACTACTGGAAAAACCATAGTCTTGACTAGATGGACCTTTGTTGGCAAAGTAATGTCTCTGCTTTTTATATGCTGTCTAGGTTGGTCATAACTTTTCTTCCAAGGAGCAAGCGTCCTTTAATTTCATGGCTACAGTCACCATCTGCAGTGATTTTGGAACCCCCAAAAATAAAGTCTGACACTGTTTCCACTCTTTCCCCATCTATTTGCCATGAAGTGATGGGACTGGACGCCATGATCTTAGTTTTCTGAATGTTGAGCTTTAAGCCAACTTTTCACTCTTCTCTTTCACTTTCATCAAGAGGCTCTAGTTCTTCTTTACTTTCTGCCATAAGGGTGGTGTCATCTGCATATCTGAGGTTATTGATATTTCTCCCAGCAATCTTGATTCCAGCCTGTGCTTCATCCAGTCCAGCGTTTCTCATGATGTACTTTACATATAAGTTAAATAAGCACGGTGACAATATACATCCTTGACATACTCCTTTTTCTATTTGGAACCAGTCTGTTGTTCCATGTCCAGTTCAAACTATTGCTTCCTGACCTGCATACAGATTTCTCAAGAGGGAGGTCAGGTGGCCTGGTATTCCCATCTCCTTCCACACAGCCAAAGGCTTTGGCATAGTCAATAAAGCAGAAAGAGATGGTTTTCTGGAACTCTCTTGCTTTTTCAGTGATCCAGCAGATGTTGGCAATTTAATCTCTGGTTCCCCTGTCTTTTCTAAAACCAGCTTGAACATCTGGAATTTCATGGTTCATGTATTGTTGAAGCCTAGCTTGGAGAATTTTGAGCATTACTTTACTAGCGTGTGAGATGAGTGCAATTGTGCGGTAGTTTGAGCATTCTTTGGCATTGCCTTTCTTTGGGATTGGAATGAAAACTGACCTTTTCCAGTCCTGGGGCCACTGCTGAGTTTTCCATATTTGCTGGCATATTGAGTGCAGCACTTTCACAGCATCATCTTTCAGGATTTGAAATAGCTCAATTGGAATTCCATCACCTCCACTAGCTTTGTTCATAGTGATGCTTTATAAGGCCCACTTGACTTCACATTCCAGGATGTCTAGCTCCAGGTGAGTGATCACACCATTGTGATTATCTGGGTTGTGAAGATCTTTTTTTGTACAGTTCTTCTGTGTATTCTTGCCACTTCTTTTTAATATCTTCTACTTCTGTTAGGTCCATACCATTTCTGTCCTTTATTGAGCCCATCTCTGCATGAAATGTTCCCTTGGTATCTCTAATTTTCTTGAAGAGATCTCTAGTCTTTCCCATTCTGTTGTTTTCCTCTATTTCTTGGCATTGATCACTGAGGAAGGCTTTCTTATCTCTCCTCTCTAATCTTTGGAATTCTGCATTCAAATGGGTATATCTTTCCTTTTCTCCCTTTTTTTTTTTTTTTGCTTCTTTTCTTTTCACAGATATTTGTAAAGCCTCCTCAGACAACCATTTTGCTTTTTTGCATTTCTTTTACTTGGGAATGGTCTTGATCCCTGCCTCCTGTACAGTGTCATGAACCTCTGTCTGTAGTTCATCAGGCACTCTGTCTATCAGATCTAGACCCTTAAATCTATTTCTCACTTCCACTGTATAATTGTAAGGGATTTGATTTAGGTCATACCTGAGTGGTCTAGTGGTTTTCCCTACTTTCTTCAATTTAAGTCTGAATTTGGCAATAAGGAGTTCTTGATCTCAGCCATAGTCAGCTCCTGGTCTTGTTTTTGCTGACTATATAGAGCTTCTCCATCTTTGGCTGCAAATAATATAATGAATCTGATTTTGGTGTTGACCATGTGGTGATGTCCATGTGAACAAGTTAAGGAGAGAAATAAAAATGGCAGGTGTCTCATGGGGTTCGGATGTCTTATTACATTGCACTCATGAGATACCCTTTTAAAATGTGCATGAGGAAATTTTAGGAAAAGTAGAGGAGCTTGAAGTCTCATAGTAAGTGTGATGCAACAGGAAAAACAGATCAGGGATGAACAAATGGGTCTTGTGGCTTTTCATGAATTAGCTACGTAAGGGAGTGTTATTCAAAAACGGTACCTCATACTTTCCAAACTCATTGACTAAAGTCAAATCATTGCTGGTTTCATTCTACATGAAATTACAGAAAGGTGAAGATAGGCGAATTAAGGTACACATTTTATAGGTTCCTTTCTCTGGACCAAAATCCTAGAAGACAGGATATTCATAAATTACACAAAGATAAAGCAGGAGTTTTTCCTGCTTCTTATTTGGGACTCCAGAAGCAGAGAATCTTATAAGGGCCCTTTAACCTGACATGTGATCGGCCACATTAATGCAAAAATGGTAGTATGACACAGTTGGGTAGACAGCAGGACTGAGTTAGTGGTCTAAATCTTCTTTGGATTTTTTATAACATGAAAGTGATTCAGAAGTTTCTACAGGCCCCAAGAGGGATAAGGAAGGAGCTGACTTGGAGTTTAGCATGTACGGCATTGCAGAGAGAGCCAAGGGCAAAGGTTGCATAATAGACTCTAGAGAGGGAATTGATGAAGGATTTGACCGAGATGTGGAGGATTGTACTGCTACAGGAAGAGCCTCAATGGGGCTGAGCCAGAGAGGGAGGTCCTCTGGGTTCCAACCAAGCCAAGAGATGAGCTCACTAGTTCTCCAGCTGTAGACTTTACCAAAGACTAGGGTGGTCCAGAGGACACCACTGCATAAATCCAAGACTCCTTCTCTCTTTCCATGTAAGGAAGAGAGAGAAGGAGGAAAGAGAGGAAGAGACATGGCAGGGAATTGATCTTTGAATGCCTGAATAATGACCAGAAATGAAACTTTCTTCATGTTAGCAACACTTGTTTTCTCCTCTAACCAGGGGATGTGTAGGTTAAGCTAGATTAGATCAGTTTATTTTCTTGGATTTGAGTATTCATATGTAATTATTTCTCCTTCTCTCTGCACATACATATGTTATCAATATGTAGTTATATAAATATATGTTTACTGAACACTGGCTCCTGATCAGTTAACAAATAAAACATAAGATAGTGAGACTAGAATCATTCCAAGTAATTTAAAGGCATCAAAAATGTAATCATTTAATTATCTCTTGAACCTTCTCATGTTCTGTTGTTTTATCTGTTATTGTTTGTCCTAGACATTTTTCTTAAAATCTCAGACACATCTAAACTCCTTGTACCACATTCAGACACTTTCAGACCTTATCTTTTCTCTCCTGACCTGCTGTCTACCTAATAGGTTTCATGCATCTCTCCTCTTCTCTGTTTACCAACTGTTGCTGTTGCCAGAATTTCATAACTTTTCCAGACTCCTTGAATAACCTAACTGCATGCCATGCCCCTTCATCTTTTGACACCTGACATCTGTTGATTTGATAAAGAATATATCTGACCATATTCACTTGTCTCCTCTAAAAAAATTAAATAACTTCCCATTGATTAAAGAGTACAGTCAGCCTGCTCAGGCTCTTCATAATCCAGCTAGATCTCACATTTCAAACCTTTCTTCCTCTCCTCCACCTCATCTCAGTCTCCATCATGACTTGCTATTTTCTGGACTCACTTTGACCTTGTCATCTCTAACTCAAATGGTACCTCTTTTCAAAGGATTCCCTTAAACTCTCTTTTTTCCTGCTGTTGTACTTTGTGCTTCTGCATAGAACAGTCTGTGCTGTGATGTCTGTGACTGATAGGCTTCCTTTTTAGATTGAGAGTCCCTGAAAGACTTGGACTCCATTGTTGATGATCCCATTCATGAATTAAGTTTGCATTCTTTACCTAATGCATTGGACTGAACCTAGTGTACTTAATAAATGCACGTAAGAGTGCTTCATAGACAACAAATGGTATGTGAAGAGTAATCAGTTTATTATTTGTTAAAGTGAGTTGACTTTACTTTTAAGCATCTCACCCTTCTCTGGGAGTATGACTTCCCATCAGTGGAAATTCTTGAATAATTGATGTAATATCTCAAGATACAAATATATTCTTGGAGGAGAAAGCAGAAGGAATCTGGTTTTGAAATCTCTTTCCTTCGTGGGCATGCCTCAGAGGACCAGCCTTGTCCAGTGCTCCCTATGTATTTCTCTGTGTCCTTATTCACCTCATGCTAAAAATCACAAGCATTAAGAGAAATTTCCTCATCAGGGAAGATCAAAGAAGTGGCACTGTAGTAAGAAATATCAGGCTCTGGGGAACTGGCTCTGCATACCGGTTCTACCAGTGCTTACCTTACATGTGAGGCCAAGCATCTCTCTGCTGACCCTTGGACGGTAGGCATGCTATGAATATTATCATGCCTGGCATTTCCTGATACAGGGATTATTTCCATCTCTAGGAATTCCACAGATGTTCTCAGAAGCCTTTGGGACATGTAAGTTTTAAAAATAAACCTTTATAACTCAACACAAATATCCTAGAAATCCATGTGTCAGCCCTTTTCCTTGAAAATATCTGTGGATCCTGTTATCACTTGCATGAAACAAGGGGAAAGGCCATAAGGTAGATAATATATTTATAAGTAAAAATTCTGGCACAAGCATGTTAAATGTCTGCCAACTTATTCTTTGAGAGCCTTGGAAAGCTTGATTAACCCTCAGAAAGAAAGAGGAGAAAGAGAAAAAAGAGGATGGGAAGGAAAGAAAAAAAAAGGGAGGGAGGGAAGAAGGAAGGAAGGAGAGAAGGAAAAAAGTAGGGAGGGAGGGCAAGAGGGAAGAATAAGAAAGGGAAGAAAAGAACATGAAAGAGAAGGATATTGAAAGAAATGAACTCCTGGAAGCTGTTTCATATCACTTAGGCAAGCATTTAAGAATTTAATTTTTGAAGCAATGAATTTCCCCAAATCAATTATTTCAGTCAACCTTTGGAGTATCCCTATGGAGGAAGAAATATCCCAAATGGGCCTGGAGTAAGAGATTAAAAAAAAAAAATATGTTCCCTAGTGAAGGATGCTGTGGCATAGTACCAACTCTCTCGTCTCCTCAGTCAGTCAGTCAGTTCAGTCACTCAGTCATGTCCAACTCTTTGTGACCCCATGGACTACAGCACTCTAGGCTTCCTTGTCCGTCACCAACTCCCAGAGCTTGCTCAAACTCATGTCCATCGAGTCAGAGATGCCGTCAAACCCTCTCATCCTCTGTCGTCCCCTTCTCCTCTCCTGAAACAGTGCAATTGCAAACAGCCATCCTACCTGCTATACTTAGGGTGGCTGCAGCCTTGGCAGTACTGAATTTCTCTCCATGCTTATTAGTAGCTATGCATGTGTAAAGTCCTGGCTTGGTGATAAACAGCTGCAGTCTTGAGTCAATTACTCGGTCTTTCACACTTTCTTGAATAGACCCAGAAGAAACCTGGTGGAGTCAGGGGGAAAAAGAAGATAGAATTAGGTCAAGAATTTCTAATATGTTGTATAAAGTAGACTGGAAAGAAAAAGAATTAGGATCAAAAGGCATGTGGTAGATTGCGAAAATTGCCAACAACTTTTGTCTCCCATCGCCCATGACCTTACAATGTGACTTTGTTGCTTTTCCTTTCTGAGGTGGCTTCTTTCCTCATGCTTTGAGTCTTGATTGGCTTGTGACATGTTTTCAAAAGACACAGAGACTTGCAACATTCTTGTACACTGTGGCTTGCTTTCTTGTTTCTCTTAGAACCTGTGACCGCCTGTGAATAAGCCAGAGCAGGCCTGATAGAGGATGAGGCACTTATGGCCCAGTTATCCTCACTGATGCACCTGGCAGCCAGTAATAACCCCGAGATATATGAGTAAGGCCATTCTAAACCCACTAGCTCCTAGTCAACCTGCCAATCACAGGAGCTAGATCAGAAAGATCAGGCAATCCTAGCCCAAATCAGCAAAACCACCCAGTCGAGCCACGGACTTGTGAGCATTAATAAATGGCTCTTGTTTTAAGTGATCAGGCTTTGGGACATCTGTGATGTGACTGTAGATAACTAACACAAGCTAGAAAAGATACCCTGTGTGTATCCTCCAAGATACGTCTCTATGTCTTAAAGTTAGAGACAGTCAATTATGAGAGGTAATAAGAGTTTTAGACTCATTTTCATAATTCTTTTCCAGTTTCCCCCCTAAATGCGCAACAAATAGTGCATGGTTAACGAGAAAAAAATGGTTGTAAAGTCAGTCCTGTTTCTGCATCATGAACCATATCAGAAAATCAAATATCCTTGAAGAGCCAGGCTACCAATGCCATATTAGCACATAATTGACAGGTAATGTACCTAAGTGGTCTTTAGTCATCAGCGTGCCAACTCTGAGAAAGACAGCTCCCAGTGCATTCTTTTGGGTTGCAGAGTTCCAATTTACATGCTAGTTTGTCTGACCCCCAAAGTCTGTGGTTTTAATCTTTTATGTTTTACTGCCTTACCTAGTCCTAAAATTGAATAGTCATTAGAAAAGAACAGTAACAACAAAACCTCAAATCAACCATGGACAAAATAAACGTCTGACTTAAATGTCATTGTTAAGGTGGTGACATTTATTAAACTGGTGATTCTTTCTTCACTGTTTTCTTAAGCGCTCTACCATTAAAAAAAATTTTTTTTTTAATTATCATTGCTTATCTGAGGGGGAAATTGCTAATTTGAGAGAAGTGTGAATAGACTGACAATCAAGAAATCAGCTAATGGTTTACCTTGAGCAGGAGTAGGAGTGGGTACCTTGGTGGCCTTGAAAAAGATCTTTCTGTCTAGTAGTAGAGAATGAAACTAGGAGTAAGAAACTTGGAGCCAATATATTTTACTGTTTCACCTGAGGGAGGATTCACATTTAGATCAGCAAGCGGGAGGGAAGCCCCGAGGTGAGACCAACTTCCCATGCTTCTGCTGCCAGGTAGCTGGGTGGCCCCAGAAGCAAGCAGTCTCCAGCGCAATTAGGCAGTGAAAGTTTGTCCAATTAGCTCCTGTCTTTTTATTCTTTATCTGCACTATGAGTCTCCATTCTTTTAGAAACATTGGTTTATGTGAGCATCAGTTTACCTTAACTGGGGAAACTTCCCAGCTCAGATCAAGTATTGTGGCATTTTCCCCAGATAAGCAGCCTGGACGCTATGAGAAATTAACAAGGCAGAGAGAAAAATATCTTTGAGAGACACACATGCAGCTGGGAATTCAAACCGAATGCATCATTATATTTATCAGAGGTGCAAGTTCCTATGGATTTGAGTGTCCAAGTTAGATGGAAAGGGCTGAACAAGTTGAAATAGAATTTGAAAAAATTATTGGGGTATAGTTGATTTACAAAATTGTGTTAGTTTCAGGTGTACAGGAAAGTGTTTCTGTTATACATATTCATAGGTCCATTTTTTCCAGATTCTTTCCAATAAAGGTTATTACAGGACATTGAGTAGAGTTCCCTGTGCTCTATAGTAGATCTTTGTTGGTGAAATACAATTTTGGACTCTCCCCAGGTTTTAATACAAAGCAACAATGAGAAAAAAAGCTAAAGAGCTCAAACCTCTGTCAGTTAGTATGTTTTATGTTCTGAGGATATTTTGTTTATAAGTATAATCCCTTCCCAGTTTATACATGTGAAATCTGTAGAACAGTTACCTTCCTCCTTTGCGAGTTCGTTTCTTCTTTTAAGAAGTAGATCTGTAGTGCCGATGCCTAGGAGACAACTCAGAAATGAGTAATCCCCTAAATGCTGACTAAACCTGCACTATTTTCATGTTCACACCTAAGAAAGTCACTCCTCAAGGTCACCAAAAACATTCTTGGGAGGAAAGCGAAATGAGTTTTAAGCCGCCTGACCCCCGTCCTCCTGGACACCATCCAGGTGCTGACATAGTCCAGCGGGTAGACCATCAAGTTCCAAGGCTCACTGCCTGATGATGATGTGGTTCCTAAGTGCTTTTCCTCCTGTTTCCAGAGGCCTGGCTTGATTCCGTTTGTGACTCATGCACAGCAGGCCTTGTTAGTCATCATTTGAATTTGTTTTTCTTTCTTCATGGAGCAATCTGACCAACAGTTTAGTATTTTTGATGACCTAAAATTCAGAACACCCCTTTGCCCTGCATTTTGATCATTTGGCCTTTCAGATTTAAAAGCTCAAAAGGATGAGTTCAGATTATGCCTGGGAGCTTTAAGCAAGGTGTGCTGAGGCAAAGTGGAGGACTTCATTGAGGTGACTTTATCTGGTATTACAATAAATATGTTTTTTCTCCAAGTCACTCAGGCATACTGACCTGAAAGCTCTGGATAAACAGTTCTCTGTTGTGTGTGTAGGGGTGAGACTGTGACCTCAGATGAGGCCATTGAACAGGAACTCTATTAAAGAGGCATATTAGTTCACACCTGATAAAATGTATGTAAAAGCCTTCTGAAGGAGACAACATAGGTGGAATACTTTTTACATATCATTAATAATGCTGTTTGGAGAAAATTTACCCCCAGTTATGGATCCTATAACTTTATCATAATTTGACCTCTGAATGGTATTCTGGCTTCTATGACCTTGTCATGCAGCAAATAGTCCCAGTTGGCAAGGACTATCTCAGGGAACTTTAGGATGTGGCCTAATATGGTCCATGTCTGCTGCTAAGTCACTTCAGTCGTGTCTGACTCTGTGCGACCCCATAGATGGCAGCCCACCAGGCTCCCCCGTCCCTGGGATTCTCCAGACAAGAACACTGGAGTGGTTTGCCATTTCCTTCTCCAATGCATGAAAGTGAAAAGTGAAAGTGAGGTCGCTCAGTCGTGTCCAACTCTTAGCGACCCCATGGACTGCAGCTTACCAAGCTCCTCTGTCCATGGGATTTTCTAGGCAAGAATACTGGAGTGGGGTTCCATTGTCTTCTCCATGGTCCATGTCTAGGGAGTTGTAATAATGTCTGTTTATGCATCATAGAAAAAGGAACAGGTTGACTGAGAAAATTTCCCATTCTGTTTCTAATCAACATAGCCATGAATATTGACCCCTTTCAATCTGGCTGCTGAGATATCCCACATAATATATTCCACTTGATATATGTAATTATCTTGGGTTTACATAGTCAGTAAGAGAAGATGTTTCCATGGCTCATGTCCTTTAAACCAAAAAAACTGCCTCTTAAAAATATGTATAAAATATAAGTGAGCTTCCCTTTAAGGAAATTCAAAAACCACAATCTTCAACACAGATTTGGCTGTTCATTTTGAAAACTCTTCTAATAAATTAAAATGATTGAACTTTTAACATGTTTTAGGAATTATAAATATATCTTTTGGACAAAGCAAGAGAGATGTGCAAATTTTTTATTTGAATGCCAAAATAATAGAGTTGGATTTAATTTTAAGTAAATCTGGTTATCAAAATATGAGGATATTTTCTTTTAGAAAAGTAATCTCTTCTGTAGCCATACCAAAGTATTATTTCCAATGCTATAAAACAAAAGGGATATTACTGCTCACTCTGAGTTCACCTAAGACTACAAATTTTCATGAAAAATGAATGATATCTCCATAGGAAGAAAGCAAAAGAATTTTTTATTGCTCTGGGCCAATTTCCTTGCCTTTCTCTTGTTCTTTGGCTGTAAGCATTCAGGGTTTTAGTTTACTGGCATGTTCATGTATGGGGATGAAGGCTCATTCACATCTTTTAAAGTACTTATGGTACTTTAGTGTATTAGTGAAGTTAGTTCACTGCCTTATAGTTAGTTAAAGGGCACAGTTCAAATCCTGTCTTATTCTGTGCCAAATTGCTCCCTGCTCTGCATTTGTGTTAATCCTGCCCACCCAAAATGATCCCAGGTCTGTCGACTCTTCCCTGTTCTCAATAGACTTCTCTGGTTGGCTACTTGTCTGACATGAAATGCCTAAAATTGCCTCCATTTCCTGTGATTTGCATCAGCACAGGGCAGGCATCTCAGTTTCTAGCTGGATTCGGAGAGTAGCACCAAGAACAAAACTTGGCTGTAAGAGCAAACCCTCTCTGACCATGAGAACTGCAGATGTCCTTTTGCTTTCTTTCTGGAAGAAAGTCACTGTTCGTTTATTTTATTCCTGTTTTAGAATCTCCGGCAAAGAATCTATTTTGCTTTCTGATTTTTTGTGAATCACATTTTGAAAGATGAAGTTGGAGTCTCAGTAAGACCAAAACTAACTCAAACCATCTGGCTTTTAAAAATTATTCCTCAACTCCAACAGAGAATAATCATATATCTTCCAGTTCTAAACTCATACAAGCCTTTTAAAGAGTGAGACAGTTGGAGAGGGAGAGGGTGGGAAGATTTGGGAGAATGGCATTGAAACATGTAAAATATCATGTATGAAACGAGTTGCCAGTCCAGGTTCGATGCACGATACTGGATGCTTGGGGCTGGTGCACTGGGACAACCCAGAGGGATGGAATGGGGAGGGAGGAGGGAGGAGGGTTCAGGATGGGGAACATATGTATACCTGTGGCGGATTCATTTTGATATTTGGCAAAACTAATACAGTTATGTAAAGTTTAAAAATAAAATAAAATTAAAAAAAAAAAGAAAGATATTAGAAAGAGAGAAAAAAAAAAAGAGTGAGACAAATTAGTAAAGTCATATTGTCAGTTCCCCAGTTTTCTTAGGGCATCTCTTTATACTACTTTGAAAGGCTTAAGACAGCTCCTACAGCTTCATGGAAAAGCCACGAAATGTACTGTCAATTAAGATTTGAGTTGTAAATGATACCTGAAGTTTAATTAGAGAGCTAAAGAAGAACAAGATTACAAGTTACTTTAACAAGTTTAAGCCAGTCAAAGATTAGTAGTAGCCCTTGGTCCCTAGCAGAAACAAACAAAAATTCTCTGGAGAAAAGAACCTTTATCTAGACCTCAAATTAACCTCTGACATTTTTTTTTTTCCTCAAAACAATGAACGGGTAGTCAAAGGTAACTAGGCACACAAGGAAACAAAACACAATGAAAGAAAGTCAGCAGTAAAACAGACAACAGAAGCAGACCTACAGAGGCATTCCATTCCACCCAAATAAAGTCAAATGTATCCATGACCTAAGTAAGCCTGTAGGATCTACAGTCCTTATACACACCCCTTATCTCTTTCCTCTAGCCACACTGACCTACTTGCTGTTCCTCTGACATACCAGGTGTACCTTTATCTCAGAGACTTTGCCTGGTTGTAATTCCCCTGTTATGTACATAGCCTCCTCCTTCAGCTCTTTGCTTAAATATCTTCATCTTAATAAGGCTTCTCTGACCAGTTTATTGAAAACAGAATCTTCGTTGTACTTTCTCACTTCCCTGCTTTATTTTTCTCCATGGCATTGGACAGTATTCACACAGAGTATAGATTCTACTGTCTGCTTATTTTATTGTTTGTTTTTTTCCCCATGTTAGTGTAAGAAACTTGAGGATAGGAAACTTTACTTGTTCTGGGTGAGCCTGTATGTACAAAGTCTAGAATAATGCCTGATGCCCAGGAGATGCTCAATATTTGTAGAATGAATAAATGAATGCTTTTATGTAAAGTGCTTAGAACAGGGCCTAGTCATAGCAATCACATACTATATATTAGCTACTATTACCAGTATTAGAAATGAAAACAAAATGTTGCACTAACAGACATGTATTCTAATTGTGGATTGCTTTTCATCAAATTAGGCTCCAGCAGTGAATTAATCCTTCAGCTGATGACTTTTGTGCAGGAAGGAATTATTACCACTTCCCTTTTACACAAAAGTGTAAAGAATAAATTTGTTTTTTTACTATTCCCTATGATATAAGGAAAGAAGTAAACTTATGGAGTTCAGTTTCTAGACAGTGACTTCTAGAATGAAAATATTGGAAGATTTTGAAAAATAGAGATGCAGGTGAGACCAATGACAGAGATCATGGTAACTCTACAAATATGTGCTCTGCCCTCAAATTCACCACCAGTGGGTCTCCCCCAGACAAGTCCCCATACAGATGGCACTCACAGAATTTCCATTTTCAATCCAGGTGATGGTAGGCACAGGGATGCCTGTGGCTGTACAGCGCAGGGTCACAAAGGAGCCAAAGGTGACATTGTGGGATTCAGGAGCCCGCAGGATTCTGGCAAAAACTGTTAGGAAAAGAAAAGTGGTGAGCGACTCTCCCACTGGGGATGGTCAAGCTGGGGTAGTCTTGAAGAAATGCAAATCAGATCATAGTCTCCTGTGAAGGATCCTCCACATTCCTTCTATCTTAAGGATAATAGCAAATGCTGTGCCCTGGCTTCTCAGCCATTTATGCTGTGACCCTATGCTTCTCACAACTCCAGGATACACCAAGCTTGTTCCCAACTTAGATGCTGCCCATGCCATCCCTCAGCCTAGAACATGCATCCCGTACATCTTGTAGTAGTTTTCTTGTATCATCTAAGTCTCCATTTAAGTGATACTTTCAGAGAAAGGCCCTCCTGGACTGCCCAATGTAAAGTCTAACCTTTCTCCCATTCACTTTTTCATCATCCTATTTCATTGTCTTTATAAACCTTACCATGATCTGAAGTTATTTATTTTTATCTATTGTCTATCTCCCTGAAGTAGATTGTGAGTCGTCAGCAACCAAAAACCTTGCCTGTTTTGTTCAGTATCTAGCAGAGTGCCTACCAAAGTAATAATATTTAGTTGAATTAATGCTTTATGTCTTCAACTATATCATGGTAGAACGACAGACAAAATCTGTTCAACTTTTACGAGAGTGAGATGAGCATGCAGGGTCAAAAAGAAGAGGAATATTTTAGACAAAGATGGACAGAATAATGAGTAATTTTATTCTTTTCTAAGGCTGAATGCCCACTTATTAGATAAGAGGAAGTTCTTTTGATGTGAAAAGAAATTTTACCTTTGATTAAAGAGTGGAAATGAAGTTCAGAATGTACAATAAATTGAAGGATACTTAGAATCACAGAATCACTAATCTTGAGAGAGACTTCAGAAATCAGCTAATTTCTGCTCTTATTAAATAGATGTAGAAATAAAATCCCAGTTAATTTGTTTCCCCAAAGTAATAAAACTAATGGGTGAGAAATCTGAACTCAAGTCTTCTGACTTCAAATCCAGTGTTCTCTAGATCCTTATGTAATCTTTTTAATTACTCATTGATTGCAAATTTAAGTTTTTTTTGCTCTGGCCTTTTGTTTTCGAGGACTTAAGTACAAAACATAATATTAGACGGTGAAATTCCCTTAGTTCTTCTAAAATTGTAAAAAATTTGTGGATTTTGGATTCTAAAGGAAGGTACAGAAGAGGCAGTATATACTAAACAGAAGATGTACAGGACAAAGAAAGATCAAATTCAACTGCATTAAAGGTTGGTCTGATTTTTTAATAGCTCTTTAAAAGGATTGCATAATTCAAAGAGATACAGGAGGACATAATTTGTTTGACAATTGGATGCTTTTTGCAGGTTCTAATTTCAGATTTGCCTGCTCAGATTAACTCGCTTTCCTATCTTTTGATGTGGAGGACTCTAAGAGATGAAATCTGAAAGAACATGCTAGAAATACAAACATTGAATCCAAAAAGCCAGGAGAGAGAGAAAGCAAGGAAGGTACCAACTTCAATGCAAAAGTGCCAACTTTGGCACCTTCCATGCAAAGGTGCCAACTTCAATTAAAAAATAAAAAAGAGTGGATTTAATGTTTAACCTTGTGCCCCAGGTGAAAACAAAATTGAACCTGATTTTAAGTACAGGATTCTAATTACCAATATACAAAAGAATAGAGGGTTGAGGAACATGTTAGACAACATTATGAGAGGACTTCCCTGGTGGTTCAGGGGTTAGGACTCAGTATTCCCAATACAGGGGGCACAGATTCCATCCCTGGTCGAGGAAGATCCTGCAAATCGCATGCCATGTAACACAGCCATAAATAAATAAAGTAAATAGAAAGAGTATTTAGTTCTCTTAAAAAAGCCATTATGAAGATACAATTCAATCATATCACAAATACAGACAGTTGAACAGGGCAAGATATTTTGTTTCCCCCCAAAACAAATAACACTGGAGAGGGAAAAAAAGAAAATGAAGGGACTATTATAGATTGAGAAAGATTTAAGAGGCATAGCCCCGAGTGTAATGTGTGGATTCTTGTTTGGATTCTTATTCAACAGATCAGATATAAAAAGACATTTTAGAGACAACCAGATAAAAATTGCACAATCCCGGTAGTAAATGGTCTTAAGAAACGAGTGCAAATGGGGAATGGATGGTAATGTGACTGTGTTAAAAGTCCTTAAAGTACATGGGCACTGATTGAATTTATGTCTGAGATTTACTTTAAAATAAACTGGCAGCCATAAAATGGTACTTGATTAGATAAAATGGTAGACTATTGATCACTGTTGCTGTTGGATAATGGTACTGTGAGAGTTTACTATATTACTGTGTCTACTTTTTTACAAGATTAAAAAAATTTTAGCATTAAAATTTTTTTAAAGCTGCAGTGGAGCCTACCCCACAGCTCCAGAGAAACATGTCAGGGGACACATACTTCTTCTGCCATTGAAATAGTGTAAGTTACTAGAAAACCTAAAACCTGAAGAAGGGTAGGGTTCTGAGGAGAAACACTGGACACAGATCTCAGTCCTGAGAGTTCAGAAGTAACCACAGCAGTTTTTCTTTTTTAACTGGAGGATAATTGCTTTACAGTGTTGTGGTGCTCTCTGCCACACATCAACACGAATCAGTTATAATTTTATGTGTATATATATCCCCTCCCTCCTGGGGCGTCCCAAGTGGCTCAGTGGTAAAGAATCCACTTGCCAATGCGGGAGCCACAGTGAATTCAATCCCTGAATCAGGAAGATCCCCTGGAGGAGGACATGGCAACCCACTCCAGTGTTCTTGCCTGGAAAATTCCATGGACAGAGGAGCTTCAGTTCAGTCGCTCAGCTGTGTCTGACTCTTTGCGACCCCGTGAATTGCAGCACGCCAGGCCTCCCTGTCCATCACCAACTCCCGGAGTTTACCCAAACTCATGTGCATCGAGTCTGTGATGCCATTCCAGCCATCTCATCCTCTGTCGTCCCCTTCTCCTCCTACCCCTAATCCCTCCCAGCATCAGGGTCTTTTCCAATGAGTCAACTCTTCGCATGAGGTGGCCAAAGTATTGGAGTTTCAGCCTCAGTATCAGTCCTTCCAAAGAACACCCAGGACTGATTTCCTTTAGGATGGACTGGGTGGATCTCCTTGCAGTCCAAGGGACTCTCGAGAGTCTTCTCCAACACCACAGTTCAAAAGCATCAATTCTTCGGCGCTCAGCTTTCTTCACAGTCCAATTCTCACATCCATATATGACCACTGGAAAAACCATAGCCTTGACTAGACAGACCTTTGTTGACAAAGTAATGTCTCTGCTTTTGAATATGCTGTCTAGGTTGGTCATAATTTTCCTTCCAAGGAGCAAGCATCTTTTAATTTCATGGCTGCAATCACCATCTTCAGTGATTTTGGAGCCCCCAGAAATAAAGTCTGATACTGTTTCCACTCTTTCCCCATCTATTTCCCATGAAGTGATGGGGCCAGATGCCATGATCTTCGTTTTCTGAATGTTGAGCTTTAAGCCGACTTTTTCACTCTCCACTTTCACTTTCATCAAGAGGCTTTTTAGTTCCTCTTCACTTTATGCCATAAGGGTGGTATCATCTGCATATCTGAGGTTATTGATATTTTTCCCGGCTATCTTGATTCCAGCTTGTGCTTCTTCCAGCCCAGCATTTCTCATGATGTACTCTGCATGTAAGTTAAATGAGCAGGGTGACAATATACAGCCTTGACGTACTCCTTTTCCTATTTGGAACCAGTCTGTTGATCCATGTCCAGTTCTAACTGTTGCTTCCTGACCTGCATATAGGTTTCTCAAGAGGCAGGTCAGAGGAGCTTGGCAGACTATAATCCATGGGGTCCCAAAGAGTCAGACAAGACTGAGTGACTGAGCACACACATGGTCCCCGCCCTCTTGAGTCTTCCTTGCCCACTGTACCACCCCTCTCAGTTGTCACAGGCCCGGGCTTCCTGTGTTATGCAGCAGCTTCCTGCTAGCCGTCTGTTTTACATGTGATCGCGTATATACGTCAGTGCTACTTTCTCAATCTGTCTTAGCCTCCCCTTCCCCTGCTGTATCCACTAGTCCATTCTCTGTATCTGAGTCTCCATTTCTTTTCTATAAATATGTTCATCAGTACTATTTTTCTAGATTCCGTATATATGACTTAATATATGATATTTATTTTTCTCTTTCTAACTTACTTCACTCTGTATAACAGTCTCGTTTCATCCACCTCACTACAACTGACTCAAATGTGTTTCTTTTTATGGCTGAGTAATACTCTATTGAGAGTGTGTGTGTGTGTGTGTGTGTGTGTGTGTATATATATATGTATATGTATATGTACAACTTCTTTATTCATCTGTTGATGGGCACCTAGCTTGCTTCCATGCCCTGGCTATTGTAAATAGTGCTGCAGTGAATGATGGCACCCCACTCCAGTACTCTTGCCTGGAAAATCCCATGGATGAAGGAGCCTGGTAGGCTGCAGTCCATGGGGTCACTAAGAGTCGGACCTGACTGAGCGACTTCACTTTCACTTTTCACTTTCATGCATTGGAGAAGGAAATGGCAACCCACTGCAGTGTCCTTGCCTGGAGAATCCCAGGGATGCGGGAGCCTTGTGGGCTGCCATCTATGGGGTCGCACAGAGTCGGACACGACTGAAGTGACTTAGCAGCAGCAGCAGCTGCAGTGAACACTAGGGTACTTATATTTTTTTGAATTGTGGTTTTCTCAGGGTATATGCCCCGTAACTACAACAGTTTTAGATCAGAGGTCTGTGGCAGATGATTACAAGTTAAAACAAAATGTAGGCTTGAATTTTTTTTTTTACAGGCAGTATTTACAACCTGAAAAATTCCATAGCAAGAAGAATAGCAGTCATCATGGTGATCAGTAGGGTCAGTTGCAAGAGTGAGTCACCTGTATACTCTCCCAGGGCCCCATGCTTAGAGGGCCCCATACTTGGTTTATTTTTCTTCTGCCTGTGTCTTTAAAAATTATAAATGATTTTTGAATGAGAAGCCCTGTATTGTTGTTTGCAACCAGTCCACAAATTATGGAGCCAGTTCTGAGAGCCTGGTAGTCAGGGCTAAAAATGCTTGCTTAAAATAGGGAGTGAAGGCTGCACTTGTGCTGGAATTCCAGAAAAACAAGGCTTTAAGGTGAAATGGGAAATTAAAAATTGCAAATATGCTTTATCGGTTTATAGGAAGTGTCAATCAAGACTAGGTGACAGAGGCTATACCCACCGCTGCTGCTGCTGCTGCAAAGTCGCCTCAGTCGTGTCCAACTCCGTGCGACCCCATAGACGGCAGCCCACCAGGCTCCCCCATCCCTGGAATTCTCCAGGCAAGAACACTGGAGTGGGTTGCCATTTCCTTCTCCAATGCATGATAGTGAAAAGTGAAAGTGAAGTTGCTCGGTGGTGTCCGACTCTTCGCGACCCCATGGACTGCAGCCCACCAGGCTCCTCCGTCCATGGGATTTTCCAGGCAAGAGTACTGGAGTGGGAAGTCTAAATATCTCAAGAGGACAAGCCAGCTGGGAGGCGGTGTACACTGCCTTCAGAGGGACAGAAGTAGTGCTCCATCTGACCACCTGGTCGAGATTTCTCCCAACTTGGTCCTAATTCACAGGTTGTGGCCCCCTGGTGACTAATACAGAGTGATGGGCATCTGAACGAGAGTCCACCCAGGGATTCTCTTCCTTTCTCCTGTTTTCACAAAGATAATGGAGACTTAGATGGCGCAAAATACTTGAGTCCACATTTATCATTTGGCTAAAATAACTCTTGTAGAGCTTAGGGCTATACTTGTGTGTCCAGAATTTTGTGAGTGTGAGACTCCTGTGATGATCATTTTATAGGTCCCGTTGTCTCTGAAAATCTGGAAAGAAAAAAGGTAGGATCCTTGAGAGATTAAGAGGAGGATTATTTCAATTCCATGAATGCTGGAAAAGTGTGGACAGCAGCTGCTAAAGATGACACTAGTCAGTGTACCCTTGAACCTGAGTAAGAAGCTTCTGGCTGAAGATGAGAAGCATAAGAAACTGCAAAAGTATGAAATTTAGATTTTTTTCTGCTTTAATTTTCAAAGGCAATCATTTTTATCTGGGACTTTAAGCTCTTCCTGGAAATTTAGTAATAAGGGAAAGTTTATTTATTTATTTATTTTGTAATTTATGGCTTTTGCTTTTGTTTTTGGCTGGCATTACATTATTTGGAATATCATTCAGGCTCATTGCAAAACCTCTGATGACCTATATTGCACAACACAGCTAAGAATTATGTGAGATGGTAAATGAAACAGTCCATTATCATTCTAGAGGTCAACATAGCCTTGGAGTTCATTTAATTAATGTGCTGCCCTGCCCTGTATCAGAAACTTCTGGTCCAGTGAGTCACAGGAGGGTCCAGAAAAGACCACTGCTGGGACTGCAAGTGGCTTCATGAATGTAGGGTTGTGCGGACAAGCTGTTGGTCTCCTTCTCCACGGAGACAGATATACCCTTGGTTGACCATTGTTGAGCCTTATGGGATAAGAGGAGGGGAAAAGGCCAGGAAGTAAAGGGAAGCTGGTCTCTCCTGTACTCCCATCTTCTTGCCAAAAGATAAAATAGAGTGAAAGTGAAGTTGCTCAGTCATGTCCAACTCTTTGAGACCCCATGGACTGTAGCCTACAAGGCTCCTCCATCCATGGGATTTTCCAGGCAAGAATACTGGAGTGGGTTGCCATTTCCTTCTCCAAGGCATCTTCCCAACCCTGGGTTTCAACCTGGGTCTCCCGCATTTCAGGGAGACGCTTTACCATCTGAGCTACCAAGGAAGCCCATGAAAGTCGTTCAGTCGTGTCCGACTCTTTGAGACCCCATGGACTATACAGTCCATGGAATTCTCCAGGCCAGAATACTGGAGTGGGTAGCTTTTCTCTTCTCCAGGGGATCTTCCCAACCCAGGGATCGAACCCAGGTCTCCCACATTGCACGTGGATTCTTTACCAGCTGAGCCACAAGGGAAGCCCAAGAATACTGGAGTGGGTAGCCTATCCCTTCTCCAGCGAATCTTCCTGACCCAGGGGTTGAACCAGGGTCTCCTGCATTGCAGGTGGATTTTTTACCAACTGAGGTATCAGGGAAGCCCATATAAAATAGAAACTTGCCTCTTTTTTCAGTATTGAAAGATAGCTTTCACCTTTTTTCCGAGTTTACCTCTCTCAAAGAAGACGTCAAACAGCTTTTGGGTTTTGACCCAACTGTCTTCTCATAATCTTTTCTTGACCCATCCCCCTCACACCACATCATAATTTGTTTTGTTTTGTTTTGTTACAGTTTTTTTTTTTTTAGTTTTTAAAAAATATTTATTTTTAATTGATTGATGATTGGTTTACAATATTGGTTTGATTTCTGTCATACATCAACATGAACTAACCATAGGTATACATATATCCCCTCCCTCTTGAATCTTCCTCCCACCTCCTGCCCATTTCCCATCCCTCTAGGTTATTACAGAGCCCCAGTTTGAGTTCCCTGAGACATATAACAAATTCCCCTTAGCATCTCTTTACATATGTTAATGTATATGCATCAATGCTGCTCTCTCCATTTATCTCACCCTCTCCCTCTTCTCCCCAACCCTTGTCCAAAAGTCTGTTCTCTATGTCTGCATCTCAATTGCATAATTTGTGTTTTGGCTGTCTCTTCTCATGGAATGTAAGCATCAGAAGGGTGGAGCTTGCTTTATTCATTAACACAAGCTGATTGATAGATAATTGATTGATTGATTCATTGATCAATCAATCCTGAACCCGGTGTGGTACATGGTGAGCACTCGATAGATATTTGTTGAATGAATGAATAAATGAGTGATTCCTCTGATTAGTGATATTGGGAAAAGGGACTTGTCTACATGATGAATATCTCAGTCCTCTTTGGGCCATCTTTCTTCCAGCTATCCAGTGAACAAGAGGGGTATGGGGTTAATGTCCCATAGGTAGTTCCCCAGGTCGGGTTTTTCCATCCTACAATTCCAGGTGAAATGCGGAGGCTGTGGGGAGGAATCGGAAGTTACATGAATCTAATTTTTGGATGAAAGGAGAGAAAGCTTTCTTTTTCAAACTAGCTTTATCAGCAATAAAGCTGATATTTTTATACCCATCAGTATTTGTTACCAGTTCCAAGCATAAAAGGTAATGGGACAGGGAAAGAAATTTCACCACATGTATCAAACATAAAAAACAAAAAGCCAGTTGCCATTAAAAATAAGTGTCAAACTGCTCCATGGATAACAATACACCTGTAATAATAAACTTAAACATAGTTCAATAATAAACTCCCATTGCTTCAGCAGTAGCCACAAACTGAAAATTCATTTTAAGTCATCCATTTTAAAAGTAATGTGATAGGTTTCATATCAAAAAAATGCCCCCTGAATATCCCTATTTCACCTTTTCTTTGCATGAAAGACAATATAAAAGTGCTTTGTTACATAAACAAGCTGTTTAGTAGAAAGGGCGTGGAATTACTTGGTCATCTGGAAAATGTTGATAATTGTTTTGATATGGATTTAAAAAAAAAATTATTCAACTCTTATTTCAATAGATAGTCTTATTGTCATTCTCCAGTTCACCATGAGCTCTTTCCCATTTGCTTTCCTGTGGGCAAGCACATTACTATTCATTTGCAACATGTAAAACAGACATGGGCAATCTATTTATCCTTGGGTTTTCTTTCATGGTGTCTAGTCCTGAGTTTTGGGCTTTACTTTCTCTGGGATAAGTTTACTTTAATAACTTCAGGTTGAGAATCCTGTATTCAAAATGGGACTTAAGCAGCCCGTGATTCCAAGTCCTTTATAACATAACCATATTGTATTCTCATTTCCTTTATCTCTCTGTCTCTTTTTTCTCCCTCCCTCTGTCTTGTCCTCCCTCCCTCTACCCTGCTCCCTCTTTCTTGTTCCATTTTTCAAAATACTTTCAGATATATAATAAATTTTGTCATTGGTTGTCATTTTAAGGGGTAATCTGAATTTGTAATAAGGAGATGGAACATTATTCACTCTGAAATTTCATTGGTGGTGTAATGGAAAGCCTAACAGGCAGGGGGCCCAAATTAAATCTTGAAATTAATAAGCAGTTTGACTTGAAATGAATTGCCTCTCTTTTCTTGGAAAGGGAGTAGGACCAGAAGAATATTTAAGTCCCTTGTAAATTGTATTTCTCAGCAATTACTTCAAAGGATGTAATGAGCTTGCATGGATTTGCACATTTTTTTTTCTCATTCTTTTCTTTCTTTCTTATTTTCTAGCCTCTCTTAAAGAGATCTTTTGTTACTTGATTCAAACCAGCACTGAGAAGAGTAAATTGAAAACAAACAAAAACTGAAACTAAAAATAAAAAAACCCTCAGAATCATACAGATGCAGGTGAAATGATTTTATCTAGATTTAGTTATAAGCAGCGTGATGTTTAAATAGGAAAACATCTCAGATACCTTATTTGAAATACTTAGATAAGGAGGGGCTGTTTCAAAGAATACCAGCCTAGGGTTTATTCCTAAAGCCAAACTGTATTACATGAGCACTTGTGAATTTCATCCAAAATATACAAAAGTTAGAACAGTTTGATTGATTTGGTTTGGTTTGGAGCAGTTGTGTAATACTTGTCCACTTGAAGTAATAACAATAAAAATCTAAGCTGGCACCTTGACATTTTTACAAGTCTCCAAAGATTGTAACACCCTCACCTCCTGTCCCCCCACCCCCAAGGCTTTTGGTCAGAGGAACTTTCTGTTCTAGTCTGTGTGACATTTATATTCTCATGCTGATTTATGTCATTTCATTTTGTTTGCATTTTCAGAGTCTAGGATATAGAGTTTATTTCTGTTCATTCAAGCTTTTCTTAATACACGTAAATCCTCAATAACTATATTATATATAAAGCAGCCCATCTAATAACACTGTTAAATGCTGAATTAATATTCCCTATACATTGTTTGTTATTTCCTTATAAAATCATGGCACTCAGAGTTGTTTGTAAGGTCAGAGAACTAAACAGTTGAATAGAACCATACGTTTATAAAAGAAGCAGGGCAGAAAGAAAAAAAAATACCTTTAGTATCTTGCTCAGGTTCACTCTCTTCTATTAATAGGAACAAGACAAACAAACACACAAACAAAAACAACACATTATGAAAAGGAAAATCTTTGAGCACAGGAATGTTACTGTACAAGATGAATTAGGACCTGCTTGTTTCTTATTTCAATAAGAAACAAATGCAATCAAGGGAAACCACTGACCTTTTAAAAGCAAACTATCAAATGACATGAACTTTCAAACTATTGCTTTTAGGCAGGCAGTACCACACAGAAAATGAACTACAGCATACCCAGCAACATAGCGCATTCATGCATTTTCATTTCATCGTTGACAATTACCCTTTCTTTCAAGGCAACAAACTGCCTACTATTCTGATAATACTGGTAGTGATTGTGTTTCTCCTTGTTAGTGTGGCTTCTCCTCTTATGAGGCCCTCATGTGAAGGCAGTGATGTTGAATCTGGGATCTCAGCTATCATTTCTATGGCAATAGACTCCTGTTGTGGTAAACAGAGGATTAGGGGGTTTCTGCAGAACAGAGCCTACAACCAAGAGAGATTCTCTCCTCTGTATTGACTCCCAGAGGCTGCCCAGAGAGCAGAGAGGAGCTCATCATTATCTTTCAGGGAAAAAGAACAGAAAAGCAAGCTACAAAGAAAACTATAAAAATGTATAAATTGGGTATATGGAATTGAGAATTTTTCCATTTTTAAAAATCCTAGAAAAGAGACAACCACTAAATTAATTGTTCCAAAATGTTTAATACAACCAAATCAGAGATAGATCCCACATGAAGTTTTATCTTTCTATCATAAAGATGTATTTTGTGTCAATTTAGACCTTTTTTTTTTAATTGATGTATAGTTAGAATAGACCTTTCTTTGATTTAGTGATAAGCCGGGTGCAATATTTGTTTATAGTATAAAATAATGATGCTCTTGTTAATCTACTTTTAGAAATAAGAATACAGTGGTATGGTTCCTTACAGATTATGGGTATTTTCACACACATTGTACATTATCTCATTTAACTCTAGCCGTTTCCCTGTGATGATACATATCTGATATTATTCAGCCCATTTTTCAGACAAGAAATCTGAAACTCACCGATTTACTGCAGATGCAGAGCCAGAAATGCCTCTCCAGCTTTCAGACACAAAGTTTTCTGTTCTACCTAGCATCACAGTGAGAAAGCCTCATTTTTATATTTAATGCCCAATACTCTTAAATTTAGGTGAACTTATAACTTTCCAGTTAGAGTTTACTCTATCTGTCGAGTCCATGACACATTCTTATTTTATTTTATTTTTTTAATATCAAGGTCATATTGGATAAAAATGAGATTTTTCCATACTAAAAACTGGTCCATCTGGACACTAGAAAATTGCAGAGAGTCCCTGCTTGGAACAAAGACCTTAATCAGAGGAAATAAGTGAAGGTCCATAGTTGGACCAGATTGGGCCTGAAAAATTATACCTGAATGTCTTTGGGCTGAGCATGTCTTTCTAGTTCCTTAGCACAATTGTGCTTATTTCTAAGCTTGCGGGGGGTGGGGGTGGGGGGGAAACAACTGTTTTTTTGGAACCAGCAAAATAACTATGGGTGCCTGAGATGGGCAGGGGACTTAGATGGGAACGTTAAGTATCTGTGTTATTTGACTGCTATACCTCCAAAATTTTGCTCCACTAAAGTTGAAGGGCCTCAGTAGTTTTGAGAACCTTATTTGCTCATCTCTTACACTACTCTTTTTAGGGTAAAGTGCAGTGCAGGTAAACCCTCAGCCTCCTTGTAATTTTACACCAATGGTCTTTTACTGGACTGGACTATATTTTGAAGTAGACTCTGAGGTAAATGCTGATTTTTCCTTTGCTGCTTTTCACTTTATTGTTGTTATTGTTATTATTACTCATTTTGCTTGATTTGTTTGGAATTGGAAGCAGTCTGAAACAAATGCACCCATTTCCTCCACTGCAGATGTATAGAACCAATTCAGGGGATCAAAGAAGCTCTAAGATTTGTCATTTTCCTAAAAGGAAGTCTGGAAGTCCCACCAGAAATTAAACTTTGATATATCGACTCTCAAAATTTCTTTTTACACACAAATTCAAATATGTATCTCATGTGTTGTTGTTCTGGTCATGTCCGACTCTTTTGTGACCCCGTGGACTGTAGCCTGCCAGGCTCCTCTGTCCATGGGATTTCCGAGGCAAGAATATTGGAGTGAGTTGCCATTTCTTTCTCCAGGGGTTCTTCCCAACCCAGTGATTGAATCTGCATCCCCTGCACTGCGGGCAGATTCTTTATGTATATAAATATATACATATTTATATACACTATGTATTAATATATACACATATGTACACACATTCACACACATGCATAAACAGTTGAGGTTACTTTAAATTAGAGAAATTGCACACTATTCAAGTTTGCATACACTCACCCAGTGTATGAGATTATTTGTTATTTTGAGGTCAAACTGTAGTCCTGGTTTTACTGTGTATCCTGCTTGCCTACCCTACCGCCACCCCTCTTGACTTGTGAACCGACTGTTTTACCCCTTACCAATTTTACATATATTCTGTTTCATGGTCTTTATTTCTACTTAATTGATAAATTCTCTTTTAATCACTTTATGTATAACGCATCGGTCTTGTCTTCCAACGTGATTTGTAGTCTTCTTGGGGTGGAGGAGGGAGCAACAGAGCATACTTTACTTTTGTTGTGTCATTTTTTTCCCCTAAAGTCCAGCACAGCCTCTTGTAGAAATAATTGGAAAAAAGTGTTGGATAGTGATTCATTTTCCTTCTCTACTTTCTTGGGATTGTTCAGTAGAACATTTAGAATGGAGAGTCTGAGATTTCTCATATTGGAATAGTCTGAGATATAATCAACATCCAAGTTACACAGTATATCCATCATTTTCTTGAATAGTTTGATTTATGGAGAACTTAGTTTCATTGTATCAACCCATTTTAAACAGCTGTGTTTAAAAAACAGGTACATATATATATCCTGAATCAAACCAAAATCAGTCTCCTTATAATTACTACCCACAAGACCCAGTTCCTACTTCTACCTACTGGACAGAAATGAAAATAAAATCCATCAAATGTTTTCATTTTCCCAACATGCTAGCCCCAGTTTACCATCCTGACTTCTCACTTTTTTCTCACTTCTCACTTAGCTTTCCTTCTTTTCTTCAGTTATCCTCTTATCTGTGGTACCTGAAACTAAAACTAACACACCTAGAGTCTCACAAATTTGTGAGTAGTAAGACTCTTCTAAATACTCTACCTCTATGAATATAAATTTGCACAAGTTTTTATTTGCATTTCATATAATGATGCAGATAGGTCATTGATTCCACTAAAAGTCATGAATATCCAATACTCACTTTTATGTTGCTCTTATTAAAGTCTATCTCCTCAGTTTTGAATGTATATCTGTGTGAATATGACTTGATTCTAAAGAGGTAAATTAAGTTTTTCCTACTCAGTTTACTGTATTAGTTGATGGAGAGGAAAGCTGGCAGGGAGGACGGGCGGGTGGGGAATGTATTGTTATATGGGAGGAGGGAAAGCCATCAAAGTTCTCTAGTGGAGATAAAAGGAATATATTTAGTAAATTAATACAGGTCATGTAGATCTTACAGAAAGAAAGATGTGAAACCAGAAGAGAAAACAGGCACACGTGTGAGATGATTTCCATCCTTCTAACTGGAAGAATGAGGAAAGTCAAGAAATAACAGGAATTTGGCCACCTAGACTTGAAGTCTCAATGGAGGCTGAAATAGTACATTATTTGCTTTTTGTAGCATGACATTTATAATTTTCTTCTTGGGCAATATCCTAAGAAAATCTCTGACCATCTGGTACTGTAAGAATACCGTTCTAGGACTTTTTCTAAAAACATAATCAGAAATTGGGAACTCAAAATAATATTTCCTTTCAGTTGTGTACTGTACCCCTTATAGGAAACCAGGCAGGCGGCTCTGAGTTTGGGTCCTCACTCTACTGCTTACTAGCTGTTTGATCTGTGCTACTCTGGACTTCAGTGTCTTCCTGCAGAAAATGCAGAACCTGTCAACCCCCAACTTGTAGGATTATGGAGAAGAGTAAGTAAAATGATCTGTACAAAGAAGTTAATATAGCAACTGACACATAGCTAGAAAGTACTGAAGGCTGACTTTGAAGCCATCTCCTCTTGCTCTTCCTCCCTCCCTTCTTCCCTCCCTCCTTCCCTTCCTTCCTTCCTGTTTCTGTCTCTGTGGTGTCTTCCTGACTGAGGACAGCTGTTCTTCCAACTGACTTCAAAGGTAGAAGGCTATTTTATCTTATTTTAAATTTCAGTCTTCCTTCGCAGGCAGCATCCCATATATTGTAGGTGTCAAAAGCATGAGCTTAAATCCTTTCCTCAATTATCTGAGAAGAATCACTCTCAGAAAGAGAAATTCATTCTTCAGATCCCATTTTAAAACATAGATGCTAATCAATATCAGACTATTTGAATCTATGCTTAAATAGGTTAGATGTCTCATCTAGCATTGTATTTTCAGAATTACGGAGTCAGAGATGCCTGTTAGTAGACAACTACCACAGAGAACAAGAAAGATCATTTTAACTTTTAATTTTTTTACTTAAAGAAAAGTGGCTCAAGGGTGGTTGAAAAGTAATCATAGTGAGACTCTGGGGTACTTTGTTTCTGAACAGATTCTTCTTTTGTCTTCCAATCATTAAAAGAAAGCTTGACAACAGTAATAATGAACCTAAGTAAATACCTGATTTTCCTTCCTGACTTCTTGATGGCTACAGCAAAGGAACTTGATCCTGGTGTGCTGCCACTGTTTACATTTCTGTCCCCTTTGAAGCTGAGCAATGCATAAAGAGGTTTATCCACTGTGGCTCCATCTCTGGAGGAATTGGAGCACAAGCTCCTTTAAAAAAACATCCACAGTACCCTCGCAAACAGTGACTCCCACCTCATAATCAGGCTGGCCTGCCTCTGTGACATTCCTATTCTCTAAAGTGGCTTGGGTTGGGAACATTTCTGTGGCCTTTGAGATAATAACATTTTCTTAGCTTGTAAATATGGATGGTGAATAATGACTGTGAGTAAGACGTGTTTACCAAGGAAATCAGGCAAGAGCCACACGAAGTCAACTTGTTTTGATTTCAGTCCTAGATGTAACGAGAGCAGCTATTAAGAATATTTTTGTTAAAATGGTCCTGAAAAATATATTACAAGTTTAACTGTAAGTGAAGAAAAAAGTTGAATTTCGGCTCCGATTCTCTTTTTTCATTCTTAAAATATTTTCTGGTTTTAATGGGAGGAGATGCTAAACTGCTTAATGATGAGGACAGAAGCCTTTTTTAGTTTACCCTTTCCAAACGTTTTTATGTGGGAATAAATTTAGATTTACAGAAGAGTTGTCAAGGAAGTGAAAGAAAGTCTGCAGGTACTCTTCACGCAGTTTCCTCAACTGTTAACATCTCACATAGTGTGTGCATACTCAGTCGTGTCTGACTCTTCGCGACCCCATAGACTGTAGCCAACCAGGCTCTTCTGTCCATGAAATTTTCCAGGCTAGAATTCTGGAGTGGAGTGCCATTTCCTACTCTAGAAGATCTTCCCAAACCCAGGGAGTGAACCCAAATCTCTTGCATCTCCTGCATTGGCAGGCAGGTTCTTTGCCACTGGCACCACCTGGGAAGCCCCATTAACACCTTACATAACCACAGAATGTATCAAAATCTTAGCTTACTTTTAAATAACATGGTGACCTAATCTTATGAAAAGGAAGATACCTGAGCTCTGACAGCAGGCAAAGAAGCTGAAGTTTAATAAGAACCAGAATTTTCAAAACGTTTATTTATTTATTAGCTAGCCAGAAATTTTAAATGGGAAAAGAAACAGTAGTTATAACTTTAATCTTAAGTGACACCATAATATCCTGGTTGTCTCAAGTGGCTCGGTTTGGGAACATTTTGGTAGGCTTTGAAATGGAATTCTGGATACCCCAATAGGACCATAGAACCTCCAAACTGTAGGTTCCCACACCAATGAGATGGTAGATATAGACTCATTTTAAAATTATGTCCAACAAAAGATGACACAGAATATCAACTCAAATAGCTTGTGAGTCAAACTGTAGCTTGTTCTGGTTTTCATAGCACCTCTGGTAGGTACTAACCAAACTCTCTAGACCATCTTCGACTTCCTAGTTAGGAGTCGGTGTCAGCCTGTGCTTGCATGATAAATCTGCATTTTTCCCTCTCTCACTAATGCGTGGTCTGTAGCGTGAGCTGCTGTTCATCAATCAAAGCCCTGTTGGACCTCATCTCTCAAAGCTTTCCCTCACCTCTCACTCTCTCCACTGTCCTACGTGTATATCTTGCCCAAACTTCTATTTTTGCAAATATATTGAACTCTAATTATTGTAATTCTTTGCTTGCATGCCTGTCTTTCTCACTAAATTTGGACACTTTTCAAGAAATGAACCATGTCTTATTTATCTCTGTATCCTTGGGCTGTGTGTTTAGTCGCTCAGTTGTGTCTAACTCTTTGTGACCCCATGGACTGCAGCCTGCCAGGCTACTCTGTCCATGAGGATTCTCCAGACAAGAATACTGGAGTGGGTTTCTGTGCCATCCTCCACCAGAGGATCTTCCCAACCCAGGATCGAACCGAGGTCTCCTGCTTTACAGGCAGATTCTTTACAAGCTGAGCTACCAGGGAAGCCCAAGAATACTGGAGTGGGTAGCCTATCCTTTCTCCAGGGTATCTTGCCAATCCAGGAATCGAACTGGGGTCTCCTGCATTGCAGGCAGATTCTTTACCAGCTGAGCTACCAGGGAAGCCCCTGTATCCTTGGATTTCCCTCTTTTCGTGGAATATAGTAAGCGCTCAACAAATGAATAAATTTGAAGCTGTCCTAATATTTGTCATGCAAATTCTGAATAAGCTTACTTTCTCCTTGAATTGTTAAGCTTTCATCTGGAATAAAGACATTCCAGGTATAAATTCTTAAACCAATGTTTCTTGAAGTGTGGTTCATAGACTACCTATGTGAGGATCATCTGGGAGGTTGTTAAAAGGCCTTAACAGAGACCCATCAGGTCTGAGTCTCTGGGGAATGCAACCTAGAGCTGTGTCTTTTAAGAAAATCTGTGGTTGCTTCTCATGTGCACTGATGCTTGAAAACCACTACCTTCAAGCGTTCCATCAGTCCATCAACTTAGTTATTTCCATCTCTTTCCATAGAGGGTTTTGAAGTGAGTGTAATCAATGATGTGATAGTAAATTAAATAACAACACGTTCATCTCAAGAAAAGGAGACCTCTTGCTGGTTTAGTGGAACAAATATTATGACCAAGCTTCAAATTGGATTCTGAAAAACATGCAAGGTAGGGCAAAAAATAAAGTATACAGTTCTCACTACAGGAAGGAGAGCAAAAGGCCAGTTTCTCAAGAGAGACCATTTATTTTCTCCCCAGGCAGAAAAAAAAATTTAAAGCAGTTTCTTACTTAAGATGTTTTTCAGAACAGTGAGTGATCGAATGATCAATATTTTCAAGAAGGTTTTTGGCAAACAGCGATTTCTGTAGTGAGCAAAATATGATGTAAGCTTGGGATATTGCACTAAGCCTGCCTTGACTTTCATGTTGTTACACTGTTTGGGTAGGGGACATGCTGATTCTATATAGCCTCTTTCCAGTTTGCTGGTAAAGGCATATCTTCATATAGCACCTTAGATAAGCATCATTATGTCACTTGTCACAATAGGGCTAAACCAAAGTTATTAATCTCTAACAAGTATCAAGAATGCAGGGACAAAGCATTGCTGATTGAGAGTAGATTTACATTCTTTGGAAGCAAGAGAAGCAGTTGGTAATGTTGACATTCTATTTCTGAAACTTGAGAAGACTAACCAGCAATATTCTCTGGATAGAAGTCGTCCAGCTTCATAACAATGTAAACAACAGACAACAATACCAATAGCAGTATTTATCAAAGAGCTGGTAGACACATACAGTATTTACATGGTATCCCAGCTCCTTTTGAGAACCCTATGCTCCAAGTCATATTGCACCCATTTCACAAAGAGGAAATAGACTCAAAGAGGTGACATAAATTACCCAACCTCACATAACTAGTAAGTGGCAGAGTCAGAATTAACACTCTGGTCTATCTGATGCTAAAGCATGTCAGTGCTGCAGAATTCTCATCTGTGTAACATAAACATAGAGAAAGAAAAGACTCAAGAATGGGGTTATGAAAGATGTCCTGGTTTAGGGGGTAAGCCATCCTTGTTCTTGGCTAACTTGGGCAAAGTAATCATTTTTCTGGTCTCAAGTTTCATTAACTGAAAATTAGGGGATTGAGCTGTAACTTCTAGGGCCCCTTTCAGGTTTTACCGTGTTTGGTTACTCTTCTAATAAAACCAAAGTTAATAAAACATCAACTCTATTTTAAATAAAAATTTAGTTTTTGCCACTGAACTTGATTGCTTCTACCTCAAAGATGAAGACGGCATGTGAAATAAAGAGCTGTAAATGTCTTCCCAAGTGCTTAAGTCATTGCTTTTGTTGTACTAAAGTTTCATTAGTCCTAGAACTACATTGATGACCATTATGTGAGTGATCACTCTGTGCCAAGCACTCTTGTAAGAGCTTTAAATGTAGTATTTGGGTTAATCCTTTTGCAACTTATGGGGTAGGACATAGTGTTTACCTTATTTTATGGGTAGGGTACCTGAGGTACTATGAAAGGAAGTAACCTACCTGAAGTTACACAAGTGGTAAATGCTGGAGCCAGGATATGAACTTTAGCACCTGCTCTAGACTCTGGAGTCCAGACAGTTTTCTACAATCTAGAGCCCATGTTATTAGCCAGTATACTAAGTTCCTTAACTTTTCAATTTCATTTCAAACAATATACTGTCAACATTATATCAATTCTATTATCTTAAACAGCTGAAGATAAATCTTTGAAGCACATTTTTTCTTCAGAGCAATTGAAGAGACTCTAACTGTTCTTGACCTGGAAGAAACACAAGCTGGAATCAAGATTGCCGGGAGACATATCAACAACCTCAGATATGCAGATGGCACCACCCTTATGGCAGAAAGTGAAGAGGAACTAAAAAGCCTCTTGATGAAAGTGAAAGTGGAGAGTGAAAAAGTTGGCTTAAAGCTCAACATTCAGAACTCGAAGATCATGGCATCTGGTCCCATCACTTCATGGGAAATCGATGGGGAAACAGTGGAAACAGTGTCAGACTTTATTTTTTTGGGCTCCAGAATCACTGCAGATGGTGACTGCAGCCATGAAATTAAAAGACGCTTACTCCTTGGAAGCAAAGTTATGACCAACCTAGATAGCATATTGAAAAGCAGAGACATTACTTTGCCAACAAAGGTCCGTCTAGTCAAGGCTATGGTTTTTCCTGTGGTCATGTGTGGATATGAGAGTTGGACTATGAAGAAGGCTGAGTGCCGAAGAATTGATGCTTTTGAAGTGTGGTATTGGAGAAGACTCTTGAGAGTCCCTTGGACTGCAAGGAGATCCAACCAGTCCATTCTGAAGGAGATCAGCCCTGGGATTTCTTTGGAAGGAATGATGCTGAAGCTGAAACTCCAGTACTTTGGCCACCTCATGTGAAGAGTTGACTCACTGGAAAAGACTCTGATGCTGGGAGGGATTGGGGGCAGGAGGAGAAGGGGACGACAGAGGATGAGATGGCTGGATGGCATCACTGACTCAATGGACGTGAGTCTGAGTGAACTCTGAGAGTTGGTGATGGACAGGGAGGCCTGGCGTGCTGCAATTCATGGGGTCGCAAAGAGTAGGACATGACTGAGCGACTGAACTGAACTGACTGATTATATGTTTAGTGCATAATCATACAACTTTTTTATCCTTAGAGAACATTACTGACAACTCTTCAAATAAAGGACCACGTTACCATTGTTTTCTTGAAAGCACTACAGAACTTTTCAGATGAGAATGCAGCATAATCTCCCCTAAAGTGGAAATCAATGGGTCAAACCCTTTTCTAGAGCATGCACCCTATTAATCATGCAGATTTAATTTTCCCTATGATAGCCCCCAGGAATATCAAAGGTTTATGCCTCTTTTCTTTGGTTTTTAAATACACAGTGTAATCACGACAGCAAATCAAACCCGTTAGTGGCATCAAACAGATAGAACCGATGCCAGGAGCAGGGTCACTGCAAATTCTATTAAAACTGCAATCGCTGAGAGCACAGCACACACTGGGGGTTTAAATACCTCTCTCTGTGGCATTTGTCATATTAAGAGCTGCAGTATAAACAAAGGAAAAAGGCAATCAGATGTGTGTAAACATTACATGTTCACTTCCACTTTTCTAGATGCAGTAAGAAAATCTGATCTCTGGCAAAGAAAATGGACAGAAGTCTAACATTTCTGAAAACAGTCCTGATCTTTTAGATCTCTTGACATTTGCCTCGGGGTCATCCTATATAGATATGTATTTGTTTGGTCTTTTAGAATTCTACTTATTTTATATACTATGTATATCTGTAAAAAATCAACAACAGAAGCTTCCCACAGAGCAAGTTATTCCTAAGGATATACGGTGAAGCTTTTCAGACTGCAGAGAAAGGGACAGACAGCAGCAATAAGGCACCCTGACCAGTGTTGGGAACTCTTGCTTGGGAGCCAATTAAATTTGCCAGGTGGCTCACCTTTCCTTCTTACTCCCCAAAATGCCTCTCCCAGGTGTGGAGACATGGGTCTATTTTTGAGGCCTCCTGCAAACAAGGAGTTGTTTAAACATTAGAGGAGCCTACAATAACCCTCGACCCAGACGGGTTCTGTTCTCTTCTAGATCTGCTTCTACGGCTCTCATCTGCAGCTTTGTACTGGTGCCAAGTACCCTCTTCCCACTGGTGGTCACTGACTGAGAACCCTTGGTTTTAGCCTCTCTTCTGCCCAATCTTTTCCTTAATGGCTTAAAGCTCCAAGGGAAAACGAGGTAGTAATAGAAAATGCCATTGCCAGGGAGCCCAATCCATTCCAATATCCATCTATTTTAACTGGGATCTCAAGTCTTCTACACTTATCCAGTTTCTACACACAAAGCTTGATTTGTCTGAATGTTACATTCACAGAATGCATAAGATCAGTGCTCATCTCCAAATACGTAAATCATTTCATAATAATTAAATTGAAAGATATAAGGGAAGTCTAAGGGAAATATGTAAGAATGTGAGGAAAATATAAGAAAATTAGCTATTTGTAATTTTTTAAATAGATCTTTCCTAATGATTAAAAAAAATCTCAAAACAATAATCATTCTGTCTATAAAAAGACTAATATTATCATCTTAAACAAATTTAATTTCTGTGATGCTTATGAAACATATGTTTTAAAGGAAGAGTATCCCTCAGGTCAAAATCAGGAAGTAAAATAAGACTGGTACTTCAGAGGTCATTCGTAGCCTCCCTTGGTGGCAGCCTCTCCTTGATAACTCCAGCTCTGTCACTCAAATCATCATACCTCAAGGTGGTATCGCTCTGCCACTGAGTACTCAGGAGTACTGAGTGCTCTGGAGTACTTGAGAGTACTGAGTACTTAGGAGTACTCAGGGGAAAACTGTTTTAGTTAAAGACACGTAGGACAAATGATATGAATCATTCTTTGGATGCTCACATGCCTAAGATAGAACATGAAGTAGGTTGGAAAGGGAGACAAGGCTGTCTCTTGACTTACAAGGTAATTCTTTCTATAGGGCCCTGAGAAGTTACTTTGTCCATTTTCAATCAAACAAAACTAATGCAGTAAGAATCTTTGTTCAGAGGTGGCAAGTGGGGGTGAGGCTACATGGAATTATGCTGCTGAAAAAGATATTTTTACCTCTGTGAGGAACTAATTAAAAGAAGTGATCTCAACAGAAGCAATATTTGAAGTTAAATATAAAGAAATCTTTCTGGGAAATATGATTGATTTATCTTTGTTCTATAATTGTATATTCATTCTCATATTTGGAGACAGCTAAGGAACCTTCTTAGCTAAAGGGCAGAAGCCACAAATGAGGTAGGATTGCCTTTAAGCTGGGTAAGACAAATCCCAATTCCTGATATATTGAAATGCATGATAAAGAAACAAGAAATTAGCCAATGCTTGTAAGAAACCAATGGCTGGGAATTCACTCCAAATATGGTAAAATATTTTAAAATGAGCACTTAGCAAATGGAACTTTCTATGAAACATGATATGTTTCATATTTCTCTGGCCCTCATCTATCCTGCCATGAGGCCTGTCCTAAAGCCCGTTGTCACAGAGGTACCTGAGAGAGGGGTTAACGTTTCCAGGGGAAGAGCCTCCATGGTTGTGAGGTTGACATCTCTTTTCTGCCTTCCAGGTTAATATGGGATCTGGGAAACCAAAGACTTCCCTACCAAGGGCAAGTCAACATACCTATATAGTTCTCAGCCAGAAGTACTTCACTTTTCTATGGAAACTTACCTTTATTTTACCTATGAATCAATAACACCTAACCAAGTGTAGAAGATGTTCATTGAGAAATCAGAACCCAAATGGGATCCTCCAAGCCACTATAGAATCATACATTTTAGGTTTCTGCTCATAAGTAAGAAAGAAGAGTCAAACGAGAAGAGAATTCACTGCAGCCTCCACTCTCTGAAACTTTTCACTTCCATCTAATTGGCTCCCTTACTTTCTCAACTTACTGTCTTTATGGATTAATTCCTTCCCTAAGGAAATGGCAGTTTCCATGTTCTGTTTATTATGACCCCACCCTGAACATTCTTTGGTTCAGTACCCCAGTGTAGTGAATATCTAATCAATATAGGAATCAATTGCCTTTGACAAAACTTTTTCCATCCCTGAATTTGTTCTAAAGCAGAGTGGAGCAACAGAACTACAAAAATAGTATATCAAACCAATGAACAGAAAGGTTGATGTCACTTGATTAAAATAGTATATTTGGAAGAAGTAATTTTTTCCAAAGTATAAATACAAGCTTTCATTCTTTGTAGTTATCAAGGTCTCTGTATAAAAGTTCAGAAAGTCTAAAGCTATAGAAAGTGTATGATGGAAGGTAACCACCCCTCATGTAATTCTGTATGCAGAGACGATGACAGTTAACAATCTGCTACTTCTACTCCAATGTATGAAAGTGAAAGTCGCTCAGTAGTGTCTGACTCTTTGCAACCCCAGGGACTATACAGTCCATGGAGTTCTTCAGGCCAGAATACTGGAGTGGGTAGCCGTTCCCTTCTCCAGGGAATCTTCCCAACCCTGGGATCGAACTCGGGTTTCCCACATTGCAGGCAGATTCTTTACCAGCTGAGCCACCAGGGAAGCCCAATGTATAATATATACCATACTGTTCTTTGACTTACTTTTTTTACTTATGAGCACATTAATATTTCTAATGGGTTAATATTTCTAAAGAAATAAGATAGTGCCTTGTATATGGTCGCAAAGAGTCAGACACGACTGAACAACTTTCATTTTCTTTTTCACTGTACACGGTAAGCACTATATAAATATTAATTGTTATAAAGACAGCTGATAATTATATCATGCTTTCTGTGTGCCAGTAATAATTCATGTAGTCACTACAACAATGTAAGAGGTAGGTGCTATTTTTACCCCTGTTTTAGAGATGAGGAAACTGAAATTCAGAGATAGGAAACATACCCAAATTACATATATGGTGGATAGTTATAGAAGTTACTGCTGCTGCTGCTGCATCACTTTAGTCGTGTCTGACTCTGTGCGACCCCATAGACGGCAGCCCACTAGGCTCCTCTGTCCCTGGGATTCTCCAGGCAAGAACCCTGGAGTGGGTTGCCATTTCCTTCTCCACTGCATGAAAGTGAAAAGTGAAAGTGAAGTCGCTCAGTCAGGTCCGACTCCTAGCGACCCCATGGACTGCAGCCTACCAGGCTCCTCTGTCCATAGGATTTTCCAGGCAAGAGTACTGGAGTGGGGTGCCATTGCCTTCTCCGATAGAAGTTACTACTTATAGATTGATCTCATCCTTTTTAATGGTCCACACGAACTTCATCACATAATGTCAGCCTCTTATTGATGCAAATTTAAATTATATTTAAAAATTTACTGTTATAAACAATTTTGTGATAATCTTACTTTGGGTAATATACCATTATCCATCCACTGAATTTTAACTTTATATTTTTCACTTGTTAAAATTATATTTATTCTTTATCAGACTTGCCTTTCTTCTTCCTAATGTATTTTTCTTTTTTGTTGTTCCTCCTTTTGTGTGTTTTGTTTTAACATATTCATTTGAGAGTATTTGTTATATTGTGTTGTTAATTGGATTTCCTGGGGCTTAAATCTCTTTACATATTGTGTTAGCTACCTCTCACTCAAGGCAGGTTGTTTCCTGTGGATGTGATAATTTTGCATTGTGAATGCATCCTCAGTATGGCTTAATCTAAACCCTAACCTGTGTAAAGTGTTTTGTTTTTCAGCTTTTTTGTTGTTAAATTTTTGACCTGAGACTAATTTTTTCCTTTAAATTATAGTTTATTTACAATATTGTATTAGTTTAAGGTGTACAGCAAAGTGATTCAGTTATTTTTTTCCAGGTTATATTCCATTATAGGTTAAAGCTTTGAATGTGATTTGCCTATGCAATACAGTGAATCCTGTTGCTTATCTATTTTATGTAGTTTGTTAATCCCATACTCCTAATTTGTCCCTCCTTCCCTCCTTCTCCCCCTTTTTTTAACAATAAATTTGTTTTCTGTGTCAGTGAATCTGTTTCTGTTTGTATGTAGATTCATTTGTATTATATTTTAGATTTCACATATAGTGCTTATCTTCCTCTGTCTGACTTAACCTCACTAAGTATAATATTCTCTAGATCCATGTTACTGCAAATGGCAATTATTTCATTCTTTTTTTATAGTCAGGTAATATTCCAGTATGTATACACCACATTTTCTTAAGCCGATTATTTGTTTATGGGCACTTGGGTTGCTTCCATGTCTTGGCTATAGTAAACAGTGCTGCTATGAATGTTGGGGTGCATCTTTTCACACTGGGGTTTTCATTTTTTCTGGATACATGCCCTGGAGTGGGATTGCTGGATCATATAATAGTTCTATTTTTAGTTTTTTTAAGGAAACTCCATACTCTTTCTCCATAGTAGCTGCACCAGTTTACATTTCCCTCAACAGCATAGTAGGGTTCACTTTTCTCCACACCTGCTCTAGACTTAATTATTTGTGGACATTCTGATAATAGACATTCTGACCAGTGTGAGGTGGTACCTCATTGTGGTTTTGATTTGTATTTCTATATTAATTAGCAATGCTAAGCATCTTTTCATGTGCCTGTTGGCCATCTCTATGTTTTCTTTGGAAGACCTAAGACTAGTTTTTATGTTAATTTCTCTAGCTGGGGATTTCTAAACTGGCTGTGCTGGCAGCATGAACTCAAAATCAAGTATAATTGAGATATAGTCCTGAGTATTGGATATTCATTCATAAGAAAACTTCTTTTTTCTTCTTATGGAGAGATAGACAAGCCTCTGTATTGCCTTTCTTTGCTGATGGGTAGAGTATTGCTGGCTTACCTTTTCACTTCTATGGTTCTCAGCTTTATACAAGGTATCAATGCCAGCTTCCACTTCACAGGGGCAGAAGACTTTGACTTCTGTCCCTTTAAGAGTCTTAAAAACTGACCTTACACATTAAAGAAACGGGCACCTGTCTTATTACATGGAGGACAAGGTCCAACTGCCCCATGATCTTACTGCTCTGCTTTTCAAATTTCTATTCATTCCTGACTTCAGAAAATTTACGTTGTTTCCTTACGAGTTATACAACTAAGCTGGCATTTCTGAATGTCTGTAGTAGGAAGATTTTCATGTTATCTTGTCTATCATGTTGCTGGAACTCTGTGTTGGATCCCAGGTGTGTATTTAGTACATAAAGATTCCGTGAGTCATCATTTCAAGCATTCTCTCACAATATTCTCAACTTTCTTGCCCTCTTTTCTTTCCTGGCAAAGCTCCAATGCTTATATCTTGCCTTTGGATTTGGCTTTCTTTCTGACTTATACTGCTGGGCAACCCTGCAGGAAAAACCTAGAATGAAGCAAATTGCTGCCAGTCCGTATTCCTAGTCCTGTTCTCTGCTGAAACCTGCATGTTGCTCAGCAAGCTTAGTTTTCCTGTGACTCATCTCCCCCATTACCCACAGCTATTTAAAAACCTCCTCATCCCTCTGCCCCCCTTTATAGGAGTATTTTCAGAAGATAATCTTACTTCCTACTTCCTACAGGAAACAGAACCCATCAGAACAGAGCTTTCTCAAATTCCATCTACCCAATTTATGAACTCATTTATACCGGAATATACCCACTTTCTCCTTTCTCCCTATTACAAGGAATAACGTTTCTTTTTCCTATCTAAGCACAATAATCATGTAATTTACCATTGAAGCCAAGATATTTTTGAAAGTAAAAGAGGGACTCTATTAATAATTATTCTAGGATGACAGGTGTAAACCAGAACAGGGTAAACTGGGTCATGTGGTCACCCCCATAAAAAGTTTGTTGCCGAATTCATCTCTTTTCCCTTCTCCAGTACCACAGCCCCTTGAAAATTCAGCCTCTTTCCTGTATATTCAGATTTTTCTTTTCTCTGGGTTCCTTCTCATTAATATTTTAACACTGCCAATTTTTAAAAAAACATTTCAATCTTTTTTAAAAGAGAAATTATGCAAAACCACACTACCTGTGTGCCAACGAGGCCTCCAACTACTGCTCACTTTTTGGACTCATCTCTTTTCTCTGCCAAATTTATTGGGAAAAAATAAATCTACGTCTACGATCTCTCTTCTTCAACTCCCATTCTCCTTTATTCACAGAATTTTGGCTTCTTCCCCCATCCCCATTCTGATCCTAATCTTGACTATGTCACACATGATTCTCCTGTTATTTAGCAGAACAGACTGTACTTGGCATTACTCCATTACTTAGGTGACTCTATCTGTGCAGCCTTGAGTGAGTTAGTTACCCTGTGTGTTCCTCGGTTTCCTAAAACGGTACAATGATAGGCCCTTCCTCACTGACTATTAGTGAAAATTAAATAAAATAATCCCTGTAAAGCATTTAGTGTTTTAAAATGTTAGACATCGCATTGTTCATCCTTTTAGAAAGATATCCATGTTTGGTCATGGTTAAACTGGATTGTTCCATCAGTAATTTTGCATGTCACTCTTTGAACCTGTTAAGGCAAGGCAGAAAGATGGAATCTTTTTTAATAAGATAGGATAGCAAAGAGCCTGTTTGGTTTTGATTTATTTGACTGCTCTTGGTCTTAGTTGCTGCATGTGCAATCTAGTTCCCTGACCAGGGATCAAACCCAGGCCCTTGCATGGGGAGCACAGAGTCTTAACTTCTGAACCACCAGAGAAGTCCCCTAAAATATCTTTACATTGCCATTCCAGTGACCCAGCAGCCTGAGGATGGGAATCTAGAGAGGGAACTTCACTTCCGTGTCCAAGGGTATTTCTTTCACCTTTATTATGGCTGCTAAAGTTTAGTGAACACACTGTACCAAATCTATATAAACTGGCAAGGTTAACCTCATTAGATGCTCATGACAGCAGACAAACCCTGTCTTTTCCTGGCATACCTTTTTGCCATAAATGTAGCCCAACATCAAATAGCTCTTACAGGGCTCTTGTTCTGATTTGCTTCAACTGATTTGCAGCGTTACTGATGCAATATGTAACAAATGATCATCTCTCCTGAGTGACCCTGCTTCATCTTCAGCTCTCATGGTTGTCAAGACAGCAGGCATTTGCAGGCATATTGGGATTCTTCCAGTGACTTCTTAGTTGCCTTTTTACCTGCTCTGAGTTGTTGGTTTAATTGACCCTTCTTTTAAATAGGTCGTGTCTGTGTTATGTCTTGTGGACATGCCTCAACTATTTCTTTTTTTTTTTTTTTTTTTATTTTATTTTTAAACTTTACATAACTGTATTAGTTTTGCCAAATATCAAAATGAATTCTTTAAGTGGAAGCCAACCTCACAGAAAATGGCAACCCACTCCAGTACTTTTGCCTGGAAAATCCCATGGATGGAGGAGCGTGGTAGGCTACATACAGTCCATGGGGTCACAAAGAGTCGGACACGACTAAGCGACTTCACTCACTCATTCAACCTCACAGAGCTTCAAGAGTCCAAACACATTTGCTGCAATATTTATGTTCTAATAGTAATAATTTTAGTTGATGCTATTTTCTAAATGCATAGTATATACCAGCAGTTGTGCTAAGCATGTCACATGTTTCCATGTATATTGACTACTTTAATAGGGACTAGAATGAAGTAGAAATAGACATGTGTGCTAAAATGAGCTTATTACATCCTGGTAAAGTACCTTTAAATGATATTATGAGCTTTCAGTACTAGCAACTGGAATAAAATGTCTTGCATGTACTAATTGTTAACACAATGAACATGACTTTAAATGTTAGGAAGGAGAGCGTTCAGTTTTAATGATAGGCATGATACAAAAGTAAATGGCAAGGCAAGACTAAGCTGTGTAATTGAACTCCAACTAATGAAATTTGTGATAATTTTCTCTAGGCTGAAAGTAAAGCAAATTATTCCATTATCTGTGAAGACAGTAACCTAAACAATCAATGTTTTATGTCATGAATCAGAGGGCTCATATTTCATGCCTTGAAGAGAAAAATCTTCATGATATTGTTTATAAATGGCTAGCATTTGTTCTGTATCCCTCCACACATAATCCAAGGAGACACTGAATCCAGGCAGACATTCATTGTGTCTGAAAGTGTGACCAAATGTGTTTGTATGTTTATTTAATTTTCACTCAGTGAGTTACATCAGGTGGTGGTTGCATCTGAGCTTTAAATAGCATTGATCATTTATAAGATATTAAATTCTAGCAGCTGTGCTAAAAATATATCTTTTTTATGTCTGACAACCACAGTTTCCTCCAAGTTCATTCTTTTCCATGAACAGTTAATAGAAATAAGATCATTAAAGCTGTGAGAATAGCTAGCTAGGCAATAAAGATAATCTTACAGGAGCTAATAGAAAACTGTGATTGAGAAGGAAGAAATGTAGGAAGGGGTCAATTTTGGCTTAAGAGAATAAGCTAGGGGAAACTGAAACCTTTCCCAATTGAAATATAATTTGTGTCAATGTGTGATAATCACTTTATTGATCAGATAACAGTAAAGCAGAAAAGGAAGTGATAATTCTGATAGTTAACATTTGTTGAATGTTTATAAAGGGCCAGACACTGTGCTAAGTACTACCAGTACCTTATCTCACTGAGTATTCACAATAAACCCCACTTTGCAGATACGAAAATTGAGAACCAGAGAGGTTAATTCTAAGGCTTAAAACAGGAAAAGGTGGAAAAAGTTTTGCATTCCGTTTCTTCACCTAGTATAAGCATGCTGAAAGTTTCTCTTTTTAAGCAAAATTGATATAATTTCAGGTCAAGAGGGAGCTAATGACCAAATGGATAGAATCCCTAGCTCAATCTGGATTCTGATTTCTCAGTGAAGATCTTTCACAACCAGCTGTTGAATTAATTGACTTCAAGGAACATTTTAAAAAGTGTAAAATATCTTGACAGTATAACTCATAGAAGTAGGACCATTTGGAGTTATACATTTTGAGTCAGTATTTTATTTTTCTTAACCTTTGTGACAGAATACAGTCTGGAAGGAAGTTACATTTTTCTTTTGATACATTTTTAAGACACATCTTTTATGCTGATAAAGATGAGTATCTTCAAATTGGTAAACAAGGGAGAGTTGTCCAAGCCAGGAAGATATTCTAAAATGGTATCCTGTTGTTTTAGTACTATAGTCTGTTTCAGTCAATTGATGGACTATAGATGGAATATGACCTATTAAACAAAGGAAATTTTTTCCCCTTCTTTCAATTTTTGAGTGTTGACTTGATGGCCTAATATCTGGCCTAATAACTGAGGGCACTAAGCTCCCTACTGCCTGTTTTGCAAGATGAAGTACAGCCTGTACAGTAGAGCGTGAGGCCTTCTGCTAACACCGTCATGAGAAGAAACACAGCTCCTTACCCTCCACTTCCAGCTTCACCAGTTTGGAATATGCCGTCCCAAGGCTGTTTTTTGCCACACATCGATAATGTCCTGCATCTTCCTTTTGTACATTATGAATCCTTAAGCTCCCAGATTCAAGAACCGCAGTCCGGGAATTTTCCTGCCAGAGATTGGTACGTGAATTTTCCATGAACATGAGTCTGCCAAGGATACATTTGCTATTTTTCATCAGGACATCATTTTCACTCATCAGAAATATTATTTTAACATTTATTTGACATTTATTATGAATAACATAATAATAAATTAGATAGTATAAGATTCCCTTATAAAAATAAATTTTAATAACAATATCATAAGATACAGTTATTTTTATTTTCTTTCAATGCATGAGGACCCCAAGCCTTATTGGATGTCCTAAATCAACAAGCCTTATTTTATAATTTGATATCTAAAAATATCACACCTAAATTTGTTTGATTAAAAGCATTGCTCTTAACAAGCGTACTTACTGCCTATGTGGGATCCTTTTAAAAGTTGGAAAACTCTACAGAAAATACAAAGACTGGCCTTTATAATTAAAATATTACATCTATATTCTCTTTGGGGGTCTAAATTCAGTAGTATATATAGAGCCACTCCTTTTAGTGTAGAAAACATAACAAAAGGAAAGCCAGAAAATTATATAGATTATCATAAAAATGAAAATTATTTGTTTTATTTTAAATAAAACAAAGCTAATTGATACTATGTTGTATTTCAGTGAATTGATAGAGATCAACACCTATGTATCCCCCCATGGAATACTCTGAGTATAGTTATATGAAAAACATATTGTCTGTGACCTCACTGAGTTCATAGTAGATTATGCAAGGATGGAAAGAGACAATGATGATGCAGAATAGTAATTTATCAATAAATGTAGATATAACATACAAAAGCAGTACAAAATAAGGATGTGAATAATGTATTTCAAGTTTGACTACTGTATATGATTGAGGTCATTGTCAAGGTCACCAGTCTTGAGTCTTGATGCTCTAACTTCACTCCAGAATATTCTCCTTCCTCTTCTTCCAAATCTCATTTCTTTCTCTCTCCTTCTAGAAGCTATTTATCAGGTCTAAAACTTGAACCTTAGTTCCTTTTTTTTTAAAAAATCTCCTGCGTCTCAAAGATTCAATGTTAAAAAAAATAAATGATTCAAATACCAACCAACTGACCAACCAACAAAGAAGACTCTAGCTTAGCTTTGCTCTGCTTCTTTTATCATCCTTAACACTACTGGTACCTATCTCTTTTCTCTCCTACTCAGCCCCAACTGGAATGCCTTATAATTTGCATATATATATATATATATATATATATATATATATATATATATAGTTTTGGTTGCAATATTGTACATGGAAAATATTTAGATTTGGTTAAAATATTTAGGTTTGGTTAAAATGTTGTACATGGAAAATATTTTATACTAGAAGTTTGTAAGTGTGTGATTGCATGTGCAAAGGATTGTTGTATTTGAAAATATGTTGTGTATACATGCTTTAACATAACCCTCACTTACCCTGAGAGCACTGTGCCCCTTGACCCATGACACTGAGGGTTTGGGGTTGCCCATTGTAGCACATGGTAGAACTGCCTTTAATCCTTCTGTTATTTTTACATTTATGGGAGGACGAGTTATTTTAGGTTCTAAAGGAAAATAAAGGAAAAAATTAAAAAGGCAATTTGGATTTACTAAACTTGGAATTTATAACTTTATGCTTAATTCTTAATATCTATTAAAAATATTCTTAGATGTATTATAATACAGAACCCACCAAGTGCTGAGCCATGTTTTTAGTGGATATCAAGCAGAAATAATTTTTTTAAATTTAGATTACCTCTATTTTATCTTACTTGGAAAAAAATCAATTTGTAAACATATTAGGAGTATGAAATTATCATAATGATCTGCACTTTTAAAAATAGTTAATAAAAAGTTAATTAAAATAAGCTGTTGCTATAACAACTCACATTAATTCATAGCAATAGACATAAAAACGTATGAAAATAAAGGTTTGATATGTTTACATTTGTATACAATTCTGAGTTATGACCTACTGCCCCTTTAGTTTCCATCTTAATATGACCATTAAATTGATGATTAAAAATTAGATACATTTGTCCTCTAGAAAATAAATCAGATATTACTGTATTTATAATCAGAAATTCTGTAATACAATTCAGAGTAACTCTACTCTGCAAAGCAAACTTGTATATACTGTGAAACACTCCTAAATTAATTTTTTCAGAAGAAATAGTTTATGTCAGTTAATTTTTAGTCCCCAATACTGAGCTTTCAGAGGAAGAACTTATTAAATCTAATGTATAGAAGAATTGACAAGTTCACGATGCCAGTTATTTTACTATGTGAAACATTCATAAAATAGTGAAAACTAGATTTATTTCCTTAGGGATTTTATGTTACAGATAACAAAGAGAGAACTATCAAATAGAGTCTGTCTAGCAGGACAGACTCCTGAGAAATGGATGCATTTTACTTCTTTCAGGTCATGTGCCATAATCACTGTGTTTCTTTGACATAGAAGAGTAGGAAATAAGGATTTTTTTCCTCTTCTACTTCAACTGTGTCTGTGTGTTTGTGTGTATGTTGAGTGTTGAGGGGACATGGTTTGGTTGGATTTTTAATCTAGTTGTTTATTGCCATTTACAGGTGGTATGATCCTGTACTCTGGCAAAAGTACAAGACAAGCTGAAGATGACACCACCCTTATGGCAGAAAGTGAAGAGGAACTCAAAAGCCTCTTGATGAAAGTGAAAGTAGAGAGTGAAAAAGTTGGCTTAAAGCTCAACATTCAGAAAACGAAGATCATGGCATCTGGTCCCATCACTTCATGGAGAATAGATGGGGAAACAGTGGAAACAGTGTCAGACTTTATTTTTTGGGGCTCCAAAATCACTGAAGATGCTGACTGCAGCCATGAAATTAAAAGACACTTACTCCTTGGAAGGAAAGTTATGACCAACCTAGATAGCACATTGAAAAGCAGAGACATTACTTTGCCAACAAAGGTCCGGCTAGTCAAGGCTATGGTTTTTCCTGTGGTCATGTATGGATGTGAGAGTTGGACTGTGAAGAAGGCTGAGCACCGAAGAATTGATGCTTTTGAACTGTGGTGTTGGAGAAGACTCTTGAGAGTCCCTTGGACTGCAAGGAGATCCAGCCAGTCCATTCTGAAGATCAGCCCTGGTATTTCTTTGGAAGGAATGATGCTAAAGCTGAATCTCCAGTACTTTGGCCACCTCATACGAAGAGTTGACTCATTGGAAAAGACTCTGATGTTGGGAGGGATTGGGGGCAGGAGGAGAAGGGGACGACAGAGGATGAGATGGCTGAATGGCATCATTGACTCGATGGACGTGAGTCTGAGTGAACTCTGGGAGTTGGTGATGGACAGGGAGGCCTGGCGTGCTGCAATTCATGGGGTCGCAAAGAGTCGGACACGACTGAGCAACTGAACTGAACTGAACTGAAGACAATATCATCTTTGTCACTTTGCCTGCTATGTAAAGCATACAATGCTCCTTCTTATCAATGACAATGAATGTGTACATTTAGATAATGACTAGGCACCTTGATTGTGGGTAGAGTTGTCATACAGCTACTGATCAAAGCTTAGCTTGGGAGTTGATATGCCTGTGGTATAATCAAAGACAGTATTATTTATTCCTTTCATTGGGCTCCCTGAACTGATCCCTATGGCAGACCTGATGACAGATAATGTCTTAGGCAGAAAACCTTTGTTTAAAGCAAATAACTACTATCTTCCTCAGTGAAAAAGTTATCTTTGCCATCTGTTGATGAGAGGTCAGGAGAGCCTTTGTGAGAATTGATGATGAAGTAAACTAGAAATGAATTGAGTACTGATGTGGAGTGATGGATTCCCCACTCTAAGGGAGCATGATTCAGGTGGAGCCATGAGCATTGACTAATCAGAACTGGTTATCTGTTGAAGTTGGATGCTGGAGGTGTCCTGCTATGCCAAAATTGAGCCTTTAGTTGTTGGACCATAAAGAATCTAAGGGCAGGAGCCCCTAAAGAGGTCCTAGGTAGTAGGAGTAGCAATGGGGTAGGGACCTTGAGGGTCTCAGGAAACAGCTCTTAGCAAGCAGTGCAGAAGCATTCCAAAATGACAACTGGGATGGCCACACCAGTGTGTACCCACACTAGGCGAGCCTTCCCAAAGAGAAAGTGGAGAAAGAAGAGGAGAGAAGAAGAAAAGGGGGTTTGGGATGGAACCTAAATCAAGAACATTTAGTGCCAGAATGAGTACGAACAATATGCAGAGGAAAAGTAGTACCACAAAGCAGTGAAGTCCTTAAACATGCTCTTTCTGGGGAATCACACTTTCATTCATCAGCAAAATAGACCCTTCTTCCTTACTTGGTGTTCTTACTGCCCCACATGCTGAGAGAAAGCCTATTTGTAGGTACATCCTGACCTACTTACTCTCAGAATCTCCAGATCAGCTTTTCCCATGATGTCCTCGCTACTTACCTATTACAGTTAATCTCGGACATCATTTCTAGGTGTGATGAACATAAAAGATTAACAGCCCTCTGAGAAAGGCCATGAACATGAAGGAAAAGAACCAAAATAAAATCTAAACTTAGCATGAAGAAAACAGAAGCAAAGCAGGGGAAAAGAATGGTTTTAAAAAATGTATAAATAGTATCCTTAGATAAGTGAATACTGCACCATGCAACACATAGAGTTGGCTATGAAAAACAGAGCAATCAGGGAAGAAAGAACACCTGGAAATTAAAAATATGGGTTTTTAGGTCAAAGTATTTAAAGATAACAGAATAGCAGCATGATTATATTGAAGACCAAATACATGAAATAGAAGGAGAAGTCAAGTAAATCTCCTATAACATAGAATATCAAGATAGAAAATATGAGGATAAACTTGGAGTTCTAAAAAACTGAAAAAAGAAACCTAATATTGGTTGATTAAAAGTTTAAGAATGAGATCAAATGAAGAGGAAGAAAATAGATAAAAAGTGTAGCTCACTTGGGGAAAAAAAGAAACTTTGGTTTTTAGAGCAAAATGGCTCACCTAAGACTAAGTAGAAATAACAAAAGAAAACACAAGCCTGTTGTATCCTTGTCAGTTTGAAACATTAAGAATTCAATAAATAGAAAAATCCAAAAAAAATTAGGATAAACATCAGATTTATGTGTAAATAAATAAGAGAAAGATTTCTTATCTTCAACCTAAAATGTCATATGGCAATGAATTATTTTCTATTAAAATCCAAAGGAAAACCTTTTAAAACTCCCATCTCTACTGAGACAAATTATTTACTCAAGATTGGGGGCAAAATAAAGACTTTCAGCCATGCAAACATTCATAAAATACATCTCATGTGTTCACATTGAAAAGAAGCAGCAAGTGACTTGCTCCAGCAAAACAATAATAACAAAACTGAAAGATAAAAGATGAAAGAAATAGTGATGAAAATCAACAATAAAAAGTCACGATAAAGGTCACAGGCGGAACTGGATTCCACCATCCTTTGTATGGTGCTAATATGCATATTTCTGTGATTTTTCCCATCAATAGTGTGATGTCAGGGAGGAGAAAATAAAGGTTATGTCATTATAAGGTTGAGAGTTGACAAGCAGCAGGTGTTGGGGCACAAGGGTTCATGAGATTTGAGGATGCTAGTAAGGTCCGCATGATGATGTCACACCAGGTAGGAGAGCGAAGTGAAGAGAGAACTGAATGAAGTGTCCATTGGGGGGTCAATGAAACAGAGAGCAGAGAGGACTTAAGAGCAGAAGCATGGTCATGATGGTGATGGTTTGGAGTGGGAAGAAGGGCACGAGGAAGCTGGACTCTGTTCTTAGCTGAGAAAGAGACTGATAAAGTTTGTCCCTTCTGTTTGGAGGCAAGTCCTGAGTGTGAGAAACCATTTCCCTCATCAGACAGAGCTGGAAATAGAAATGTCCATGTTCAGGATGTGACCTAATGGGGTTTAATATTTGAAATATAGTCTATTTCTTGGGGTACCAAGATCATAGATTGGATAGACTGAAAAAGAGTTAAGGTTAACATCACAGGACTTGTGAAGGTCAAGGGACTATAGGATGAAGTGAATAGTGGTTCTGTTTCATGGCTGTTAAAATCCCTTAGGATAATGGAAGGAGTAGGAGTGGATAGAAAGATAATAAACCTGGAATCAAAATCTTTGAGAAATATGGGAGAGGACCTCAAAGTGAGTAGATGATGAATAGAGTTAGAGAGATTGGTCAAAATAGTATAAGCCTTCATGAAAGGAAAGGTTATGCACAGGAATACAAAATATAATGGCTTAAAAGCAGCAATGAACCCTCAGTACCTGCTACTCTTGTTGACTTGAAGTGGGTAAGAAATAAACAGCCTCCCTTTAAACAGAAAAGTCATTCAAGTTTAAAAAGTCACTCAAGAAAATAAAGTTTGAAATAAGGCAAAAGGGTAGAATAAGTGTCTGCAAAGAAGTTAGAGATTAAAGGGGTGTCTAGTTGTAATGAAACAGCTTTAAATTAAAGATACAGGGTAAAGATTTTAAAGAGGAGTTCCTGGTGAAAGATTTCATGGTGGTGCAAATAAAGAGTCATAAAAAAGGCTAGAAAATGGGAGAAGGCAGAAAACGATGAGGTTTGCCTGTAGGGTGGTGGGTGATGGCAGGAATAAAAGGTGTGGAACTGTCTCAAGGCTGTAATTTAACTTGAACTTGTCTGGCTGCCCAGCCTCCAGATATGCAAGAGGCTCTGTTTACTCTCTGCTTCAAAGTGTACCAAGTCAGCTTAGAAATCAATGGATGGTTCTCTTTCCCACTCACTCATCTTCACTTGTAGAGCTCCACAGCTCTCAGCAGCTCCTCCCACACCATTGTTGGCAATGCAGCAGTAAATGCCATCGTCACTGTCTTCCACGCTCAGGATGGTGAGGAGCTGACCATTCTCCCGAATGCTGTACCGGGTATCAAAGAGCCTGTGGGTCACAGACGATTATGGCAGGTTAGGGCCCCATCTGTGATTTTTTTTTTACTATGATTATATGATCCAGCAGATGATTTACCAGTGGATGAAGCAGATTAAAGGGAAGAGGAAACTTGAGTAAGTTCTGAATAAAAGAATAAGCTTATTTGGGAGTAGAAAGCTAACATTTTCTAATCTTTCCTAGACTGCAGTAATCAAAGCAGTGCTGAGTCCTTCAAAAATAATTTCGAAAGGTGATGTCTATTGATAGGACCCACCCAACATAAAATTTACTTTATTTAGGAAAGTATATCATTACCCAAGATATGAGTCCTCTCCCATATTTACTGGGAATAGCAGCTAGATAATGAACACACAAACACGCACATACATGTGACTTGCAGAAAGGGACTAACAGATACACACTACTATATATAAAATTGATAAACAACAGGGACCTGTTGAATAGCTCAAGGAAATATATTCAATATATTATAATAACCTATCATGGAACAGAATCTGAAAAAGAGTATACAAATACACAAACACACACACACGCACACACACTGAATCACTTTGCTATACACCTAAAACTAACACGACATTGTAAATCAGCTATGTGTGTGCTGTGCTCAGTCGCTCAGTCACGTCCAACTCTTTGTGAGCCCCTGGACAGTAGCCCACCAGGCTCCTCTCTCCATGGAATTTTCCAGGCAAGAATTCTGGAGCAGGTTGCCATTTCCTGCTCTGGGGGATCTTCCTGACCCAAGGATTGAACCTGCATCTCCTGTGTCTCCTGCATTGGCAGGAAGATTCTTTACCACTGTGCCACCTGGTAAGTCCCAAATCAACTACACTTCAATTTAAAAAATAGAAAAAAAGGGAAGGGTTAAATATATATATATATTGAATTAACTAACAGTTGACTAAGTATTTGTTCATTTATTAATCAAATGTTTGCTGAGTGCCTAACAAGTGCCAGGCACAATTCTAGTTCTGTGGGATACATAGGGAGCAAAAGAGGCTCAAACCGTAAAAATTATGTTTTACATATATTATCTCACTAAATGGCATGCAACCTGATCATTAAGAAGGGAATTAGGACAATGGAAAGAAATATGAGGGGAAATGTCAACCTAAAAGTGAGTTTTATGACCAAATAAAAATGCTTTATGCAACAAGTATATATTAAGCAGAGTAACCCCCCCTCAAAGATCCATGTCTTAATCCCCAGAACCTGTGAATATGTTAACCTTACACAGCAAAAGGGATTTTGCAGATGTCAAGAATCTTAAAATGAGTATCATGAATTATCCAGATGGGCCCTATGTAATCATGCATACTTGCATGCTACATCACTTCAGTCATGTCTGAGTCTTTGCAACCTATCAACCAGGACTGCAGCCTGCCAGGCTTCTCTGTCCGTGGGATTCTCCAGGCAAGAAAACTGGACTGGGTGGCCATGCCCTCTTCCAGGGGAATCTTCCTGACGCAGAGATCAAACCCACATCTCTTAGGTCTCCTGCACTGGCAGGCAGAGTCTTAAGCACTCGTGCCACCTAATACTGAGGGTCCTTAAAAGATGGGAGAGGGAAGCAGGGGGATCAGAGAATGAGATGTGATGAGACTGGAGTTATGCAGCTGCTGGCTTTCAAAATGGAGCAAAGGGCCAAGAAATGCAGGCAAGAAGTCAGATTTTCCTCTAGTGCCTCCAGAAAGAATGCAGCCCTGTCAACACCTTGATTTTAGCCCAAAGAGACCGATTTCAGACTTCTAAACTCCAGAACTGTGAGATAATAAATTTGTGTTGTATCAAACCACTAATTTTATGGTAATTTGTTACAGTAGAAATGGAAAAAAAATAATACAACCTGAAAACAAAAAATGTAAAGGAAATGGATTCTTGGTTTCGAATTTGATGGATGGCCCCCATCACACACTGATCTTAAAGAGGAAAAAGAGATATAGTAATTTTTGGTCTATGTGACTAAGGATGATATAATCACTGGGTAGTTCATTAAATCACATTAAATAACGGGATAGCCAAGATACTGACTCTCATGTAAATTTTGCTTTGCTTTTGTTTTTTGCTATGTTTAAGTTTGCATAGAAAATGTGAATATTGAAATATTTTGCAGATGTGCTTGTGAACTAAGAGTCCAGCCACTCTGTGAAATAGAAACTTTCAAGATTTATAATCGGTTGGATCATTGCTGCTTAAAGTATATAAATTGCTTGTAGATTTGAGGGACATAAGTATTTATAATTTTCAAAATATAAATTATTTTCCTCTTTCTTATTGAAGTATAGTTGATTTACAACATTATATTAGTTTCAGGTGTACATGGCCTAGTGATTTAGTATGTTTACAGATTATACTCCATTAAAAGTTATTACAAGATAATGGCTATAGTTCCCTGTGCTATGCGGTATATCCTGTTGCTCATTTATTTTCTACATAGCAGTCCCAAGTGGGGCTAGTGTGAAGAAGCTGCCTGCCAGTGCAGGTTGGATCCCTGGGTCAGGAAGATCCCCTAGAGAAGAAAATGGCAAACCAATGCAGTAATCTTGCTTGGAGAATCTCATGGACAGAGGAGGCCGGTGGGCTGCAGTCCGTGGAGTTGCAAAGAGCTGGACCTGAATGAAGCAACAGTATACACACACGCACACACACACACACGTATCTCTTAATCCCACACGCCTAACTTGCACTCCCCTTCCCCTTCCCTCTCCCCTTTGGTAACCATTAGTTTGTTTTCTATGTGAGTCTCTTTCTGTTTTGCACATACATTCATTTGTATTACTTTTTAGGTTCCATCTGTGGGTGGTAGCATAGTCTTTGCGGTTCTCTGACTTATTTCATTAAGCATAATATTCTCTTAAACCCATACACCCTGGTGCAAATGACAGAATTTCATCCTTTTTTATGGCTGAGTAAGATTCCATTGTAAATATATACCACATCTTCTTTACCTATTCATCTGTTATGGACACTTGGGTTTCTTCCATATCTTGGCTATTGGAAATAGTACTGCTATGAATTTGGGGTGCATGTACTTTTTCAAATTAGTGTTTTCATTTTTTTTTTGGATATATACCCTGGAGTAGAATTACGAGATCATACAATACGTATATTATTAGCTTTTTGAGATGCCTCCATACTGTTTTCCAGAGAGGCCACACCAACTTGCATTCTCATCAATAGTGTGTAAGCGTTTCATTTTCTCCATATCCTCTCCAACATTTGTTATTTGTAGACTTTTTGATGATAGTCGACCCAACAGGTATGAGGTGATATATTGTTGTTTCTCTAATAACTAGTGATGTTGAGCATCTCTTTTTGTGCCTGTTGGCTGTCTGTATGTCTTTGTGAAGGATGTCTAGTCAGCTCTTTTGCCCATTTTTTGAGTGGGTTTTTTGTTTTTATTTTTGGATATTGAGTTGTAGAAGCAGTTTATGTATTTTGGATATTAACTCCTTATTGGTTATATAATTTGCAAATATTTTCTCCCATTCTGTAGGTTGTCTTTTTATTTTATTGGGTATTTTAAATTGATTTAATAAACTGTATTTCAAGCAGCTTAATTTGGTTTATAAGCCTTCCTATTCCAGGATTTCTGAGATAGCTTGCCTGATAGAGTACTTGAAGGCTTCCATAGCCCAGGGTAATTTCCCACATTACAGCATATATAATAGGAGGAAATACAAAATTTCAGTTAGAGTTTAGTGAAAACAAACACATAATTTTTCCCCATCCAAGTTCATGGACCCCAGCCTATGGAGCAGTTAAACAGTCTAGCCCTAACTCAAGGTATGTGGCCTTCTAGAAAGCTCGTGGTTCCCTTTGTTATGGATATTTTGGAGTATTTTTGGTGAGATAGCTATTGTAATGAGGAAAGGATAGCATAACCTTTATATGCCAAGTAGAAATTTTACTGTTTGAGAGGTTACCTCACTATATACATCAGGAGTCCTTTCTGACTTTCAAAAGAAAAAGTAATGGTTACCTAGAGGTCAGATTCCTAGACAACATGCCTGACTTGATTGGGATATTGAAAGTTCAGGAAATGAGGCTGATCCCTATTAACTCCCCAGAATGTCCTGGAACATGTACCCCCAGAATTAGTATACCATGGTGTTTTCTAATTACTGTGAAATTTCCTCTAGGACCTAACCTGGAACTAGGAAACAGCCCTGACTCTGCCATATCAGTTAAATCACTTTCCATTGGACAACTCCCTTAACCTCACTGAAGTTCAGATCTTACATTTATGAAATGTGGGAGTTACATTTTAAATATTCTAGAAGGTGAACTTTAGTACTGCCAAGAGCTGTGATTGCTTTTACGACAAAGATAAATCCCAAGGCAGCCTTGGTCATTCTTGGTGAAAAAAGGCAGAATACTTACTTAATGAGAATTTTATTTCTGGTCCAGGAAATTTCAGGCTGGGGGTAGGATTCCACCGCACACATGAAAGTAGCAACTTCTTCAACTAAGGCATCCACTGTTTCAAGAGGAGTGGTGATGACAGGGGCTGAAAGGAGAGGAGACGTGAAA